>NW_022436957.1:3731034-3970193 GCF_009761245.1 Sapajus apella
CCCTTCCTTCCTTCCTTCCTTCCTTCCTTCCTTCCTTCCTTCCTTCCTTCCTTCCTTCCTTCCTTGCTGTTAGTATTGTAGAGTTCTGGCCTGCTTCTAAATGTAGTGATCTAGTCCTCAATGACGAATTCATAACGACAGAGAGAGGGAGACCTGCCGAAGGGATAGAGAGGTCCACTCTGGTATGAAAGTGGGGTGCTTTCATTAGATGGGAACAAAGATGGTTTGAAATCACAAAAGTGAAGGGAAGAATGTGTGGGCGTGATGGTTTGTAGGTGGATAGAGTGGAGGACAGAGTTTGTGTAATCTCCCTATTGATGGTTTGGACTTTCCTAGTAAAATGGGAAGCAAGGTCATGCACAGAGCATGAGGATGAGAGAGAGAAGGTATTGCACTATTGGACATTTCTGAAGAGAGAGGAGAAAGTGAGAAATAAGACTCTAGGTCCCTGCTATTCAGAATGCGGTATATAGACCAGTGGCATCAGTGTGACTTTAGAACTTGTTAGAAATGAAGAATTGCCCCACATCAAACAAACCAGAATCTGCGCTTTAGTAAGATCTCCACGTGATTTCTAAGCCGGCTTTTCTCAAATTTGCACACTGGAATGAATCAGGGCTGTTTTAAAAATATACGTGCCCAGGCCACACCCAAGACCAATTTCATAACAATTTTTTGGAGATTGAGACCACAGCATAATATTTTCTAAAATTTCCTAGGTGATTTTAGTATGAAATCAATTTTGATGACCAAATGCTCTGGGTATTTAGGCAAATAAATAAACTCAGAAAAGCCCCCTTGAGGATAATGATCCTGTCTTTAAAGAGACCAGTCTGCTAGGTTGTGAGTTTTTCTCCAGTTATATATGGCTCTTCAGGTGCAGGGGTGAAAGAGGCAATGAAGTGGATTTAATGAGGGTTGAGGTTCTGCCAAGCAACTGAGAACAGCAGGTGATGTTCCACTTGCTGTCCCGCCTTCTCTCCCACCCACAATTCTCCTTTCCAACTAGAACAGCTCCCTTTGTATCTGTTCTACATTTTAACTTTCTGAAAAAGATTTAAAAGCAACTGTTCAAGAGTTAAATGCACTGAAATGTACTATGCCTTTCCCTTCTGTATTCATTAGATCAAGTGTCTGACGATACAATGGGTTCCCATTGTGTATGAGTGTGTGCACATGCAAGGCATTAAGATTGACTTTATTTTATTATTTAAACTAGAATACACTCACTGGTAAATCTGTGTGACCCCACATTCTTGAATATAATTTCCTTTATTTGTTTATTTTGCCTTTCCATTTTTTCCTTTATTGATTTATACACATTTCCAACTTTTATTTACTTTAAATAATTTATATTTTCTAATGATATTTCTCTAAAATTTTCCAATCGTCTTCAGGGATTTGTATATAGGGTTGCCTCAAAATCCTTTAATATCTTTTCTCTGTCCTATTCAATTTGTCATGTCTAATTTTTTAATTTCCTTTTTTACCTTTTTGTTATATTTTATAGAGTTTTGTTTATCTTGCTCATTGATTTAAAGACTAATTTTCTGGTCTGATGTATTTCAGTTTTCACATTTTATAAAATACAAATATGTTTAAAGCTAACATTTTGGCTGGGCACGGTGACTCACGCCTGTAATCCCAGCACTTTGGGAGGCTGCAGTGGGTGGATCACTTGAGGTCGGGAGTTTGAGACCAGTTTGACCAACATGGAGAAACTTCATCTCTACTAAAAATACAAAATTAGCCAGGTGTGGTGGCGCATGCCTGTAATCCCAGCTACTTGGGAGGCTGAGGCAGGAGAATTGCTTGAATCCAGGAGGCGGAGGTTGCAGTGAACAGAGATCATGCCATTGCACTCCAGCCTGGGCAACAAGAGTGAAACTTTGTCTCAGAAAAAAAAAACACTAACATTTATTATAGATCAATTAGACTGATCTGTAGGAAAAGGCAAAACTAGTCATCAGAGACAACCTATGCGTATTTTAAAATGTAAATTACATTTATTATTATTTTTTTTAAATTTGTTTTAATTTTTGTCATTACATAGTAGGTGTATATATTTTTGGGGTACATGGGATATTTTGGTATAGGCATGCAAGGCATCATAATCACATTATGGAAAATTAGGTATCCATCCCCTCAGGAATTTATCCTTTGTGTTACAAACAATCCAATTATATTCTTTTAGTTATTTTTAAATGCACAATTAAATTATGATTGACTATATAGTCACTCTGTTGTTCTGTCAAATAGTAGGTCTTACTCATTTTTTCTAACTATTTTTTTGGTACCCATTAACCATCCCCGTCTTCCCCTACCCACTAACTACACTTCCCAGCCTCTGATAACCCTCCTTCTACTCTCTATCTCCATGAGTTCAATTGTTTTGATTTTCAGATCCCACAAATAAGAACATGTGATGTTTGTCTTTCTGTGCCTGGCTTATTTCACTTAGCACGATGAACTCCAGTTCCATCCATGTTGTTGCAAATGACAGAATCTGATTGTTTTTTACGGCCAAATAGTACTTCATTGTGAATAAATCCCACATTTTCTTTATCCATTCATTCGTTGGTGGACAATTAGTCTATGCATATTCATTAGCTCTCTGTAAAGAAGCTTCTATGCATTTATGTACTGACTCTGCCTGCCTATTTGTACATAAAATGGTCTCATATGAAAGTCTTGATGATATCCTTGACTTAGTCGTTTGACAGTGTAGAGAGTAATGAAGGTGGGAATGGAGCTATGGAGATCAGGATTAAAATTCTCACTCTGCCATTGCTTTGTGAGATTAAATGTAGGGTATTTTCTATACAGTCTGATAATCTTTCTTCTCAAGTATTTTATGTGGAAAGTAGAGATGATCACATCTACCTCACGAGGATGATGAGAGGATGGTGACTGCAGGTACTTACCACCTCAAGAAATTAACACCAATGTCAATGGCCATGTTTTAGTTTTTATTATGGTCATAAAATTGCTTTTCAATCCCTCAGTATGAATTTTGTGTATTTATATGACTTTTAAAAAAATGTTTTGGAAGTACTTTTGGTGGATTAAAGGATTTAAAGGTTTTAAATAAATAACTCTCCCTAAAATATAATAGTGGATACTATAAACAATACTCAATATTCTAATATCTCTTTTGCGTAGATGAAAAATTCTGTTGTTTTAATGTGAATTTATTGAACACTTTAGGGTTAAATATTTATTCTTCAATGATATGGAAGACGAATATACCCATGAAAAGTGAATAAGTCCATGTAGCTCCTTTCAACACAGATTCCTTGAGAGGCTTAATCCCTATGGCAATGACTTTTCTTCTGTGCATCTGCCACTGCTAGTTCTAAAAAAGAGATCATTAAAATCATTTTTATATTCTATGGTTCAGATGAAGACCTTTCATTAAGAAAGGCCTAATGAGAAAAATTAATTCAAATTCATTCACTATATTTGCAGTGATTTTTCTTTAAACACGTTCTTGGCACATTTGGCAAACTGGGCATATGCAAAAGCAATAACTTGCCTTAGGAGAACTGGGCATTAGATGAACTAAATTGTGAAAAATCAGTTATTCAATAAGTAGAGTTTATGCCACATAGTATAATGTATGGTGATCTTTATGATTTTCTTATATTTTTCTTGTATATTTTTTGCTTTCTTGTGTCAGTAGCAGAGAAATAGGTTATATCTTTGGCTGTTACATTTATTTTAATTTGCCATTTATGTTTTTTTTCAAAGATTCAGGTTTTCTCCTAACTTATTAATTCTCACATTTATCTATACTTAGTTCATTCTGCTTTTCAGGTTTGTCTGGTTTTCTTTTCCTATTTGTAACCAAGTAAGTTGAAAGAATAGTGAATGTATTTTTGTTTCTTTGTTTAATGTGGAAAACTTTTATGAATATGAACTTGGCTCTGAGTACACATTAACCATATTCTATGCACTTCAATATTTAGTGATTACTGATCATCAACGCCACCAAGTGCCACTGTCTCATTTGCCCATCACGCTCCAGTTTCAGCATGCTTCTAAATGAACATAGTTAGTATTTCCTTTTCCTCTTTAAACCTACTTGTTGATTTAAAAATATTTACTTGTTGATGTGCTGAACTAGATACCGTAGACAAGATTGGGGGAAATGGTCAAAATATAAATAAATAAATGCATAAGAAGATGCTTTACAATGAAAACAGTGTGATATTAGCAAAAGAACAGACAAATCAATGAAGGAAACAGCACAGAGAGCTAAGAAATTGACCCCCATAGATGTAGCCAAATGCTCTTTGACAAAGTAGCAAGGGCAATACAATGGAGAAAAGATTGTCTTTCAACAAATGGAGTTAGGACAAATCATTGATCATCCACATGTGAAAAGTAAATCTAGATACAGACCTTACACCCTTCAAACCTTCAAAAAATCAACTCAAAACAGATCACAGGTGTATGTGTAAATTGCAAAATTATCAAACTCCTAGATAACACAGGAGAAAATCTGGATGACTTGAGTTTAACAATGATTTTTTTAGACACAACACCAAAGACATTACTCATGAAAGAAAAATTGATGAGCTGGACTTCATTAAAATTTCTAAAAAATCTGCTCTGTAAAAGACATTATGAATAGAAGGAGAAGATAAGCCACAGACTGGAAGAAAATATTTGCAAAATACATATTTCATAAAGATCTGTTATCCACAATGTACAAACAAATTCTTAAAACCCAACAAGAATAAAATAGACAACTTCATTAAAAAATGGAGAAAGACCTTAATAGATACGTCAACAAAGAAGAGATACAGATGTCATGAAAGAAGCATGTGAAAAGATGCTCAACATTGTATATCATTCAGGAATTGCAAATTAAAACGAGACGCCAGACACACCTAGAATGGTGAAAATCCAAAACACTGGCAAAATCAAATGCCAACAAGGATGTGGAACAACAAAACTCTTATTTATTGATTGATGGTGGAAATGCAGAATAGTATGTTTACTTTGGAATAAAGTTTGGCAGTTTCTTACAAAACTAAGCATACTCTTGCCATGAGATTCAGCAACCACACTCCTAGGTATTTATCCAAATGAATTGAAAATTATGTCTACACAAAATCCTGCACACAGATGTTTACAGCAGCTTTCGTCATTATTGTAAAACTTGGAAGCAACCAAGATGTCTTTCAGGAGGCGAATGAATAAATAAGCTGCAGTACATTCGGAAAGCATAATATTATTCAGCGCTTTAAAATAATGAGCTATCAAGTTATAAAAGTCATGTAGAAAGCTTAAATGACTATTACTAAGTGAAAGAAGCCAATCTGAAGAAGCCAATACTTAAAAGACTACATGCAATGTGATTCCAACTCTATGACATTCTGCACAGTGCAGAACCATGGAGACAGTGGTAAAAAAATCAATGCATGCCAAAGGTTAGTGAGGAGAAAGGGATAAATAAGCAGAGCATTGAGGATTTTTAGGGCAGTGAAATTCTTTGATATGACTCTGTAATGTTAGTGGATGCATTCCATTATGCATTTGTCAAGACTCATAGAATGTACAACACGAAGAGTGAACCCTAATCTAAAGTGTAGGCTTTGGATGATAGTAATGTGTCAATTTAGGGGTATCTGTGCATGTTTCAGGGCAGGAGGTATAGGAAACTATTTTCTGTGCAACTTTCCTGTGAACCTAAAACTACTATAGAAAATTTAAAAAGATACTTCGCATAAGTATTTTTGAAGGAAATGGTTGAGGTAGTATGATAGGGAAGAAGGAGAGGGGGAAATTTCAATAGGCTCTGGGTCTCCTCTCTGAGGGTACTTAACATCCTCATATTTGGGTGAGTGGGGCTAATTTCCAGTTGTCAGAGTTTGCTGCTGCTTTTGTGGGGATGTCAATATCATTGCTACCATAATGTTATCAAATTGTGCCTGTGTGTCTATTTGCATGTGTTCAGATGAAAGACTATTTTCAAAATTATTATTATTTTAAAGATTAGTATAAATTATTTATTGCCTAATATGTTCCTTTTGGTGAACCAAAATGTACATACTTGCTAAAACAGAAAGTGCACTTTAATTAATTTGCATTTGTTAACCAACATTATTTGTCATATTGCTCAAATTCTCTACATTTTTATTTGTTTCTGCTAACTTGTTCTGTCAATTTCTGCTGACTTGTTCTGCCAAAGACAGGAAAAGTATGTCAAACAATTTAGTATCTTTGTACTTCAAAAAACATTTTGTGAGTGCATTTCGGATACATTTGGATGCTTTATCATTCGCCTCATAAATATTCATGACGGGAATAGCTCCATTGACATTTTATCTTAATTGACGAGTGCTTTCAAATTTTGTCCTTGACATATTTTAGTATCAAATGCTTGAGCAAATCAAACTTTGTTCCATCTTAGAAGTTTTTGCTTGTTTTGTCTTATTTTTAACTTCCTTTAGTCATATGAATTAAGCAAAAACTTGAAACACTCATTCTTTATATGATTTCTATAAAGATGAAGCTAAGTCAAATTACTTAAAACCAATTTCAGATTGTTAAAGAAAAAATAGAAAGACTTCTTAGTAACCATTTTTAGGATGAATAAAACAATTCAAATATCAACAAAACACTAAATGCAGTTGTTATCATTCAATGTATGTTAATTTTGACAGCAAGTTGATGGGATAATCCATTCCAAATTTTAAAAAGGAAGAAAACTAGACAAAGAGAAAACAGACTGGCATGCGCATTCCTGGTTGAAATACTAATATTTCCTTTATAGTCAAAGAGCTTTTAGTGTCTGATCAAATCATGGCTTCCATTTTACTATCTGATGCACTTCAACCTTAGGGATCATTGTATCATGACATGTCTTGTTGGGTTGTTTCCATTTATGTATTTTCCTTGGCACATTAGTATGTGTTAATATGCATATTTTTAGAATCCACACAGCAACCTAGTAATGGGTGTGATCAAGTAAAAAAAATAATTATTTCTTGGTGGAATCACTATTTGTACAATGCAGCTCTATTAGAACTTCTTTGACCCCACAGTGCACAGCTGAGATAGTCCAATTTTTAAAAAGAAACTTACTATATCCATTTTGCAAGCTCAAGATTTTAGAATAATTGGAAAAGCTTTGAGTTCTACTCATTGCTTATTGTCATTGCTGGCTTCAATTTATGCCCCATCTAGATAGAAATGAAAGGTAAAAAGCTTAATTATTTTGCATCTTATTTCATTATTTTCTTTTTGTTAGTGGTAATGAAATGAAACACATGTCTAAAGTTCGCAGAAAGACTCCTTAGTAATGACTTTCTTTAGGCATCATTGAGTTTTCTGATTTAATCAATAATTTTATCATTTTATACAGTGCTTTGCAAAGCACTCCCTTCTGTGAGTTTACATATACATGGATACACAACCAGTCTTGTTTTAAAACATTAGTTCCTGCCAAAACTATTTATATTTATGTGATTTTTTAATATTATAATTCCCCATGTTTATTTCCTATTGGTATACTGTCTTTATTATATCATTACTTAGACCTGAAGTTTTGACAAATGACCCCAAATAAATCTATTGATTTATTCCATTACATTATAGGAAAAGTCCCTGTTAGTAGCAATGCCACTGAGCTTCAAAACAGTGGCCTTGTCAAATAATACAAACCATGGCATTTTCTCTGCCTCTTTTGACACATGGTATAGGATAGTATGCAAATTGGTACAATTCTACAGGACTGGAGGACAAAAGCAAAAATGAAGATTAGGCAGGGACATTTCCCCCATGTGTGTGGCTAATACCCACCTAAAGGTAATACAAGGCATTAACGGATTATGTGAAATCTCCACTTGCAAAATTAAAAACAAAAATTTAAGGAAAAATGTGTTTTTACTTTCTCTGACTTTTGTCAGAAACTTTTCACCTAAGTAAAGTTGACCTGCTCTTTTCCTTCTTGAAATGTTTCTTGTATTTATGCTGAGTGAGTTTGACTAATTTGCCAGTGGCTCCATCTACCTCCTGAAGCAACATTGGAAGATGTTTCTTGCTTTTATAAGAATATACACTTATATACAAAGGTATGATTTCTCTATGTGATAATCCCTCATCCCTCATACACTTGTAAATGCATACATATATACATGTATTTTTCTCAAACAAACAAAAGCTTTACAGTTTTGCAAGTCACAGAAACCTATGCTGTTATGAATCATCTTATAATTTGAAAGAATTTTAAAACTGCTTTTCAGTTCAGTTCTTCTCCTATGGTTCTTATGCAAAGTGACTTCAAGAGTAATATCTACGGCTAATCAATTTCTGAAATAGAGATTGATTGGTGTTTTGGTCCTCACATGTCCACATGGCATTTTCCCTTGACAAATCTACAAAGACACTGGTAGGATTATGGTTTGTGGATAAAAGAAATCAGGTCTGTTGGGGTTCGCGTATCTGCCTGGGAGAAGAGCCTGAATCCATTATTTCTGTAGGAAAGGAAACAGACATTTTCTGTGCTGCCATCATTCCCTATGTAGGCAATCCTTTTAGCAACTTTAAGTAAGTTTTGTGTTGATTTGGCTGATAAATACATTTAAGTTCAGGAGATTAAGTGACTTGTAAGTGTCTGAGAGAGGATCAGTATTTGGTTTATCTTGGCTCTTGTGACTGCTTCCTGTCTTATTTTCTATGGGGGAATAAATATGATTAATTGGGTAACTCATATGACCAGTCTGTTTGTAGCAACTGGCAGACAAACCATTGAAACACATCTCTTCATACAGGAAAACTAGAAAGGATGGAGTTAAAGAATAAAAATAGCATAGTCATTTTAGAAATCTAGATGTAAAAGAGGAATAGACACACGAGGCGAGATGATGTTTGATTACGATACAGAACAGATTCCTAAAATGCTTAAATGTAATTAAAGATATAAAAAGGATAGAACAGAACATTAAAAAGTTATGAATATACAGCACTATAATTAGTTGCTTTTTTTGAGACACAGCACTAGTTTCAGACTTGTCCATTAAAAAGTAAAAAAGAGAGAAGGCTGCTTATGAAGACAAAGAGGGTCTAAATGCAGAGCTTGTCAGGTGGTTGCTATTGAGGAAGGATAAACACAGTTAGGATAGCCTTCGAGAAGATTCTCCAAATGATAAAATATTGTCTAGAGTGCTAGGGAACTTTCACAATTTTATTGGCAATTTAATGTAATTCAATCGCAGTCTACATCATCAAGACTTAGTATATTCAGTTCTATTTTGCAGAGAGTAATGAATCTGGAATTTATGTTTGGCAGTACATTCCAGAGAGCAACATTTCCCTTGATGCATCTGCTCTGATAATTTGCTCATTTGACTATACAAATGACACTGCAACTGACATGGAAAGCCAGTTATGTAAGATTCCAACACAGCAGAGACCCTGCAAGCTTCTAAGACTTTCTCCCACTTTCAACTGTCACAAAGACAGATTCTTAAGAGTGTTTCTGAAAAAATATCATCTTGGAATTCGTCCATCTTCAATTAAATTATGGTGGTGATCATCCCTATGAAGTTTTGAAAGTGACATCTCTTCTTCAAGAAGGCATTTTGTGAAAGGAAACCAGGATCAAATCTTAAAGGTAGACTCCTTTTCTTTTGAGAAAAAAACATGCAATTTTAAATCTTTTTTTGTTTCTTTTTTTTCCATTTATTTATTTTATTGCATTTTAGGTTTTGGGGTACATGTGAAGAACATGCAAGATTGTTGCATAGGTACACACGTGGCAGTGTGATTTGCTGCCTTCCTCCCCATCACCTACATCTGGCATCTCTCCCCTTGCTATCTCTCCCCAGCTCCCCACCCCCCACTGTCCCTCCCCTATTTCCCCCCCAACTGACCCCAGTGTGTAGTGCTCCCCTCCCTACTGATTTGAACTTCGTGTTGAATGTATTAAATTACAAATTTTAAAATGTGGCTTCTTTTAGCCCCTTTAAACTTATAAATATTGTTTTTGTTTATAAATCTAGAAAATCACATCAAATAAGAACAATTCTTTGCAAGGGATCATTTGAACAATATTTGTTAAATTCAAATTGAATAGTGTAAATAACAAAGCAGTGATACTATCTATATTGTATGTGTGAGAGGGGCTTAATACCTAGGTGATGGGTTCATAGGTCTAGAAAACCACGATGGCACATGATTACCTGTGTAACAAATCTGCACATCATGCATATGTACTGCAGAACTTAAAATTAAAATCGGAAAAGAGAGAGAGAGATCATTTATGTAAGTCAAGTGTGAAAGCAGAGTTTCTCCCCCTCAGCACTACTGGTATTTGTCTCTGGATAATTCTTTGTGGGCGCTAACCTATGCATTGGAGGATGCTGAGAAGCATCTCTGGTCTCTACTACACACTGGAAGCCAGTGGTAGTTCCACTCCAGACGTGACAACCAAAATGACTCCAGACATTGTCAAATATCCCCCAGGGAGTGACATTGCCCCAGTTGAGAACCATTATGTTAAAAAAAAATTTACAATTCTGCCTTTAAGATTTTTTTCGCTTTTCACATATTTTTTATCCTCTGCAATCTTCCTACTCTCACCTCTCAGAAAACATTAAGCTCCATGAGAACCTTGTTCATCTTGTTTATCACATGCAGACCCTAGCAACTTTAATAGTTCTTGAATAAGTGAATACAAATATAATCAAAATAAATCTTCTCATGCTGTATTTGACTGGATAAAGGATGTGATCAGATGAATAATATATGTAAATCTTTGTGAGTTCTTCAGCTGTGTATTCAATGGAATTTTATTGACCTTGTATAAATGAACTTTACAAATAATATCAATTGTTCAAACTTGCCCTATCTCCCCTCTGCTTATTGGGTTACAAATTCAACTAATAGTCGTTGTAGGCAAGGTTGTAGAGAAATAAGTAAGAAACATACTAAATACTGTGACTGCTTTGTGGTTTATAAACTGGGAAAAACTACAGAATATCAAGATCCCTTGTCATTTGAAAAGGAAAAACACAATTCACATAGTTAAACTAGTTGCTTGGCTTTGATTACATTTCGGTGGGATATTCCAAGAATGGATGTAATGTATTCATACTTGTGGGGAAAAATTAATGGAAGACAAGCTCATAGGCTTCAAAAGAATGCAAATTAATTAGGGCAGTTTCAGGACAGGCTATACAGGAAAACTGACTGAAGAATGAAGCAAAATGAAGTATCTGCTTTTGTTAACGAAGGTGATAGAGGGGGTGAGGATGTGAGTTCTAAGCTTGATCTGAAACTAGACATGGGCCAGACTCAGCACACAACAAAAATCTCAGCAACACCTGAAATCTAATGTATTATTCAAGAAAGTGTGGATCCAGGGACTGGCAGAGAGAAAACCCCAGGCAGCTAGTGAAAAAGTTCAGGAAAAGTAGGAATCACTCAAGAACAGGTACAGAGAAACTCTGTCACTGGAAAACAGACATGGGATTAGCAGGAATTCAGCCTGCCTAGATGCTGGAGCTTAAACCAGCATCCAGATGTGGGAGCGGAGAGTCCAACAGACTTAGAGGACTAGAAGGGGCGGGAGATAATGTGTTCCTAGTCTCTTTGGTCTTCAGTTTGAGGGACTTACTTCCTCTGAAGAATCCCTAAACTGAGCTTCTAGTAGAGCCATCGCATGAGAAATGTTTTGGGCTACAGTTGCTAGCAGGTGTGCTCCAGCACCTGAAATCCAAGGCAGGCTGGACAATGCCCTGTCCGTCTCATTGTGGGGTTAGAGGAGGCATGTGCCATCTGCTGCTATTGGGTGACTAACAGGAAACTTGCTCCTATTGTACAGAAAGTAAGGTAGGGAGAGAAGGAGGTAAGCAGAGAAGGAGAGAAGGAAGGAGGGTGGGTGTAAGAATACGATGGGTACTTACATAAAGGCATTACATCATTCATGAATTTTATACAATACGCTTGAGTTAAAAGTATATTGTACAAAGTTGCAAATCCAGAGTGTGTGTAGAGTCCTTCCATGTAACTGTTCTGTGGATATCATCATGTTTTGAGATCTTCCCAGAATTTTTCAAACAGACTTCCCTAGAACAGAGCATGCCCCCTCTACCTGTTGCAATCAATACTCTAGTTCCTGGAACAGACAACATGTGATTAGCTGTAGCTCTTAAAGAATGTCATTTAATAAAAATCATTACCAGTCTAAATGTTTGAACTTTTGGGGAAGCTTTCTATGCATGTAAGCTATTGTCAGTCTTCTTTGATGACAAACTGATATAGTTTGGCTGTGTCCCCACCCAAAACTTATCTTGAATTGTAGCTCTCATGATCCCCACATGTCATGAGAGGGACCTGGTGGAAGGTAATTGAATCATAGGGGCAGGTCTTTCCCATCCTGTTCTCATGGTAGTGACTAAGTTTCATGAGATCTGATGGTTTTATAAAAGGGAGTTCCCCTGCACATGCTCTCTTGCCTACCGCCATGCAAGACATGCCTTCCCTCCTCTTTTGCCTTCCACCATGATTGTGAGGCCTCCAAGTCGTGTGGAACTGACTGTTTAGTCATGCTAAACAACCCAATTGAGAGTTCTGCCTTGCCGTGTCTATTTAATAATTCTTACCATTTCATTTGTCCCCTTTAAAAGTCACTTTCTTCTCCCAGTGCTTTCCTGAAGCTGCTTTCTCTGAGGCTGCTTATGTTACATCATTCTCACGTCTTTGGCATCTCCAAGGAATTGGCCACTCTGTTCCTTCCCTTTTGGCGTCAAATGAGCCCACTCGATTTTCCTGCTACTTCCCTTATTATGTAGCTGACACCATTGGTCTCTTTGCATCCCATGAGCCCTGACTGTATTTCTGTGATTCCATTGCTGCGGACTCCTCCAGATCGATCCCCTCATCTGGCAGTTGCTTGCCTCATTTCCTTCACTGCTTGCCTCTTCATGATTTTGCCTGAGAAGTCTTCCTTGACACATCCCTTGCACTTGAATCCTTGGGCTAGGGTGAATTCTGCAAGAACCTGAGACAAACACCATGTCTCTTTAGACCCCATCATTCCACCCATTATCACATCCTTAGACTTCGTCTTTGCACTCACTATCACATCTTTAGGTCTGTTTATTTCCTCCTGAACCACTTCCCACTTCTCCGACCACCATTAGAAATCTCTTCCACTCCCATAGCTCTATCACCTCCATGACAACACATACCAAATCGTCATTCTCAATGCTAACCTTTCTCCAAAACTCCCAATTGGATTATTTTCAGTGAAATGACTATAATTCCCACATTTAATATGCACAAAAGCAAATCTGTCTTGTCTAGGCCACACTGTCTCAAGAACTTGTTAATCATTTTCTTCCTCTTCTTTTTGCAAATAGGGCAAAAGCAGTCCTCTCCACAGTAATGAGACTGGAGCTGAAGGTAGAATGGAGAGGCTTAATTCTGGCTTAAATTCATGTGATGCCTATGCTTAAAGTTGCTAGTGTCTCCCATAAGACTGCGATATTGGGGAGTTCTTGCACCCAGACATCTATCTCCTTCACATGTCAAGAGCTCTACCCAAATCCAAACCCAATATTGTGTTAGGCAATCCTCTCTGAGCCAAAGAAGCTTGAAAGTCCCAATATTTACCTAATTCCTCTTGCCTTAGGTTTTTCTAAAAAACTATTGGTCTGGCAATTCTTCCGTCTTTCCAAACACTTGAATCATTTAAAGATACCTTTGAAATGATATTTTATTCAGATTTTTAGAAATTCCTTTCAGTCAGAAAGGGAATTGTTTTGAATGACCCAGCTAGCATTCCTGGAAATTCCATGATTTCTCTTTTCTCCACCATTACTTCAATTCAGACCCGTCTAATGTCATCACAGAATGATAAAATCATCTCTAAATATGATTTCTTAAGTCATTTCTTATTCCCACTCAGTGAATTCATATTCATCTTCCTGAAATACAGTTACGACACCTTCCTCCAATACAATTCTAACACTTTCCTCCTTCCACACTCAGAAATGGTCAATGTTGTTCCACTGCCAAAGGAGTCATTACAGATTCCTTAGGCACAAAAACGCAAGTTTGTTTCCAGGACATGCCCTCATCTAATCTCCCACTTTCACCACTGTGTATTTAAAAGATGCTTCAAATAGATGAATTCCACATTAGCAAACCTTCTGTTTCTAAATATGCTTGTGCCTACACCCCCTTTCTTCAGCACAGAGTGATCTTCTCAGCTTCTTTACAAGGCATTCTACTGCACAAAGTGCTTACCTGGCCTCCCATGCAGAGAAGCTCTCCTATTTCCTTGTCTCAAGCCTCTTTTGCCTTCCATAATACTTGCATTGCCACTTTGTATTCCAAGACTGTGTTTAATATAGCTCATCATTTTGAGTACTGTTATATCACTATTAGGGTACCCTCATCTTACCCAGTTACACCTGGTGTAGTACATATTATGTGTTGAGTAATCCATCCTTAATGTGAAGATTTCCTTTTTTTAAATGTACACATGGCTTTTTAGCAATGAGGAAAATTTCAATATAGTTGGTGTTACTCTTACCAGAGTCAGCTGGAAAAAGAAGTAACCAAACCAGATGCTGAAGAATCATAAGAGGGGTGGGTAAATAATAAAAGTTGAACAGAAGTGGACTTTTAGAATAAAACTTGGGACAGGTATCACACGATAAGGTAATGTAAATCTAGGTTTTAGAACTATCTTTTTATGCCTGGGAGGAGGGAAAGAGCTCAGACCCAAATAAGAGAGACTGAGAGTGTATGTGTTCGGTGTAAAATTGGCAGTGCTAAGCCTAGAACACAGTTTAGGACTGCAGACTGAGTAGGTTAAATAAAGTTTCCGCTTGTTCATCCATTGTATGCATCCACAGAACTTTTCTAGGACAGTGGTAGGAATCAGCAGACCAAAATTTACAACTGTAAGTCATAAACTCAGAAAGACAAGGAACATTTGGCTCAGGGGAAAACAGAAAAACAAAGAAACAAAAACCTGTTCCACAGAAGAGCACCATTCTCCATTGATATAGTTAGACCATGTCCCCACCCAAATCTCGTCTTGAATTGTAGCTCCCACGATCCCCATGTGTTGTGGGAAGGACCTGGTGGGAGGTAAATGAATCATGGGGATGGGTTTTTCCCATGCTCTTCTCATGATAGTGAATAAGTCTCATGAAATCTGATGGCTTTCTTAAAGGGTAGTTCCCCTGCACATACTTTCTTGCCTGCTGCCATGAAAGATGTGCCTTTGCTCCTCATTTGCCTTCCACCATGATTATGAGGCCTCCCTAGCTATGTGGAACTGTGAGGTTATTAAATCTCTTTTTCCTTATAAATGCATCCACAGAACTTTTCTAGGACACTGGTAGGAATCAGCAGACCAAAATTCACAACTGCAAGTCATAAACTCAGAAAGACAAGGAACTCCCAGACTCAGGTATTTTTTCATAGTAATATGAAAATGGACTAATACACCCATAAAGGACACTAACTTCTAACCATTGACTTAAAGCTATAGGGAAAGAAAATTTGTGAATAAATTTAGTGAGCAAGAGAATGCAATGATCATTGATTATAAAATTTTCTTTATTTATAATTTAGTATCATTAACATGCTCTGAAGGAAGGAAGTTTATTTGTTGTATTTTAATGAAAAAAGTTTATAATTATCTAAGATTTTCTAGATTTGTGTGTGGCCTTGATCACTCTGTTTTCCTCTGAAATTTTAAAAATTTGCATCTAAAAAGTCCTCTACTTGGTTATTTATTGCAATTGTAATGCATTCCTGTGTTGGCCTTTCATCCATGAATAACAAGTGAGTGAATGAATGAATGAATAATTAGTGGAATATTATATGAATTTCTTGTTTGCCTTTCTGCCTCTTCAGATACTACCTGCACTTAGAATAATGTTTAAATTAGAAGTGAAACTGGGTTTATTGTCTTCTCAGATATAGCATTGCTTTTCAATTTTATTCATAATTTTCTCCATGAGTTGTTCATTTTAAAAGAACCCTAAACAAATATCAAATTATTAGGATGATTACTTATAATGTTGACTAACATTTAAATCCATATTGATAAAGTTTATTTGTGTGTGTATATCTGGCACACAGACTTTGCCTTCAATCTGAGTTGCATGTTTTAGTATTATGCAGAGAGTGTAGCAAATTTACTGTAAGATTAGCCCATTCTGTGAGAAACATCTGTCTACATGGAAGTCTAACATTCGTATCAAATGTTTATCTTCAGATTTTACAAAAGTCTAGCAAACTTTGACAACTTTTCTGTTTCTTGTCATATAAAATTTATTCCTTATCCTCTTCATCTCAGAAATACTGTTCAAATTGGAAATGATAATACAAATATCACATTGTGCTTATAATTTTAGATTATATACATGATCTGTGAAACAATGCTGCAAAATTACCCCCCTCCCCTGCCCAGTCTGATATCCTTTGGAGGAGTAAAGAAATTCCGTAAAGTAAAATTTTCCAAGTCAAATTAATTTTATACAAACATGCCAACTCTTTTTCTCAACACAAGTAATTTGAAAATTTGGGGTGCTACTTCAGCATATTTATCTTCCTCTTAGTTACTTATGCTCAGATGTAAGAACTCATGTAAAGATCTGTGTCAACTCTCTACCTACAAACCATAAGATGTGTTATGTGTGTGAGAATAAATTGGGATTAAAAGGTCTTCTACCCTTGCAACCGCCCTTCTCCTACATTTATATTTTAGAGTCCGTCTTGGGGAAAATGGTGCCAACAAAGCAAGTTCCATCCAAACTGGATGCATGGGAAACCACAGATTTCCTTTCATCTTTCATGAAAAGAAAAGAAAACTGAAGGAGGTAAGCCTTCTGTGCATAAATTTTGAAGCCTCTGTTTGAATTCATAATGAGATTCCAAGAGAAAGAACCAAATCCAGATCCAGGGCCATCTTGCGCAATGCCATCTACCTAAAGATCACCACTGATAAAACGTCTGCCTTCTCTCTTGCATAGTTGTGAATGAAGGAAGCAGAAAGATGAGGGAGTCTTTTCCCAATGCACATACCTTCTTAACCATGGAGAAGAGTTTTTCTTCTCTTAACAGGAAATAAAAAGAGGAATAATAAGACATAATTCTGCCACCACTATCAAAGAATTATATAAATAAGGACTCCAACTAATAGATACAGCTTAAGACATGAGTTTCTGAATATGTATGAAATCAATCCTTAAAATGATAAAAGCCAATCCAACTTAAGGTTAATATGATTTCTAAATTAAACATAGTATATTTCTGTTTGTGTATTTCTGCCAACAGAATCATCAAGATTTAAAAATATTGACACTATCCACAGTTAGTGAAGGTGTGGAGGAAAATATTCTCAAAAAATGCTGAGGGTATATCTTGGTACAGCCACATTTGAAGGGCAATTGCCTAAAATGTCTCAGAATTTTAATTGTGTATGCCTTTGAGCCAGCAATGGTACCTGTAGAGGGATAGGCCATGGAAATATCTGTAGTGTGCAAAGACAGATGCACAAATATCAAAGAGAATCTAAGTGACCATATGTAAGAAATGATCATGTGGGTTTTAGTGTACCCAGACATAGGCAACCTATTAAAAATAATGGTTCCTGTAGTATACTACCTAGTAGTAGGAAAAAACACAAGAGAGAGTTGCAGATGAATACATACGTTATAGAAAGTATGAACCCAATCTATTTTTGTACTAGAAACAAAAAAGGTATACTTTTGTGTCTGTGTACCTATACATAAAGAAATGAATATACACCAAACAAGAACAGTTAATACTTCTAATATGTGACTATGGTGGACTGATTTGGAGGTGCTGTTTTTGTTTTTTAAGCACATAGACACTTTCTTTTTCAATATGCATCACCATTTTGCATTAAGACGTACACAGAATTTTAAAAATAAAATGTGCTGCCAGATGTGAAGTTTCTAAAAACACTCAGAATCCACGTAATAGAAAATAGTTGGGCATTTGCCTGCCGCCCATTGAAAATACAAATCTCAATGGGTGCCTTGACAGCTATATTTAGCTATATATAGACTCCTGTCTTTCTTAGAGGAATCAAACCCACCTAAAACCAATCTGCCCCATGTTGTAAGCCTCAAAAGCTTATTCATTCTAAAATAATCCTGAAAAGAAAATACTTCAGCTCAAATCACAGTTTGGAAATGCTTTGCATGTAGAAAGCGATTGTAAAAATAAGTGACTTCTTCTCTATAAAATTTCAGGAATATAATATCTGTATGAATGTTGCTGCAGATTATCTCATGTCATGAATGGTGTAATAATAAGGTGTAATATTCAACAAATCTGCCAAATGCAAACAGAGCTTTTGATAAGAGTATTAATCAAGAGTGGGGAGATATGTCCATTATAAACATGTTGCCATAATAAAAAAAAATTGGCAAGTACAAAAACTAAGTATAATATAAAAATTTGATACCTATGTAGAATAATTCAAGACTTTGCATTAACTCTGCTTTGTATCATTCTATATCCACTGATTTTCAACATTTTGTTATACACCATAAATAAAAATTTGTTTCTTTCACTTCTGCATGCCTGTTTTCCCATAAATTACCTTCTACTGATATTCATAGATTATTCAGGAAGAACAAGATAATGGAATCTTGTTTTTGAATAGTTTTCTTTATTCTAAACATTCCATCTGTCTAACTATATTTATAATATGTGAAACACCTGCTTTTATTCCAAGGGACCAATCTAGTTCTAAAGTCACAGCTGGTGATAGTCTGAGAGGGTGTTCAGATACTATTTCTCAAGCAGGGCAGATGGCTATCAAAAGAAACTTTGTAATTTTATTTTTTATCACCATCAAGAAATTTGGACAAACTCACAGGACTAGAACTGGGAATACTTCAACATAAACAGTACAGGACTACACGTGAGGAATAGCCATAGGTGTGTGACAGTGGAAGACATCAAACGCTAGGATTCTTAATCTCATAAGAATAATGGTAATAGAGACAATACTTAGGACTAACTGGTGTATGAGCAACGATTTCCAAGAGCCATACTGAACTAAACAGTTAGATGTAACTAGCTTTGGCCAAGTCTCCTTCAGAACAAGCAATGGCAGAGAACACTCCCCTCAGTCTGTAAAATGAAAGCAGAAGTGACACAGGTAAGTTTAAAATGATTTGTACTAAGATGAGATGTCCAGACCAATAGATATTTTGGGATCAAAGGTAGGGCTACCAAAAAAAAATGATATCGACAAACTGTTGAAGACAGTGATATGGACAATTCTTTATATAAAGGGCAAAATTAACTCTAAAAGTTCACCTGTTGTGTAACCAACTTGGGTAAAATCACCTTGGAAGGTGCAAAAAATTCTGATGACCCACACCATAGATTTGTTGGCAAACCAGATCTTTCAACCATGGGAAATCTAAAGTGCTGCTTCTTTGTCTCTAGGCTGTGTGAGTTTAGTGAAACACTCCACACATGTAAAACTAGTAAAACTGATAAAATGTACAAGAAAGACAGCTCTAAAAATGAATGAGAGAGAATAAGAATATAGATAATGAAGAGAAATCGTGAAATTACAGGTATTAGCACTTTTGACCTCATTAGCCTGAGTGAACCAATCTAATTATAACAATTGTAATATTACCCGTGCTTGTTTTGTCTGTTTTGTATATCGCTTTAAGCATTAAGAAAACCAAATCTATCAGACTGTGATTTTAATGAAATGATTAGAATAATTTGATTACGTGTATAATTAATGTTTAAATGTCTATGGGAATCTAATTTGTTAAATTCATTAGCTTTTGCTTTATTGGTTACATAAATAAACATGGCTATTTAGGAGAATGCTATAGAAATAAAAATAAACTAGATCAAAAAGTAAAAATAGTGGTGATCTTAATGCACATAAACTTTTGAGTTATTAAGTAATTTCTCAACACTAAAAAGGGCTCACATTGTTTATAGCTAGTACAAGTTAAACTCTGGAAATACTGGTAAAGGAGGGATAAAACTAAAGATGCAATGCTCTCTGGAATATGGTAAATACATTATATAAATCTGAAGGATATAATCACTAGTTGAAAATATTGTGGTTTCAAAGTATTTAAATCTAGTGATAGGAAGCAGAGACGACCACTCCATGGAAGAATTTATTGGCTGTTAGTAGAATTCATTCTTAAGAGAGATATTGACACTGAAACAAAAACTTGCAATATAATTCAGCAATTAAAGGAATAAGTTGAAAGAATTAAAAATCAAATGATAAAATGTAAAATTGGCAAATATATTACATATATTTTATCATACATCTAGATGAGGTACAGGGTCAGTTGAGAACAAAAGAACATTTTGAGGGTTTAAGAGATGGTGAAGATGAAATCAGTGTTTGGTTACAGATACGTCAAGTTTGAAGATGCTTCTGAAACAACCAACTTGAGGTATTTTGTAAGCAGTTGTATAAACTGGTCTGTGGCCATATGGTGGTAAGTCTGGACCAGAGCTAGAAGTTGGGAGTCCTCGACTGATGGATTGCATTTGATGCCTGAATGACTCAGCTTAGAAGAGTGAGCAGAAAAAGCAGAGGGTTCACAAGATCACCTGAAGAGCTCTGTCCTTGAGAGGTTGTGCAGGAGCAAAGAAGGTGACATTAGACACCTAAAAGAGCACCCAAGGACTTAGGAAAATGGTGGAAGGGTGCAAGTGTTTGGAGACAGCATACCAAATACTGCAAGGGCATGATGTAAGATCAAGAATGAAAAATGTCCCCTGCATTTGTCAACTCACACCTATTTGGTATCTCAGCAAGAACAATCTTGATGGCATGTTGGGGGGCATACACTACACCAGGATGGAAGAAGTGTTCCTAGGAAATGAGTAAACAGTGGTGGCAGTGGTACAACTCCCGAGAAGTTTGTCTTTGAAGGTAAGGAGAGAGATACAGTGGTGCCTTAAGAGGAAAGTGGAGCCCAGGGAGGCTTTTATTTTTCACATGGGTGATATTGAAGCCTGTTAGTGGTGAGAGTATGAAGGAGAAAGGGAGAGGTTGATGATGCTGGAGAGGGTCTATAGATGGTGGAAAGAGCTCCCTGAAAAGGTAGGAGGTGATAGGCTACAAAGTCAACACACATTTCAGGCTTTGAGAGAGGGAGAGACATTCTCTCCATTTTGTAAAAGGGGAAAAAGGGAAGTTGGATGCATTGATCATGAGAAGGTGATGGACTCCCCATTAGATGCATTTTATTTCCTCCATGGCGTGGAAGATGAGGTAATAGGCTGATTCTGAAAAGAATTGAGGTAGCATGATAGGTAAGTGGGTGAGAGAAGGAACAAAACTGTAATCCCAGTTTTGGGGAAAGTGAAAGGTGAATTTACTGGCAAGCCCTGACTACTGGCTCTTTTTAAGAGTTAAAATTAATTTAATAGAATTTGAAAACTAAGATTTTTGCAAAATATAGGTATAATAAACATATAACCTATAAACTATTTGATAAAGTCTTAACCTTTAGGGGTTAAGTGATTCTACCATATGAAGTAGAAAGACAAATATTATCATTACTAACCTTTTAAAAAGATTACTACCAAATGCTTTATTAGTTATTAATAGTATTTTTCTGGGAATGGTAATGGAATTTGGATATTCATTTTCTATTAATGGCAATGGTAAAGCAATGTTCTCTAATGACTTTAAAAACTTGCTCACCAACACTACCATTCTATGTACAGAATGTTTCATAGAATGTCATATCAGAAATAAAACTTTTGATTGGGATATTTCCTGGTTTCTCTTCCAAACTCCCAACCCTCATTTCTTCCATTTTCATCAACCTACCTAACCACTATCTAACCCAGGTAGCTATGGCAACAGCAGGCATTGCTGCCATCCTAGGCTTCTTCACTCCATAACCTTCCAGCCTCCCACCTGGTCAGCTCCCACTACCATTGTTCTTGTTCTCTGCTTGCAGTTGCAGGCTATTTAATTGTGGTAGGATGCCATAAAATCACAGTACTGTTTTCACTAATTGTCAAAATACACAATCTCAGCTAGTTTCTGTCATTTTCTCTGGTAGACCCCCACTTTTTTATACCTGTTCCAAATTTAGATGATTTGTCTTTCATTCTGAAAGACAACAGACCTGCTCATGTTTCTTTCCTTTGTTCCCAAATCCCTTTGTTACAGCCAGCTTCTCTCTCTTCCTAAGATCGTGCTTCTCTTGAAGAGTGCTGTCTCACTCCTCCATCAGTGCTTTTGATCTGCCCTATGCCAACTTTCACCAGAAACTCACTCAACAAATGGACTCCCTATGTGTTCTCTTCCTGTTCTTCATTCTCTGGCCCTTCTTCATTTGCTGACAAATATGCCTCACTCTTTTATTCCCATCGTCCTACTGTCCCCAACCCAAACTAATTTCTATTCACACATCTAACTTTCTTTTTAATACCAAAGATCTTGAAAAAAGTTGGTCTATAAAATACAGCAATGTTGTCTGTATAATCTGTCACTTATTACACACCTAGAAACATATTTGTATTCCCATCACCATAGAAATCACCATCTTAGCTTTGCTTCTCAAAACTTAATGTGCATACAAATCACATGGGATTGTAGTTAAAAACCTGTTTTTTGTTAGTAGCTGGGGGATGGAACCTGAGAGTCTTCATGTCTGATAAGGTCCCAAAGGATGCCCCAGGATTGGCGCATGAATCAAAATTTGAAATGCAAAGAGCCAGTGCATTATCACCCAAAGTCTTGTTAATTTTTTTTTCCAGGCTGTCATTTGAAGATTAAACCTAAAATTGTGTCTACCTATTTTTATCTCTTTTTCCTCTTTAACTTATTGCTATTTGTTTTCCAACCGCGTCTCTCCACACAATCCTCTCTCTTCGGTCATCTCCACTGTGTCACATCCAGTAGATTTTTCATCATCATCTCGCTGGTTGCCTCTGCTGAATTCAACACAGACTACTCATACAATGAAAGGGTACAACTCTGGCCTCCATGGAGGAAGAGATTCTCCTTATAGCTTTACTGGGTAACATTTATGTTGTGCTTTTGAAAATACCAAGTCATAAAAAGGTTTAAATATTTACCTCTTTCCATGTTGTTTGAGCCTCAGGCCAACAAAGAGAACATATGACTTAAAACCGAACTGTTGGGATATCCAGCCCCTATGCTCACAGCAGGTAAGGGATGGTACATTATTTAATAGTGCCCAATTGGAATTCTTAGACCTTCTTTCGGGCCTATTTTCAAAAACAAACAAAAGAAAACACACATTCTGTGGCTGTTAATATGATAGAATGTGAGTTTTGCTCTGAGAGCAGCCATCTCACCCAACATCTATACATGTTCTGTTGTGAAAACAGACATTTGAATGCCTTCATTTCACCTGCTGTGCCCAGGTGGCCAGGAGATAGCCCTAGCTTATACAGCTATATGTACTTGTAATTCATTTTCCTTTCGTTGATCTCTCTGTTGCTTGCGGTAATTTGTGTTGGACTTCCTTCATAAGCAACAAAAAGTTTTGACAATAATCTCTCTTATAAATAATCTCTTATCTATAGATTCGTATAAGAAAAAATAGCTGAGAAAATGACACGTCTACAATAGATAGAAAAATTTGGATACAAACAATCTTAGTAACTGCTTTTAAGTTTATAAATCACCAGTTTTAACAATTGGGAAAATAATAAATTAGCTATGTTTTCAAGGATTTTTTTCCTGTTTGGTTTTTTTTTTTTTTTTTTTTTTTTTTTTTGAGACAGGATCTCATTCTATCATACAGGCTGGAGTGCAGGGGTGCTATCATAGCTCACTGCAGCCTGGAAATCCTTAGCTGAAGCGGTCCATCCACATTAGACTCCTGAGTAGCTAGGAATACAGGTGCACATCACCACACTAAGCTAATTCAAAAAAACATATTTTTTTTTGTAAAAATAGGATCTCCCTATGTTGCTCAGGCTGGTCTCTAACTCCTGGACCCAAGCAATTTTCCTGCCTTGGCCGAGTCACTAGGATTTTAAGCCTGAGTCACCATACCTGGCCAGCTATGTTTTCAGTGTCTAAAATGTTGCTTAGTACCCTACATATATATAATAATTAACACATTGGAAACATTCAGCACTGTATTGCTCTTCCTGGAAAATTTTCAAAAGGTTAAAATAAATGAAAGTAAAAATGAAAATAAAAGGAAAAAGAAATTTCTCTTTACTCTGTTTTCCTAAAATAAAAAAAATCTCCAGCTAGGTGCAGTGGCTCATGCCTGTAATCCCAGCAATTTGGGAAGCTGTAGCAGGTAGATCACTTGAGCCCAGGAGTTCAAGAACAGTCTGAGCAACATGGCAAAGCCCCATCTCTACCAAAAAAAAAAAATAATAAAATAAAAATTAGCATGGTGTAGTGGCACATACCTTTGGTCCCAGCTACTTTTGAGGCTGAGGTGGGAAGATCACTTGAGCCTGGGAAGTGAAGGCTGCAGTGAGCTGTAATCAAGCCACTCAACTCCAGCCTGGGTGACAGAGTGGAATCCTGACTCAAAAGAAAAAAATTAAAAACCAAAAACTCTAATGCCTCTTTAGAAAAATAGGCAAAAGACAGTGAGAGAAAATTCACTGAAGAATTTTAAAAAGTTAAGAAATTATGTATACAACATGGAATACTATGTAGCCATTAAAAAGAAGAAAATCATGTTCATGGCAGCGATATGGATACAGCTGGAGGCCATTATCCTAAGTGAATTAACACAGGAATAGAAGACCAAATATTGCATTTTCTCACTTATAAGTGGGAGCTAAATATTGGGTATTCATTGACATAAAGATGGCCACAGTAGACACTGGGGACCACTAGAAGCGGGAGGGAGGAGAGGGAAAAGGTTGAAAGACTGTTGGGTACTATGCTCAGCACCTGGGATCTGGGATCATTTGTGCTCCAAACCTCGGAAACACCCAATATACCCAGGTAAAAACCTGTACATGTACCCCCAGAATCTAAAATAAAAGTTGAAAAAAATTAAATAGATTAAAAAATTAGTTAATCTTTTTTGGCTATTACTGATCATTTATTCTGTCAAATGAACTTTTTTATTTTTATTTTTTTTTTATTTTTCTTTTTGAGAGAGGATCTCACTCTGTTTCCCAGGCTAGAGGGCAGTGGCATGATCAGGGGTCACTGCAGCCTTTACCTGCTGGGCTCAGGTGATCCTCCCACCTCAGCCTCCCGGGTAGCTGGGGATACAGGCCCACACCACCACACCCACATAATTTTTTGTATTTTTAGAAGAGCCAGGCTTTCACCATATTGCCCAGGCTGGTCTTGAACTCCTGGGCTCAGGCAATCTTCCTGTCTCGGCCTCCCAAAGTGCTGGGATTACAGGCATGAGCCAGCGCACCTGGTCTGCTAGATGAACTTTAACATCTATTTGTCACATTTTGAAAACCAAGGTTCTGAGTGTGATTGACATTTGTAAAATTTGTGGTTTAATATATGAGTACTCGACACCACATACAATGTAATTTTCCCATTTAGCAACATGATAAGTCTAGTATCACATAAGCAGATTAATGTATAGAGTTTTTGCATGTATCTTGCACATTTTCTGTGTATTGGCAATTTTTTTGCTATCGTGATTGCATTTTTCTACTTTTTAAATTTCTGCTGATATGACGTATTAATTTCAATATATTCTTATAGACATTTGAGTGAACTCTTTAACTTCTCATATTACTTTTTCAGTTGATTATATTGAAATATTTAGGCATTCAGTTATTTATTTGTTCCTCAATTACTGAGGACCAGTGGTGTGTTAGGTCATGTGCATGGTGCTAGAAAGAATTTACAAATATAATTATTAGGTTTTGAAGGGAAGGCGAGGGTTAAAGAAAGACACACACACAGAAAGAGGGCAGCTCAACAGCAAATGCAGGCTTTGTGTCCAGCATAAAACCTACAGAAGTGGGGGGCAAGCTTAATGCCAGAGCCCACTGCTGCTTACAGGCTGGGGGGACTTACAGGTATGGGTGGGAGGGTTTTGGGCATTATGACTTGCTGCCCGGCAGGATATTGATAAGATGTTCCTGTGATGAGGTAGTTCTGGTCCTTGTTCTGGTGGGATGTCTTCGTGTTGTTCCTTGGACCTTTGCTGAGCAAGATATGATAGGGATGTTTCTTTAGCTGGGACTTTGTCTGCTTTGTGGTCAGGTGGTTAGGCAGGATGTTTCTTATGGCCTGAGCCCCCATGAAATGTTTCACATTGACCAAGATCTGCACAATAGCGGGGAGCTTACATGAAGGTGCAGTTTGGACTAAAATTCTTGCAAGGTTTGCAAAATAGCGGGGAGCTTACAAAATGGTGCAGATTCAACTAACAGTAATGATTCCAGTATTTTTTCCATTTTATTAGTTTTTTTTTTTTCTTTGTTGCTACATTTTCTAAGTCTTGCAGAAGAGTGTGTGGAATAGCAGAGATTTCAGGCACATGAGCCTTACCCCTGATTTAATGGGAATGCTCCCATGCTTCATGACCCGGAATGAAGCTTGCCATTTGGTTGTGAGTGAGCTTTTGAATGGTATTTTATTGAAACTTCTTTTTTATTCTTGAGTGTAGCTATTTTATTAATCTATCATGCACATTGAAAGAAGAGCATTTTCAAAAGGATGGTCTGCTTTGACCGAATAAAACCAGAAAAGGGTAGTGTTGTGTCTACAAAAGAACTGTATGGGGATGATGTCAATCTCTCCGATACAGCACCTGGAGCATTACAAACACTACCCACAACAACTTCAAAAAAGGCTTTTCAAATCTATTATTATTTTTATTATTATTGATGTTTCTACATTATTTGTGCCAAAAGCGTATTAAACTAATCCAAAAGGAAAATCTTCTAAACATCAGTCCCAATAGCGCCACTACCACCAGACAAAACAAAACTACTGTGAGCTAATGTCTCTAACGACGTTTTCAAAACAGCAGCCGGGTCATCATGGCACAATCCTGTAATCCCAGCACTTTGGGAGGCCAAGATGAGAGGATTCCTTGAATCTTTCCAGGAGTTCAAGACCAACCTGGGAAACATAGCAACACCCTGTCTCTACAAAAAATAAATAAATAAATTAGCTGGGTGTAGTGGCATGTGCTTGTAATCCCAGCTACTCAGAAGGCTGAGGCAGGAGAATCACTTGAGCCCAGGAGTTCAAGGTTACAATGAGCAATGCATTCATTGCATAATGCCATTCCACTCCAGCCTCTGACAGAGCAAGACCCTGTTTCTAAAAATTAAAAAAATAATAAGAAAAAAAGTAGCTGATTATGATTGAGCAGGCATCATTCATATCAAAGTCATTGAAGATATGCATTACAATAGCAAAAATGCAATCACTTCCCAGCAAATGGCAATAAACCTCTTGAGGAAATAGAATCATTTTTTTTGAATTAATGCAAGGATATCATTGGGAGTGAGGATGGCACTGATTGTGGTACGCTTTTTGTGAGGCCATCTTCCCTATGAGTCTATACAACAATAGACTATTTATTTTTGTAATTTAATAAAATCCCCATTTTTAACCTTGGTTATTGACTCATTTACTTGTTACTGCTTTCTTATCCAGTATAACAAATATTCCATTAAGTCAGGAACCTGCTTTATTTGTTCACATCTACATATCAAGTATCTAGCACAAATCCTGGCTCATAGTAAATTCTCAATAAATATTTATGGAATAGACCAGAAAGTAATGATTAAATACTTTCTTTCTGATCCTTCTAATCCATAGGAATATTTCGCAAGTCACTGATATTTTTAAATGTACAATAAAACTACATTGGTACCCTCTCAATCTTCCCAGTTATAGTCAATAATTTAATGACATCATTTAAGATGATATGGAGGCTAACCAGTGAATTGTAGCCACTAAGCAAATGTGATAGATCAATACAGAACATGAATTGTAGAAAGATCTTTAAGCAAAGTATTTTACAATGTTGATTGCATATTCTAACTCCATACACATTCTTTGTTAACAGTTAGTTAATTATATTTCACTAAAAGAGATAGTGAAGGCATTGTAAAACACAATTAAAAATACAATGTATTGTACATTGCTGTTATATAAAATAACAACAACAGATGAAAATGAAATCAATTGCACTTTTTCATGCTAGTAGCCTGGCATACTAAATCGTTCAAAGGCAAATCTAGCCAACTGATTTTATGTTTATTGTTGCAAGGTGACAATGACCTGTGTTAGATATAAAGTATTTGCATACTTACATGTATATTTACTTCATCTGAATGTCCACAATGTGGCTAAAAAATAAGAATACTTTTTGATTTATATAACTAATTGATTAAAGAATTTCACCATGGAATTACTATCACCATTGTGGTAGCTTTAAATAGATGAAATACATAAACTAAGGATTTTTTATCTGTAGCACTCTTATGCCAGGTAGTCAAACACAATGTAAATAGAAAAGAACCATGCTTTTGAGTAGAAATTATTTCTGTGAGACATTCTGTAGCCATAAAGTTAAATAAGACATATCTAAGACTTAAGAGGAGAAAGAAAAAGAAATTATTTCAAATATAGTACTAATTATTTTTGTATGCCATGTTTTTTTTTTAGTCTTTTAAACACAAATTGAGAATTTCAGTGTCTGTGTTGTTCTAAATTTGCATTAGAATGCTTTCAAACTGCAGATTGCGATCCATTAGTGATTGTGAAATTATTTAAGTGTACCATGACAATATTTAAATAAAAATGGAATAAAAACCTCTAAAAACATACACATAATAAAAGAGTGTTTTATAAACATTATTTTTATTTATATAAGTACATATTTACATATTTATATTTGCGTATGTATACCTATATGCATATGGAAATATATGTGTAAAATATATGCATATATGTATTGGATTACCTTATAAAACAGATTATATTGAAGAAAGATTGGAATTCATTGGAGAAAAGCTTGTACCAAACATTAGAATACATAGGTGGCTATAACATGCAACCGAAAACATAGTATAAAACCAAAACCAATTCAAATCCATTCATGTATTCAGTTCTTAGTGTGTGAGGAGGATTTTACAAAGACCCTCAGCCAGAAACAACTTTATGGTGAAATGTAGGGAATGATAATGTGATATCAATTATCACATGTGGAATGATCAAATGTGCCATTTGATCTCCTTCAGCTCCTCTTCTCAGTTTCTAAGTGTGAAGGATGTGGTGTTTGAAAGCGGACGCTCCTACTCTTTTACCGCACACATAAGTTCTAGTTAAGCACCAGGTTCCTAGTTGGGAGACAAATGACAACCTCTCCTGTTTTATAGATACATGTCAGAGCTGCATATCTGTAAATGCCAACCTAATCAAGGCCCCTTTATGTTTCCTATCTTTTTAATGCTTACTTTAGGAGGAAAGACTTTGGTGCACTAAAACAAGCACAACTGTACTGCCCTACACAGGGATTCTTTACATAAGAAATTAATAATTGTTAAGTACTCATCTGCTTGTTCACCAGTTGTTGGACAGATATTTATATACAGTTCATCTTTGTACAATATAAGGGTTAGGGGTGTTGACTTCCCAATCCACTACTCCTGTGGTCAAAAATTCACATATAACTTTTGACTCTCCCAAAACGTAACTACTAAGAGCCTACTATTGACTAGAAGCCTTACCAATAACATAAACAGTCAATTAAGACATATTTTGTATGTTATATGAATTATACACCATATTCTCACAATCAAGTAAGCTAGAGGAAAGAAAATATTATTTTTAAAAATCATAAGAAAGAGAAAATATATTCACTGTTTACTTAGTAAAAGTAGATCATCATAAAGGTTTTTGTCCTTGTCTTCACATTGACTGGCCTGAGGAGGTAGAGGAAGAGGAGGGGTTAGTCTTGCTGTCTCAGGGGTGGCAGAGGCAGAAGAGGTAGAGGAAGTGGAAGGGGAGGCAGGAGAGGCAGGCACACTTGGTCTAATTTTTACTGAAAAAATCCACATGGACCCTCATAGTTCCAATCTGTTTTGTTCAAGGGTCAAGTGTACATTGACACTATCTAAGTGGGGTCCTTCAGCAGCAAGTAATAGACTCTGGCTATCTTAAGTCACACAGAGAAGGTACTGGAAGGATACAATATGAGTGGTCCCCACTATTGGCAGCTGGTAGGGGACCAGGCTTCTGAAACTCAGCTATTTTGCATGAGGTTGGCCATCCTAGGTCACTGTGGCTGCGACTGTTTCTGACATGACATTGGCTTTCCTCAGTTATTCTCTGTTCCATGGTGGCTTCCCTTTCAGGCACAGGTCAGGTGATCAGAGTCCATTTTCCAGTGGCATGACCCAAACCTTAGGTCCTCAGGGATGTGTGCCCTTTCTTCTGCCATATAAGGTTGCAATGGTTTCCCATTAACTATTCCACTAGTGCTGGTCATAGACTGGATAACCGGAGGGGTTACCTGAATTTCATGCACCTTCCTATCCCCATTATATGGCGGCAAATCCATCTCCCCCTGACAAGTACAATAAGGTCATCCATTACCATGATTCTGTTCAGCCAGTAGAAGAAGCAAATGGAAATGGCAAAGTAGACCATATCTTTTCCTTCAATGGGAGTGATAGACCCTAAGTAACCCCTTGGGATTCGAAATTGTCAAGAGATAATTCTGACTGAGGTTGATCAGTAGAGCTAAGTTGCCTAGTTCCATGACCTTGCCAGGAACCAAGTTTTGGGGACACTGTGAAGTATCCCCAGTGTTGATGTGTCTGCAGTGTCAGTAAGTCTAGTGATCACTCCTTGGACCATTTTACCTTCTTCGTGGAGTAACTTCAGGATTTGGACATGTGTTATCCTGAGCCTCTCCTCCAGGGGGTCCTCTTGTGACTGGTAGGTGTCCAGGTGAGTGGTGGGTAATGGGTAATAGTGAAGTTCCTGTCTTGGCTAGCAACAGACAGCAGCACATCTTACTTTCAGATAAAAGGAGAAGCAGCCACCATGCACCTTCCTCAAGCTTCCTGGCCCTTTCACTTTGCTTATGTGGCCTAAATTATCTCACATTTGTTTTCTTGGTTGCTCAGCTGAGCTCTGTGAAGGCAGGGATCCACAAAAGTGCCCAGGGCACTCTTCAAATGGCCCAAGTCCAAGCTTGCAAGGGAGAGTTTATGAATCAGGGATCCACCTGCAGCGTGGGTCCTTCCGAAAAAAAATTAAAAGCATGAGCTTGGTCGTAGCTGTAAGGTCATGTTGCAAAGCCATTGAGCCCATCAAGGGAGGGCTGATATTCTTGGATTGGCTGGAGCTGTGGGACTTTCCAAAAGAGTACTCATATGCACTCTACTAGGTCTGCCCACAAAAGTGATCTGACTGTATAAAGGTTAAAGAGCATTTGTAAACTCAGTGAAATAGGGTATTACATAAATGCTGCTTCATCTTGGCACAGTTAAAATACAGCTGCTGTGACATGTTTTAGGCATGTGCATATGTACATACATATTTATGTGCAAGTATGTTCATATTCATGTTTTTCACAAATTATCTTAATTCAAGATTAAGTTGGATGTGATATTATTATGATTTGTCCGTGACTGTGTACTCAGAAATGCTTTGTAAAGTATGAAAAAAATTAAATCACATTTTTCCCCTCTAAGTCAGTCAAATGGGGAAATTATACTGAGTTAGGGGACACGTGTGAGGAAAAATAAACATATGTGTTAGCATTAAGTAAGCAGAGCTTTGAGAGAAAAAATGAAGTGCAGAACTGAGCAAATACATGGTGAATTCTACCCAAGGAAACTTAATTTGCAAATCAGAATCATGATAACTGTTTAAAAATCTGTCCACTTTTCATGAACTACAATAATTGTCTTCCTTCCTACTTTGAGTTATTTAGATAATTACTTCAACTTTTGATTTTATTTTGCTATCATGTAGACAAAATTTAGGCAAGAAAAATCCTGAAACACTGATCTTCCATAGTTATTGGCTCCCTAATTTTAAAAGTAATAGACTGGATCCAAAAACTTTTTATGACAAATATGTATAAATATAAACATGTTTTATGTAATTGTATTTATGCTTCTTAGTCTTCCAAAAAATTTAAAAGCCTAATCACTAATATCTGTGTATTTTGAGTGTTCAAGCTTGTTTAGAATCAAAATTCAATGCCCAGAGTGGTGTGACTGTATCTTTGAAAGCTTCTAGTATACATACCTTGGACCTGATATTGGGAAGCCAGAATTAACGGTTTCTTTCTTTCTTTTTTTAATATATGGCTTGCTCCTTTACAGCATTATTTAACTTCAAAACCAAATCTATTTTCTCTAACCGTCAATGGAAGCAGTGGGTTACCATAGTTACAAAGTAAAGCGTGTTATTGAAAAGAAGAAAAGGAAGACTAATGACATTTTTAATGACAGATTCAAAGATATAAGGAAATTGCCCCCACAGGGAATTGGGAATTTATCAAGCCGTCAATCACAGTAATTACCCTGCAAACATATCAGTATCTGGGTCAGAAAGTCCTTTCAAATTTTCTGTATGTCAGTTCTACAATGCCTCAAAATTTTGATCCCACAAGTGAGGCAGATCCTGTTGTGAATGCGTATTTTCAATTAGTATGGCTGCATGAGCACACATTCCAGCAAAGATAAGCAGAGCGTGCTTGGTGGTGTGCTCACAGGAGAGTTTGGTGTACCAGTCCCAGAGAATGCCTAGCATATACCAAGTATGTGTTTCATTACATCACTCTATTTCCCTGTTAGAAAGTTGCTGCCAACTGATATGTCAATGATCTTACAATATTTTTAAAGAAAAATACCATCAGCTGGGTGATGAATTAATATTTACAACAAACCCCCAAGACACAAGTTTACCTATAACAAACCTGCACACCTATCACTGAACTTAAAATAAAAGTTAAAAAGAAAAGTACCATCCACCCACAGGGTCAAATACATATGTAGTAGATACAAGATACTTCAAAAAAGTCTTATACTATGAGATTTGGTTTTGCACCTTAAATTTCTGCAATTTAAGGGTACATCAATAAGGAATTTATTGATATACAGTGTAACATACAAATAGAATATCCATATAAAATGATCAAAGGAAGGGGTAAGAAGAAAAGTATTAAAACTGAAAGTTTATCTGGTGAATAAGTGGACATAATAATGAATTGAGACTCCATCCATTTCATATCACTTATGGAAACAGCTAAAGATTAAACTGCATGTTTTCTAGAGTAGGAAAAAGTACATACCACAGGGACCATCATTACTCTAGAGTGGGTCTGTGCAGAACTCCTCAAAAAGAGGCCACCTTTGGTGTTTATGTGCTAAAAATTGTGTATTTTACTTTTGAGAACCATAAAATGATTCAAAGAATAGTTTCAAAGAGTAAAAGGAGAAATCCATGACAATTAAAGACATGCAATTAAACTGGTTTGTCTTTAACTGCCTCTTAGTAATCAAGAGTTCATGCTTGGCGAAATCTCATAAAAACAGATTTAGGATTTAAGACAGTGTGAGTAAATTAGTACAAGCCCATATACAAGTCCTCAAAGTGATGGACAACTACTCAGAAAGTAAAAGATCTGGGATCAGTACAACACGATTTAAAAATGAGAAGTGAATGATTATTCTGGATCTAATTATTATTTGCTAGCTACTTAGTTCTTTGTGTTTAGTAGTATTTTATCTATTTAAGTTCCCACAATAGGTATATCCAGTATATAGACCAATAGCTAAATAATCAGAGAGGTATGCTTTTGGGGAGAGAGAAAGAGAGAGAGACAGAAAGGGAGAGAGAGAGGGAGAGAATGACAACCAGCCTGATAATCTCCTAAAATGGGGGGTGAGGTTTGGGAGGGAAGATGAGAGGGGATAAGCCTCTTCAAAATCTCCTAGGCTTCTGGATATCCACCCCTAACTTAACTGGGAGCACTGCATATACTTGTGGAAAGCAAACTGATATAGTTTGGCTGTATCCCCACCCAAATCTCATCTTTAAGTGTAGCTTCCATAATTCCCACATGTTATGGGAGGGACCCAGTGAGAAGTAATTGAATCATGGGGGTGGTTCTTTTCTGTGCTATTCTCATGATAGTGAATAAGTCTCACGAGATCTGATGGTTTTATAAAGGGAAGTTTTCCTATACAAGTTCTCTTCTCTTGTCTGCTGCCATGTGAGATGTGCCTTTTACCTTCTGCCTCCCCAGTCGCATGAAAGTGTGAGTCCATTAAACCTCTTTCTTTTGTAAATTGCCCAGTCTTGAGTATGTCTTTCTCAGTAGTGTGAAAACGGACTAATGCACAAACCTTTGTTCCTCCAGTCCTGATCAAAGGTCTTTAACCATGAGTTGCCTATTTCTCAAATCCTTCCTCTCCTACCCTGTGGCCTAAGTCAGCCTGAGAGCCTAGTTCCTTCAGTTCCAGAGCTATGGGGACACACCCATGCTTCACGTCAAGATCATGCCACACATTCTCCATGGCACCTAAGTGGTGGCCTTCCATTTTCCACATTCCTCAGTTTACCCAAAGAGCCTATCCTCCTCCATTTTTTAAAGGACACGACTATTCACCAAAAATGATTCCTTATCACCTAAGTGTATCCTTCTTAATAACACTGTCAAATTCTAATAAAGTGCCTCTTATTTCCTTGCATTAAGTAATAATTCAAATATTTAAAATAAACACAAATATTACAAAGATTAATAATAAAATTGAGAGTCTTGATAGATTTTCTAAAAAGGATTTGATTAGAAACTTCCATCAAAAACTGAAACATGTTTTGCATTACAAACTTTTAAGCATTTTATTCAAACCAATTTTCTTTAAGTAAAAACGTAACAGTGTCATCAAAACCACATTGATACAAAGATTCCATTTTCCTCTTGCTTGGGGGAAAAAGGGCTTGGTTGAGTCTCTCCAGATTTGCCAGGGACAACTAGAATAGAAAGACCGAAATTTATCCTGTAGTGTATCAGTGGACATTGCCATACAGGTAAATATACACTATATTTACAACCAGGTTTTCTTATCACAGATACAATTAGTAATAACACAAAAATAAGCAGGAAAAATTTAAACTTCAGAAGTTACCTCCACTGATACACTAGAGGAGGGTTTTTCAGCCTTGGTACTGCTGACATTTGGGGCCGCGACATTTTAGTTATGGGGCAGTCCTGTGCACTGGAGGGCGTTTAGCACCATTCCTGGCTTCTACCCACTGACACCAGTAGCAACAATGGCACGTGATAACCAAAAATGTCTGGGTACAATATCATCCCACATGGAAAACTATTAGACTGGATTAAGGGAATCAGTATTTTTATGTCAATTATTCATTTGGGTCCCTAAGTTTTTCTCCACTGTTTTTATGTATTCCATTATCTCCATCTTTCTAAGCAAATAAATGATTTTATTTGAAATTGCTCTGGGCCAGGCATGGTGGTTGAGGCCTGTAATCCCAGCACTTTGAGAGGCCAAGGCAGGGGATCACTTGAGCCCAGGAGTTCTAGAGCAGCCTAGGCCACAGTGAGACTTCATCTCTGCAAATAATTTTTTAAAAAAGAAATCGAGTATGGTGGCACATGCCTGCAGTTCCAGCTACTTGGAAGGCTGAGGTCTAGGATTACCTGAGCCTGGGTGGTCAAGGCTGCAGTGAGTCATGATCTTACCACTGAACTTTAGCCTGGGGAACAGAGCAAAATCCTGTCTCAAAGAAAAAAAATTTCTCTGATATCCTACCAAGTTTATTGATGTGAAAAGTAACTGGAGAAAAAGAAGTGACAGTTAATAAGCAGCAAAAATGGCAGACATGGTGCATGTATATAATCCCAGTGCTTTGGGAAGCCAAGGTGGAAGAATCACTTGAACCAGGGAGTTTGAAACCAGCCTGGGCAACCTAGTGAAACCTTATCTCTACAAAAGATAAAAAAAATTAGCTCCGCATGGTGATGCACATCTATAGCCCTATCTACTTGGGAGGCTAAGGTAGGAGGGATGATAAAAATAAAAATTAAAAAAAAAATAAAAGCAGCAAAAAGACTTAATGCTGACAGTCCATAGGAACCCAAGTCTCAATGCCTGATACACATTGTAAAGTATTAAACAACACAGTATGGAGAAGATGAAACTCCTACCTACAATTATCAATAAGCTTCCCGTGCTTAGGAAACACGTTGAATTCCATGGGAATTTTTAGTAGATCAGGACTTTTCAAATACCACTGAACATAATTACTCACCATGATATCCTGCTTGGCGATATTAACATACAGATCCAGACACCCTTTGTCCTGTGGGGAGATGTCCAGTCGTCCACTGAAGGGGGAGATGGTCACTGTCCGGCCAACGGGCAGGATGGGAAGACTGTTGGTGAGGCCTCCATCCACCCACTTCTGTGGAAAGAAACATCCCACATCAGCACATGTCAACAACACATACTGCACAAAGAAAAGCAGATTCTAATAATATGTGCAACTTGGATATGCTGTTAAGCTGCCATTTTAAAGGATATTCCCACTGGGGATCTGTTTTGGGGGTAAAACAAATCTTGGTACATATATCACTTACCAATATAAGAATAACTCTGGACAGAATCGGGATATCTCTCCAAATGTTTAAAAGCTTTAACTAGATTATTGTCTGTAAGACTTGAATTCTTACTGATTAGAGTGCAGGCCTAAGAAGCCACGTATAATTAGATTGGGGCTCATTATTTAATCAAACTAAAAAGTCAGATTTACTGTGGATGCTGAACAAAATATCCACCACCAGAGGAAGTTCCATTTTTATCATAATAATTGGAAACTGGCATTTTCTGTGGCAAACTTAAAAGGTAAACACAGCAACTAGAAATGCTTCTAATTCCAAAGTGGTTCCTGTGCTCTTGAAGCAAGGTGTATGTCCTAAAGCCATAAAGAATGGGAGTGCTACATGAAAAACACATATTCCTCAGTAGGTATTCAGTACTCTCAAGTCTACCCCAAAGGGGAGTGAGTGATGGAGAAGGTGGAGGAGAGAAGCCTCCCAAGAAAGAAAATGAAACAGTCGTGGGGCAATGAGGATGCACAATAAGGTGCTCAAGGTGTGTGCAGCCTCGGCCCCGAGCTCTACAGAAGCACACACTGAGAAATGGTAACAGAAGATCCATACAGGCAATATCCCTTTTGCTGTCTATTCCAAGGCCAGTTTCAATGCAGCCATGATCTGATGTATTCACATGATCAGCTACAGCAATCAATAAACACACACATGGAAATAACATCCAAATTGTCTAACTTATATCCATTATTAAAAACAGCTTTAAGATAATATACCAAAAAAAAAAAAAAAAAAAAAAAGTCTGGTAATGGTTAAGAGTCCTGTATGCAGGAATCTTTAGTGAAGTTTGTAAACTGAGTTTTGCTTGAATGTGTAAAATGCAGTGCAGATAAAACATTTGTTATTCAACATAAAGGTGGCATGAAGGGGAGAAACAGGCCAAAATAAAATGTTCTCAACTCACTTAAAACCATGTATTCATTTCTTTCCATGTGTCTTTTTCATGTCCTTCTCATTTGTGTTTATTTCTAAAGCTGGTGACAAAGTGAGTGGTATTACATTATTTACAAAGGCTCTGGCCAGCCATAAGCCCCTCTAAAGGAAATAAAAGTAAACAAAAGATAAAAATGGGTTGAAAATTCCTTTTGAGAGAATTGCATTTTGGTGGAAGAAAGAGTATAAGTAGACTGGATTAAAATAAAACTGACCTGGATAATTTGCATATTGTCATTATTTTTAAAAGAATATAAAAATTATGATATATTATGTTTTGTGTGTATTATATTACATATACTTATTCATATATGTATGTGTATATGCATGTATATTATGTGTTTGTGTATTTATTTGTGTTTATATATGTACCCATACGTATACATAAAATATAGCTGGTTATATAAATGTATAATCTAAAAGGGAGGCTTGCAAAAAAAGGCTCCAAAATATCTGATTCTGTCCCAGAACTTGCTTTTTTTCCCTGATTGCTTTAGGTGTAAATATCAAATTCTGGAATAGGATAATACCCAGAAGGGAAAAGAAAGACAGCTTCCAAAATTATTTCATGTTGTCAACAGAAGCTGTCATCAATGATGTAAAAATTCATATAGGTTTCATCAAGAAAAATTAAAGATCTACAACTTTAAGTAACAGCTCTTCTGGTTTATTCAACTTAATGAAAAGAAGGGCAATCTGGCTCATTAAATTGAAAAGCATTCTAATTTACTGTGGGGTTAATGACTGCTGTTTCAGGGAATCGAAAATCCTTTTTCCAAATTCTGTTCACTCTTGTTAGCTTATTCTGATTAGATAAATGACAAGGGAAGATGTATAGCAGCTTATCAAATCACTTGATTAAACCTGCAGTGATACCAGCTCCTTCACAACCCTTGATGCTATAGCCCCACTGCTCAGATATGCTAAATGTGGTACCTCTTACTCCTGATTTATGCTCTCATGAACTATATCACTCAGGACAACCACATATTCATTTGGGCATGAAGATTTCAACAAAGTTTCTGGAAACAACCATCACAACAACAAATATTCTTCAACCTCCAAATTAAAAGTGGAAACATTTTATATCTTATGCTCTACTGATAATTTAAAATCTTGCATAGTAAATACTTCTGTCCATAAATTCTCTGGCTGTTCACAACATATGGCTGTGAGTCATTCCTACCTTCTTGCTTCATGGGCAGCATTCTACATGCTGGTAGCTACTTCCATGAGCTTCTGTGACTCCAAAATTGTCCTTAAGAAAAACAACTGACGGTCTACTCCATTAGAGTTTTCTTGTATGTTTGTCAGTTTTCATCGCATAGCACCATCATCCTCAAAGGAAAAGGGAGGGCAAGTACATAAAAATTCCAGAGAAAAATAGTTTCAAAATCATGCTTGCTACAGGCCGTCCAGCGACCATCTCTCAGTCCCACTACTAGGCCAACTGTTCTTTAATCTTTGACCATATTCGAAGTGTGTTCCACATTCAAGTCAATGCCTGAGTCCTAGAGATAGAAATGACCAACTGCTCAACAGAAAAACAAAACAGAAACAAAACAAAAACCTCATGCCCAATTGTGGGGCAGACATTTACTGTGATTGTTCTCTGAAAGTTACAGCAGTGAAAACTAGAATTCATGAAATCACTTCTAAAGAGATAAGGCCACCCGTTATACCTAAACAGGCTAGAATATTCATCTGGCAGTACTTGTTAAACTTTGCTTTATACATTGATGTGTTATGGGTACCTATTGAGAACATATCTTACGAATTCAAGTAGCTGCTATTATATAATGTAAGTGGAAAAGTTAAAGGACCTGACAAGTTAACCTCTACTGAAGGGGCCAGTTTGTTCATTCAGCAAGTGATTCCTAAGTATCCAGTATGTGTCTGAATGTGTGGTAGATGCTGGGAATATGTTTGTGATAAAACTTCAATGAAGGGCTCCATTTTCTTAAGGTATATTTTGCTCAAAAAACAAGTGAATAAAAAATACTTTGCAGGAAGAATGAATAAGATGTTGCTATCTGTAATTATTATAAATACCATGGCACAGGGCCTAATAGTTTAAAAGTGATCTCACATGTATAATTTAATATGCGCTTTGCAAGAACTCTATAAGGTAGAAAGGTCATGCTCATATATTCAGTTCCCTCATGTTTCAGAAGAGGAAATTGAGGTTTGCAGGTTTCCTTGCTATAGTTCACGAGGTGGTAAACTATGGCTGGCCAACCATCTTCTGTAAATAAAGTTTTACTTGCACATGACCAGGACCTTTTGTTGAGATATTGCCTGCGGCTGCTTCCCTCTACAATAGCACAGTTGAGTAGGTGTGTTGACAGAGAAAATGCTGAAAGTATTTACTATCTGATACTTTACAGAGAATAAAATATCTACTGCTATAGAATATACAGGCAAAAAGGGATAGAGTTGTCTTTTTACTTCAGGTTTTTTTCTCACACACTGTAAAATTCAGGGATGCTCTATAGGCAAGGCAAATGAGAACTGATTTCTGAGGAATGAGAGGGAAGTAAATGTGGTTTGAACAATAATTTCATATTTGCAATCATATCTCCATTGCTTTCATGAGATAGCCTACAGATAGCCACGCCCAACAATGCTCTTGATTAGCAATTCCTAAAATAGGAGGGAAAGAGACAAAGAGATACCCATCTCCTTGGACACAGGTGAGAATCTCCCAATTATGGTAGGGAGAGGAGATAGATGAGGTTTTCTAATCAAAGAAAGACAAGAAAAAATACAATTCCAAAAGAGAGGTTGAGAAATCTGCCATACTAACCTCTACTAAGTATTGCTTCTTGGGGCATTGCTTTCTTGGTTTTTGCATGCGTGAAGGATGATTACAAATGATGACTCCAGATATCTAATTTTGAGAAGGCTCTAAAGGGTTACTTAGCAGTTGACCATCTATAAACACCATATAGAAAATATTTCCTGGAGGACTACCATGTTGTTTCAAAAATTAAACAGACAATGCAAAAAGTCTAAAAGGTCTCTGAAAAATAAGAGCATCTATTTCAGAATAACTAGAAATTTATATCCAGGTTTCCATCTAGCCAAATCTAGCTGGTGGCAAGGCCAGCTACCACTGTTTGCTATGACAGTGACAGAGCTGCATTTCCATGGAAAAAGTGTAAGCCATGAGGAAATAGGAGCCTAAGGAGCACAGGATCAACCTTATACAAAAGCACAGTTATGTGGAGTATTCCACAATTCTCTTTCCAACAGAAGTTGCAATAATGAAAGGATAAATGACCATAATGCCAAAGCCACATGGACTAGGGTAATACAATGGGACATTTTCATGTTCCTGTAATAGTATTCACTTAAACTTACCTAAAAGGCCAAGAAGCGATCTTGTAATACTACAGAGTCAAAATATTACTTGAATTCCAACTCAAACGAAAGCAAACAATGCAAAATCCTATAGCTTTTCTTTTCTTTTTTCTTTCTTCTTTTTTTTTTTTAGACAGAGTTTTGCTCTTGTTGCCCAAGCTGGAGTACAATGGCATGATCACAGCTCACTGCAACCTCCACCTCCTGGGTTCAAGCGATTCTCCTGCCTCAGCCTCCGGAGTAGCTGAGATTACAGATGTGTACCACCACACCCGGCTAACTTTTCATATTTTTGGCAGAAACGGGGTTTCACCATGTTAGCCAGGCTGTTCTTGAACTCCTGACCTCAGGTGATCCGCCTGCCTCAGCCTCCTAAAGTGCTGTGATTACAAGCATGAGCCACTGTACCCGGTCAATCCTACTGTTTTCTTCTGATCTGCATCTGCCAGTTCTGGAGATGATTCTATTCTGACATTTTAGTCACCCGCCAATGCTAATTCTATCTCTTAAAACAAATGAGTTAAGAATTCCTCTTGAAAATTCTCATTCTTATTCCAAATTGACAAGAATCTGTGAAAACATGGCTCAAATGTATGAACATTCCTGTGGCTTATTCCACCATTGGAAAAAGTCCATATGTAGTAAGGAAAAATCATTACTGAAAAATACAGGACTAAACTTCAATTTATTTCCATTCATTCAATGATTCATCTATTAATGAGTATGTACTTTAAGTAAGGTACTTAAATAGTCATAAGATGAAGCTAGAGAAAGCTACAGAAAGTTTTTAAATGATATTTTTTAAAAAGCAGTTTTCTTTTCTTTTCTTTTCTTTTTTTTTTTTTTTTTGAAACAGGGATTCACTCTGTTGCCTAGGCTGGAGTGTGATGGTGTGATCATAGCTCACTGCAGCCTCAACCTCCCCAGGCTCAGGTGATCCTCCTACCTCAGCCTCCAAAGCAGTTGGGACTACAAGCACATGCTACTATGCCCAGCTAATTTTTGTATTTTTTTGTGGAGATGGGGTTTTTCCATGTTGCCCAGGTTAGAGTGAATCGGCAACCAACAGAATGGGAAAAAATTTTTGCAGTTTACCCATCTGACAAAGGGCTGATATCCAGAATTTACAAAGAACTAAAACAGATTTACAAGAAAAAAACTAACAAGCCCATTCAAAAGTGGGCAAAGGATATGAACAGAGACTTTACAAAAGAAGACATACATGAGGCCAACAAACATATGAAAAAATGCTCATCATCACTGGTCATCAGAGAAATGCAAATCAAAACAACATTGAGATACCATCTCACGCCAGTTAGAATGGCGACATGGACACGGAGGGGAGCACTATACACTGGGGTCAGTTGGGGGGAAATAGGGGAGGGACGGTAGGGAGTGGGGAGTTGGGGAGAGACAGCAAGGGGAGAGATACCAGATGTAGGTGATGGGGAGGAAGGCAGCAAATCACACTGCTATGTGTGTACCTATGCAACAATCTTGCATGTTCTTCACATGTACCCCCAAACCTAAAATGCAATAAAATAAATAAATGGGGAAAAAAAGAGCAATTTTCAAAGATATCATTCCTCTTTAAACCACTGGTAAAGGATTTTGAAAGGACTCATACTAGTATTTGCTGTGATTGAAGTTAAGCTTAAGTATTATTAAAGTACAATACTTCTAAGTGATTAATAAAAAAAAATTTGATGCACATATTGGATCCACAAATATATCTTAATGAAATCTAGTAATACTCACAATGTAGAAATGAGGAGGTCTATGCATTTAACAAAAGTCACAAGTGAAGAGAATAGACTCTGCCCCTGTTGGCTGAGTCCCACTTTCTCTGCCTTTCCTGACTCAGTGCCACAAATATAAGTAGCACTAAGTCACTTTTTCCCCTTCTGCCACCTCTACCTTCCTCACTTCAAAAAAACAACCAAAGACAACAAATACATCAAAACCTGAGCTCTATGAAAACATTGAAATCTAGAAAATGAGACACATATTCAGCACAACTGAAATTTTAATGTAATTTAAATCACATAAAAAGCTTATACCCACAGTAAAACACTGCATTTAAAGATTCTAGAAAACAACTCGGCATGGAAACCCTATTAGACTGTGGGAGGTGATCGGGCTTAAGGAGAGTTAGTGTTAAGCAGAGAATGGCACTTGTAAATTGTTGCTTTCTGGTGTTATAAACAATACAAGGCTGCTGTGGCTCTCTGTCAATCATGTGCATGGGGCCCCCCTTTTTGCAGACTCCATTAAACAACAGAGGAAAACTGAATGCTTTCAGGAGACACAAAGTTCAACTAGACAAGTAATTATGATGTGCCTCCTATGCACAGACACCACATGATCAGCAAGACACAGTCCTGGGACATTGTCCAGGGTCAAGGGGCTTGGGTGGGTCACTTTCCATCTTCCTCACAGCTCTGGGCCTGTGCATTCCCTGCTGTCTAATTGTGGCTGTCACTCTATGTTCATGTCCAAAGCACGCAATCACATCATGGAAAGTTCGCTAGAAACTCAGGTACCTCACTTGTGCCCTTTCAAACATTGCTAGTCTTCCTGTCACACACCCACAATGTGGCACTGGGGCTGGACACGTAGAAAATGAGGAATGCATTGTTTGAAAAGAACTGAAGGGCAAAGTGGAGCAAGAGGCACAGCAAAGATAGAAACGTTAAGGACCATCCTGGGGAAGTTGCCCGCTTCCAAGCTCAGTGACTTTGGTGAAGTAGATTGATGTCTCTACATCTCAATTTCCTCACATGTAAAATTGGAAGTAAGAATCCCTACAGCAGATAGGATTGGATTCCGGTGAATACAATAGTAACAAAAGCTTTAATTATTTTTTCTGGTAACAGGAATATAGAAGGCAGGCTGGTAAGGTAGACTCCTCAAATCATTTAGGACCTGGGTATTTCCAGATGACTATTTGGCCATCTTCAGGGAGTGATCCTTGACCTCATGATGCACAACAGCTGCTGTAGCTCCAGTAATCTTATCTGAGTTCTGGGCAACAGGAAAAATGGAAAGGTACATAACCTTCCTTGTACTGTTAAGTCCCACAGTTATTCGGCTCACATGTCATTGCCCAATAATTAAATAAATGGCCATACCTAACTTCAAGGGAAGCTGGGATACATAACCTAGCTACACAACCATAGGTCCACATAAAAATTGGATTCTGTTACGAACGAAGAAGGTGTATATTGTAAGAGAACCTGGAGCCTCTATCCCCTGCCTCTCCTTCTAAGATAGAAACACTCTTAATTTTTAGGTAAGAGACTGGTGTAATAGGAACACGGAGGAAAAATATTCTAATCTATTACGTGGCAAAGTAATTTTACTTGTCAATTTGACATTTCATTAAGTATTTCAAATGACAGTATTTGAATAGATGGAATTCTACCACTCATTCTCAACCCATTACCTTCTGCTATATCAAAACATACGTTCTCCATATTACCTGAAGCCTGCTATGATTTGCACTAGAGAAAAAAGAAAAAATCCAAAGTTCAGGAGTGCTCAAGGAAAGACAATCATGAGTACTGATGAGATGAGAACAGAGACACTGCCTCAATTATATCAGCCAAAGGGTTTGCAAAACTCAGTGCTTTTGTTGTGAGACCATCAATTCCGTAAGCACAGGCCTAGTGCTGGGCCCTCAAACTGAGTGGGTGAATGAATGAATGAACGAATGATGTTTTTTTTTTCCCCATTTATTTATTTTATTGCATTTTAGGTTTTGGGGTACATGTGAAGAACATGCAAAATTGTTGCATAGGAACACACGTGGCAGTGTGATTTGCTGCCTTCCTCCCCATCACCTACATCTGGCATTTCTCCCCTTGCTATCTCTCCCCAGCTTCCCACCCCTCACCATCCCTCCCCTATTTCCCCCCAATTGACCCCAGTGTGTAGTGCTCCCCTCCCTGTGTCCATGTGTTCTCATTGTTCAACTCCCGCCTATGAGCGAGAACATGCGGTGTTTGATCTTCTGCTCTTCTGTCAGTTTGCTGAGAATGATGGTTTCCAGGTTCATCCATGTTCCTACAAAGGACCCTAACTCATCATTTTTGATGGTTGCATAATATTCCATGGTGTATATGTGCCACATTTTCCCTATCCAGTCTATCATCGATGGGCATTTGGGTTGGTTCCAGGTCTTTGCGATTGTAAACAGTGCTGCAATGAACATTCGTGTGCACGTGTCCTTATAGTAGAACGATTTGTAATCCTTTGGATATATACCCAGTAATGGGATTGCTGGGTCAAATGGAATTTCTATTTCTATGTCCTTGAGGAATCGCCACACTGTCTTCCACAATGGTTGAACTAATTTACACTCCCACCAACAGTGTAAAAGTGTTCCTATTTCTCCACATCCTCTCCAGCATCTGCTGTCTCCAGATTTTTAAATGATCGCCATTCTAACTGGCGTGAGATGGTATCTCAATGTAGTTTTGATTTTCATTTCTCTGATGACCAGTGATGATGAGCATTTTTTCATATGTTTGTTGGCCTCACGTATGTCTTCTTTTGTAAAGTGTCTGTTCATATCCTTTGGTTAAAGCACTTTGTATGTACTCTTTTATTAATAAATATATATCACACCATGGAATACTATGCAGCCATCAAAAACGATGAGTTTGTGTCCTTTGTAGGGACATGGATGAACCTGGAAACCATCATTCTCAGCAAACTGACACAAGAACAGAAAATCAAACACTGCATGTTCTCACTCATAGGCGGGTGTTGAACAATGAGAACACATGGACGCAGGGAGGGGAGCATCACACACTGGGGTCTATAGGGTGGAAATAGGAGAGGGACAGCGGGGGGTGGGGAGTTGGGGGAGAGATAGCATGGGGAGAAATGCCAGATATAGGTGAAGGGGAGGAAGGCAGCAAATCACACTGCCATGTGTGTACCTATGCAACAATCTTGCATGTTCTTCACATGTACCCCAAAACCTAAAATGCAATAAAAAATACAAAATAAATATATAAATAAATATTACACATATATAAAACAAATGTAATTTATTCATCCTGAATATATGCCTGATCTCTGATGTATGCTAAATAGATATTTTATTGGATATATGCTGAATAAATACTTTCTTTTATTATAAAATGTGGATCTCTGGTATGGGTTAAATATCTACTCTATTTGATTACAAAACATATATCTCTGGCATGTGTTAAATAGGTACTATATTTGATTAAAAAATGCATACGTCTGGTATGTGTTAGATACTGTGATTATAAAATACATATAACTGGTATATGCTAAACAGATACCCTATTTGATTATAAAATATATCTCTCTGGTATGTTCTAGATAGCTACTCTAAGTATAAAATATATATCTCTGGAGTGTGTTAAAAAGGTACTATATTTGATTAAAAAATACATATCTCTAGTATGTGTTAGATAACTGATTATAAAATACATATCGCTGGTATATGCTAAACAGATTCTCTATTTGATTACAAAATACGTAACTCTTGTATGTGTTAAATAGCTATTCCATTTGATCATAAGATGCATATTTCTAGTATGTGTTAAATAGATACTGCATTTGATTATAAAATGCATATCTCTGGTATATGCTAAACAGATACTCTATCTGATTATAAAATACATATCTCTGGTGCCTGTTAAATAGCTACTGTATCTAATTATAAAATGCATGTATCTGGTATATGTTAAATAGATACTATATTTGGTTATAAATACATGTCTGTGGCATGTGTGAAACAGACACCATATTTGAGAATAAAATGCTTATGTTGAATGCAGTAAACGAGCTGCCTTGGGTAGAATGGTGAACACTCAGAACAAACTCTGCGTAGATCACAGAAGGAAGCTGGGTCACACTCAGCGCAGACTTTAGATGGATGTCCATGTATAAATTTCCCTGAAAGAACTGGCATCCTGTCTTAAGTGCCTGCCCTAAGTGAGGAGTACTCTCCTCAAACAAAACGGGTTTCGGTCTTGCAGTGATCAAGTGTCTGGGTAAGTAGAGAGCCTTGGAGAGGAGTGGGTCTTCTGCCAGCAGAGGGGCTGAGGGCAGGCTGGAAGGAAACTATGTTGCCTTGTCTCGGGGAAGACAAGGTGTGGAGCCCTGAAGCCCTTTCCCACCCTGATGGTGGTACAACTCTGCTTAGAAGGGGCTGTGAGCAGGACTTTACTAGGTGGAAAAAAGAAATCGCTCACTGTAACAACAACAACAAAAAGATATACATATATATATATACTTCAAAGATGAAAACAAGAGCATCACAGTCAATCATTCCCATACACAAGATCTTCATGATAAGTTACCATTAGCCCTGTATTTTTTCCCTTTTAAAGAGAAACAAAGCTATTTATGAGGAAAAAACACATAAACCGATTTGGAGCCATTAGCATACTTATGAAATTGGATGTTTCAAAAGAAACATATTAATATAGGGAGGACGGTAATTCCTCAGTGATTACAATCTTACCTGCCCTTTGTATTCCACTGGCTTCAGTCCTGCATAAATGGGCACAAAACTGCTGGCTAGGAGGACCTAGATGGATAAAATAAAGAAGGAGCTCATGACTACAGGCATTAACAGACAATACATTTGATGTAGTATTGACTAGCAAAATCTAAATAAATAATCCCCAGACTTCAAGTGCAGCACTGTACATAATTACATAAAACATAACGCTTTTAATATCTGAAAAGACTCCAAAGAGATAGGTACAAGTTGACACACTGAATCAATCAACTTCACCTGGATAAAAATCAGCATTTTAATAGACAAGCAAGTTATTACAAAATGAAATTTAAGGTAAGTTTAAATTTCTGAGTATGTAAAGGTTACAAGTAAATTATTTGTAATGTTCTATCATATACTATAAAAATCATTACAGTGCATTCCTACTTTCTGGAGGAACAAACCCCTCTGATTATGACAGGGGAGATTAGTCCACAGCTCAGCGATGTTCTCATTTATGTCACCAGGATTTGCAAAGGGAATGACACATTTTATGTTCCAGTGATGTGGTCAGGATATGTAATGGAGCCCTGGTAAGCAGTGACACCAATTATAATTTATCTCCCATTTAAAAAGTTGAAAAAGATTGTCATTTAGTAAATTAGAGTTCCTTACCTCATAAGAAGTTGGACTCTGATAGCTTTTCTGAAATGTAAATGTTTTATTTTGCCATGTAGTTTCCAAATCACTAGTGTTCTATTTGAAAATATACAGCATTAGATAGTGAATGTTTTTTAAGCTATAATCTTTCAAATGGTAAATGAAAGACTCTCTGGCTGTTTGATGTCAAAGATTTCATGAGATTTTTTTTTTTTTTTTTTTTTTTAGTAGAGGGAGGTTTTCACTTTTTTCCTCAGGCTGGTCTAGAACTCCTGACCTCGTGATCTGCCCGCTTCAGCCTCCCAAAGTGCTGGGATTACAGGGGTGAGGCACTGTGCCCGGCTGAGATTTTTTTTCATCATACATTATTCAGAAATGGATTATGGCTCAAATGTTGACTTGTAGATTATCCATTTACAATTATTTACAACTCAGAAGGCATTTCCTCCAAAAATCAATGTTATAGGTATGGTTTTTGGGTCAGCTCTCAAAAGCCTATTTATTCTGAACTCTGCAACTAAATTACAGACTCAGTCACCAGTCTAACAATTTCCATAGGAAAATCCTCTTTTGAGCTGCGACCCGACACAGGTGGAACCCACTCTTGCCATGTTTATTTCTGCACCATGTACAGGGAACTTCCATAGCTTTCTTATGCAGTGGTTCTTTCTTGAACATGTCTCCTGTTTCCTCATTACCAAAAAACCCACTGAAAGGACAGGGAATTGTGTCCCTCCTTGTATGTCCAGCCCTTGGCAAAGATAATACTCAACAAACATTTGTTGGGTATCTCTCTCCCTTCTCTGTGATGTGAATGGACACACCCAACACTCTTCCTCCTACCTCGATAGTGGGACTAAAGAAGGTTGCCCAATGCTGTTGTTGGCAGGTTGGTTGCAAAGGCACAGAGCCTGGTTGTAACAGCTCCTACAGCAGCAGGCTCCTGACAAGTGCCCAAAGAAGCGTCTGTGGCCTCAGGTTTCAGCAGTGGCAAATTCAAGGGTAACAACATAACACAGGGACTCCAGCAGGAAAGAAGGTGAGAAATAGCCATATGTGAAAGGATTCTGTTGCACCATACTGGTGCTAGGTGCCAGAACCAGCTAAATAATTTCTCGGTCCAGTGCAAAATAAAAATGCACGACCTCTTGTTCAGAAAGTATGGAGAATATTAAGATGTTGGGGGTGCAGCATTAAACCAATGGTGAGGCCCTTTGGATGGTGGATCCCCATGCAAATGCACAGGTCACATACTCATGAAGTAGACTTTGCCTCAAACATAATGTCTCATTTAATTCTTTCACGACCCTGTCTCAAAAAGATAAAGTTGCTCAAAGGTCTCTCTGCTAGTAAGTGGTTGAGACTGCCTCTGGAACCAATTTATTTTAATATAAAATGTATATTTTTACCAGAGCCAATGTATACATGTGAGATTTATCACAATGGGTCTTTTTTCATCTTTTGGTCAATTTTATGCACATCTATTTCCATCGCTTGTTTATTGAAATATTGAAAGCAAGCTAATTTGGAGCACTGTTTCCCAAAGGAAAGCAGGCACTTTTATTTATTTTTTATGTGCTTATTTATTTATTACAAGGCATAATAACAACCTCACATAAGATCTGTCAATCTTCTACAAAAAGTCAGTGCACACATGCCCTCACGAAGACATTCTTCTCAAAATCTCAGCTTTAAATGGCCTGCATAATGCAATACTGTGACATTATAGCAACCATGTCTCTTTCAGAAAGAGGCAAAGCAGGAGTGAGCAGCACCTTAGGTGATTTGGTGAAGCTCACTTAATAAATCAATGGGAGAGAGAGGACAGAAAGCAAGTATCTTCAACTCCAACCTTCTCAGCTCACCGGTAGCAATGGTATCACTGGCTTCAGAGAAAGGTTGTTTACAGTTAAGGTAACTGCATTCACCCTAACTAAATCTGGCCTTATCATCAATTGGCTATGCTTTAAAAAAAATAATCACAGACCCTGGGTATGTTTTGCAAGCACAATGTAGCTATTTAATGAAGTTATTCAGCAAATGCAACACTGCAAAGCAATAACTAGAACAATTTGTAGATAGTGCACATATTGTGAAATTACAGTACTTAGAGGTCTTTAAAGAACAAAAGACACTCCATAAATATAATGATTTATTTCATTATTCTGCAGAGAAACATAAGGCCTGCAAAAAAATCACTAACCTTAGAAGTATGTTTTTTTTTTTTTTCTTTTCCCCTGTGTCAAAGTATAATGCAGAGTTCACAAGTTAATGTTTGGAACTATTTTGAGATATTTGGATGAAAAATGCTATCCAATTACTTTCCTACAGATAATAACAGTAAGAATCCTTCTGAATGATATGAAAAGTACAGTGAACTGGAAAATACTTGTCACTCCTCCAAATCAATGTATTTGTTTTTGTCATAGCTGACTCTCCCTTTATATGGACTGATGATTTGTATATCAAACTAAGTTTAGTGGGGAAATTAGCTTTAGATAGTTAAGAGCTAAGCAGCTTTTCTTATTTGTAGTCAGCTTACTGCCATTTTATTACAGGCAAATAGGATTTCCTAAGAAAGGAGATAAAGACTGACATTCTAAGGTCATGTCATAAAATATTATGCCTAAACACGTGCTTTTAGTGTATCTTACCTCACAATATTCCCAGTGAAATTCACCTCGCCAATGAACCTCAACATGTCTATAGCACTGGTTCTCAGCTGGGGGTGATTTTACCCCCTAGGGACATTTATCAATGTGTCTGTCACAACCTGGAGTGGAAGGTGGGGGTGTCCTGCTGGCATCTACTGAACAGAGACCAGGAATGCTGCTAAAATTCCTACAAAGCACAGACAGCTATCAAAAGAAATAACTATCTGGGGAATAATCTGGGCCCCTACTGCCAGGAGTGCAGTGTTTGTGGTTGAGAACGCTCATGTAGAAAGCAGGGATATAGTTTTCACACCCCATCACTTGGTACAGAGCTTTAAATGTTGGACATATGTGAAACCACTGATTTGTGTTCTTACTATATACACAATGATAAAAATGAGAGCTAGTGACTTCTTCTAGCAACAGTACAAAACATTGCCAGGTGCGCATTCCTAACACGTTCTGATTGACTCTATTCATTTTGCATTTTGTAGAAAAGAGGTGTTTAGAAAATTAAGTGGCCTAGCTTCCTTAGGGATTAAATTCTCAACAAGTTTCATTTATGCCTAAAGTTTACTGTGGACTTTAATGAGAATCTAACTGCTTATACAGAACCTGCTGGTGTAGTTGAAATTCAAAGACAGATTCAAATTTATCTTCCCCAGTTTTTCCAAGATAATGACCAATCTTAAATTCAGTTCTCATTTCACCTTCACAAGGCTAAATGTGAGAGGATCTTGTTAACAGCATTCTCACACATGCAAAGAAGTTCAGGACATCACTGCAATAGAGACAGGGCAATTTTTTCCCACGAGGGTCAGGACATGACTGTGCAGGAAAGGCTTCCTGGGTACCTCTATCCTACAGCATTCACACATGTCAAAAGACTCTTTCAGAAAACACTTGTGCATCAGTCTTAAAAATGAATAATTCAATGATTTGTACCAATTCAGGGAAGTAGTGGAACTCCACCGCACCATGGCAGTGTTAAATTACACATCACTTCTGCTCAGCCTTGGAAGAGGCATATGACTTTCTTTTCACCAAGGGGCTCATCTCTCTAGTTATGTTTGCTGAAGGCTAATATTAAAATGTGTTTAGATTTCCTGGTTGCATGTATGCTTCTAAAGAAAAACAACTCACAATAAAATCTGGAACTTGAAATGAATGAGTTGCTATGTAAAATGTACACACTTGACACTCAGGGTATAATGTGCATTGTGGCACACCAGGAGAGGTATCAGGAAGGAATCATGCTAAATAACGTATAGTATAAAGAGATGGATATCTGGAGAGTGGAGGCACTTGAAGGTGACCATGCACATCTGGTATCTACTTAAGAGCTGATGAAATACTTTCATACATACTTCATTTGACCTTGTTCTGAAGGTCTCCATCTTACAGATGAAGAAAGCAAGGCTCCAGGAAGTTGAGACTCGCCGAGCACCCCAGAGTCCACCAACAACAGGGTTAGGTGGGTGTACACCACCCCTCCATGACTCTTTTCCATCCCATAAATTATCTGCATTTGCAGGAGCTGATCTCAGCTTGGTCTTGATCTGTTGGCGCCCACAGACATAAAGGGTCATGAATTTGATCCTTAGAAGAAACATTTTTCTGGGTGTGGCACCTGGAAATAAATCTCTCAGATAGATGGAAAATAAAGACAAGATTTTGGAGGGGGGCCTTCTGAAGCTCTGGTTAACTCTATAAAGGGATCTCCCCTCTGCAGGCCGCCTTCAAGTAGTTGAGTAGCAGACATCATCTGTGTTTCCCTTTGTCGGTATAGTCACTATTAGGAAGGAGAGGAATGGTTGGCACTAATGAATTCTGAACAAAGGAATGCCTTAAGGCCTGAATCTGTCTTATAACAGTTTATAAAATAGAAAAGACTGAGTTAAATACCCATGGACGTAAGATTCAAAATTCTGTGGAAATTCAACCCCAAATAAAATGAATAGTTGGACCACATAGTCATCAAGGGTTCCAAGAAAACAATCAACTAGCATCGGAGCTATCAAATGAGTGATTTTCCATGCCACTAAAGGTGAAGCTCATTAAGATAAATTAAGTATGAATCATCACACAAAATTATTTCTCTTAAAAAAGAAGGCCTATAATGATGAGCTGTGAAATCAAATGCCTAACGGTGGCAAAAACTCAGGAGCAACCATTTCCTGAAGTATTATAGATACCAGTTAGCATGTTGTTCATGAAGACAGGTGATAAGTAAGTGGGTAAAGAACAACAATGATAAGAAAAAGTAAGTCCTATTCAGCCTAAAGAAAAAAAAAAGCTGTGATTTAACATGGCTTTAAAATTTCATGACAGATTCATACAAGGGCACTGAGCAGGGGTGTGTGTGACTTATTATTTTATTCATTCATTATTTATGAAATACTGGCTCCATTCAGCATGCATAAATGGGTTTACCATTTAAAACACACTTTCACATGCTTTATCTTATTTATTCCGTACAGCAACACTGGTTAGTATTACTGTGCAAATTATTCCATTTCAGAGATGAGAAAACTGAGGTTTAAAAACAATCAGTCCAAGAGGACAACATTAGGAAACAACAGGCCTAGACATGATCACCAGGATGCCCATAAAACAAGTAATCATCCTTGAAGGCATTCAAAAAGACTTTAAAATACACACACACACACACACACACACACACACACACACACACACATTCTAAGCTACAAGTTTCTAGTTGGATTTTCAGGTACATAGGGACTTTCTGTAACAAACAGCATAGTCAGCTAGTGGGTGATGAAAAACTAGGCATTTAAAAAAAATCAACTATTAAGTAGCAGAATAAATGAGTTAATGATAAAAACACAGAAAATACATGGAGCAAAGTTTAAAGGAGGTAAAAATAATCAGTGTTTAGTATCTCATGCTCTCCTATACTCTTTTACTCTATCTTGAGTTTTAATCAACTGTCTCTTTCTCTGTGTCCCCTAACCACTCCATCTACAGAATATCCAGATACTAAGAAGTAGACCTGTATTACTTCATTTTCACACTGCTGATAAAGACATACCCGAGGCTGGGTAAATTAAAAGAAAAAATAAAAAGAGGTCTCATGGCCTCACAATTCCATGTGGCTGGGGAGTCCTCACAATCATGGTGGAAGGCAAAAGTCACTTCTTACATGGCAGCAGGCAAGAGAGAACGAGAGAGAAGCAAAAGCAGAAACCCCTTATAAAACCATCAGATGTTCTGAGACTTATTCACTACCATGAGGACAGTATGGGATGGGGGAAACTGTCCCCATGATCCAATTATCTCCCACTGGGTCCCTCCCACAACACATGGGAATTATGAGAACTACAATTCAAGGTGAGATTTGGGGTGGGGGGGCACAGAGAAATCATATCAAGACCACAGGCTGTGTGTTCAGAGCCAGGTATGCCAAGCCCTGGGATACCCATAGCGACCTATCATTCAGCTGCTTCAGTACATGGCTTCAGGAACTCGGAGCCTCCTATCTCCATCTAAGCGGAGTGGAGTGACCTTCAGGCAGCCTCCCCGAACCCCAACCAAAAAGGTCAGAACTACCATCCTCCCATGGCACCACCTCATACAACATTCTCCCACCAGTCTCTTCTTTCACTGGAACAAATACACTTGATTATGTCCCTACCTGGCAGGGAGGGTTATTTTACTTCCCCTTCATGCTTCTTCCTTTGCTCCATCATCCCTAGTCTTCCTGCCCTCTCACTCTTTTCTGCTAAATGCTTCATGAGTATTCCAGGCATAGGTTTCACACAGTTTGATAGTCACCATCTGCTATCAAGGAACTAACTATTCATCCTTCCTTCTTTTTAGTTCTGAAAAATGTTAAAACATCCTCCTAAACACGTAGAATGTTTCTTGTGGAACCTAGAATAAATGTCAATTATTCGATATTCTCCTTACAAAGTACTATACATTTATATCAACAATTTCTCTTCTGTTCAATGAACTCAAGTAATTACAGCAATTCTCTGAATAGTTATTATCCAAAACAAAGGAACTAGAAAAACGTCATGTTTACTTAACAGCAATAGTTTTCTATTTCCATTATAACAATTACTACAAATTTAACTGCTTCATAAAAGACAAAAGTATTGTCATACAGTCTGAGGATCCAAAGTCTGGTATGGGTCTCACTGGGGAAAATCCAGGTGTCGGTAGGGCTGTGTCTCTTTCTGGAGGCTGTAGGGGAAAATGTGTCTACTTCAGGGTGTTAGGAGAATTCATTTCCACAGGTTACAGGGTAGAGGGCCCCTTTACTTGGCTGGCTGTCAGCAGGGAACTGCTTTCCTAGAAGCCTCTGTGCTCCCCTGGTATGTGGCTCCTACATCTCCAAACAAGCAATGGTACACAGAATCCAGGAAAGGTGTCCATTTTTCAAGATTTATGTATTTAGTTTGGGTCCACTTGGATAACACGGGATCATCCTCTTATCTCAGACCTTTAACTTAATCACATCTACAGAATACCTTTTGCCAGGTAAAGTTACATCTGGATGGGTTCTGGGAATTAGGGTAACGACACCTTTGGGTGTCATTCTTCTGTCTACCAGAAGACAGAGGATGGATGAGCATTTTATCCAGCATGGGGTATAGTTAGGGAAGAATGCTAGACACATGGACCACAGTCCCAGCTGGGCCCCACCAGCTATGTGATTTTGCCCAGGTCATAGAGTATGGAGGACCCAGCTTCTTTCTTTTCTTTTGTTTTAAATCAGGCCAGTATAACAGATGGCACCTTGGTTCATATCCATTTGTTTCATACATATTACCAAGTGCCTATACAATGACTGGCAGTGAGGCAGGTACTGGGCCGCGGCAGTGAGCAAACCAGAGAAATCCCTGCCTCTTGGAGCTTACATTCTGGTGAAGGAAGATGGACAACACAAGCTAACCAAGACAGCAGTAAAAGAGGTAGCATGCTAAACAGTGATATGTAAATCAGGATTGGATGTAGGAAGATCAGGGGCTAAGAGTTCTGTCATTGTAGACAGAGAAGCCAGCGATGGACTATGTGAGAAAGGGAGGGCTGAGGGCAGAATCCCCCTCATTTCATGTCACAAGAGCACACAGTCTGTTCCGAGGTAAACAAGGAGATGTATGCCTGCCCACCACAAGCCTTCTCTGTGTTGGACATGGATGACTTAGGACTACTTAGCATGGGTTGCCTAGCTCTTCCCTTTACACTGTCAAGTCTACACAATATTGTAATAAGATAATAGAAAAATGTCTTTTTCTAAGATAGAAAGGCTCTTAATTTATAAGTGAGAGACTGATGTAATAGGGACATCAAGGAAAAATATTCTAAACTATTAAGTGGCAAAGTAATTTTACTTGTCAATTCAACATTTCATTAAGTATTTCAAACGGCAGTGTCCAAATAGATGGGATTTTACCACTCATTCTCAACCCATTACTTTCTGCTGTATGAAAACCTACATTTTCTATATTACCTGAAGCTTGTTATGATTTGCACTAGAGAGAAAAACAAGAAAAATTTTCAAGAGAAGTACACCCTTTCTACCTTACAAATATTCAGTGCATTACCACAGTAAGCACACTGTTATTTGGAAATCAATCAGTTGAAGGATTTCCCAGAGATGATGAATTCTCAACCAATCAACTTTCAAATGTGTTTGGACTGAAAGACATTAGAACAAAATGGAAGAAACAAAATGGAACATTAGATTGAAAAGTTAAGAGACCTGGGTACCAGAATTGGCTCCCACTGCCACGCAGGATAATCTTGGGTACATAGGTATGTACATCACATAAAATCTTTCCATTCACTTCTCCGTTAAAAACATAAAAGGCACCAGGCATGGTGGCTCATGCCTATAATTCCAGCACTTTGGGAGGCTGAGGAGGGCAGATCATTTGAGGTCAGGAGTTCAAGATCGGCCTGGCCAACATGGTGAAACCCTGTCTCTACTAAAAATATAAAAATTAGGTGGCCATGGTGGCACATGCCTGTAATCCCAGTTACTCAGGAGGCTGAGGCAGGAGAATTACCTGAACCTGGGAGACGGAGGTTGCAGTGAGCCAAGATTGCACCACTGCACTCCACCCTGGGAAACAGAGTGAGACTCCATCTCAAAACAAAAACATAAAAGGGTCACAATAACACCTGTCCTACTTGATTTACAGAAGGACTTGAAGGATTGAATAAGAGAGTACATGTTAAAAACCCTACATCACTGCTACATAAATTTCAGGAATTATTATTGTTACTAAACTTCACCATCTACTTGCTTCACATAATCAATGTGAGATCTGAATATTGAAGAAAAACACTGACAAGTACAAGGAGCTTCTGGATCACAGTGCATCATGAGGCAGCAGCCTCGGGAGGGATTCTGGTGAATGCTTTCATCAAACACATAATTTACTGAGCATTTAACCATCTATCGGGCCTGATAAGACACAGGACCTAAAGAACGTGGTAATGTTCATTACTTTATTTGAAGTATTGAAATCAGCACTTGCTGATTTCTTCAAATGGGAAATGTGGCTCTGTTACCTTAATAAGGTCCTCCCTGGAGGAAAAATTGGAGACTAAGTAATTTTCTCTGGTTTTGGTGTTGGAGATGGATACGTGCAGTCGGTTCTGAGCCAGCTCGTGAGCATCGGAAGGAAGAATCAACTCCATTCCACTTCTAAAGAAGAAAAAGCAATCTGCATTATTCATCTTTAATTATTGAACACCTTGTAAATATTTTACAAGAGAGAATGCTGAGCTTGCCACAGTTTGTACAGAGAGTCGTCAACACTCTGTCTTCATGTACTTTTGGGCAAAATGTACTCTGTATACCTTAGTCGGGCCATAAAGTCATAACCAGGTGTTACTGCCCCAAAAGACTGCCTTCTGGTTTCTTCAGCAAACTTGTAGGTAAATTGGCTACATTCCTAGAAAAAGAAAATTAAGAAGTGACTCTATGTATTATAAAGAAAGAAATCATTCCACTTCTAAAACTTGAGATTCTATAGACCCAACAGCAAATGTAGGGTGTCACATCATTAAAGGTGTGCAAATTTCCCACCTGGCCAGGGCCTCACCCACCATTCTCAGGCCCTTTGCAAGTTATACATTCTTATAATCCTAATCTTTTTTTTTGTTTGTTTTTTTCCTTTGTAAAGCACCTTAAATGGCCTTTGCCCTCATCTGAAAAATCCTTGAAGGTGCAATCTGAATTTTAATTAAGCACATTCTTCAAAAGGTTTCCTCAGTGCAATTAACCTTCTCTCCTACCCCAGTTTTGTGGTCTCAGCAGCAGTTTGATTACAACCCTAAAACAGAGTTGATTACAAATGACAGCACCAGTGACAGAAATAGGAGTGGTGACATCTATGGTTTGCACAGACTGAATCAGAGTCTTCAGAGATTCATCTTGGACACTGGTATTTTATAAAGTTTCTCAGGGATGCTCGTGTCTACCCTGAACTGGGATCCACAGAGTGACACTGTCAGTTCATCTTCACATCATCCTGCAACGTGGGTATAACCACCCCACTTAACAGATAAGAAAATGGAGGCTTGGAGAGTTCAAGTGCCTGTCCCAATATTTCATTAAAAATGAGTCTCAGAGTCAGGATTTGCACCCAAGTCTGTTTTGTATTAAATAATGAATTAATTCAGCAACTAACTGGGCACCAGGGATTTGGCTAGGCACTGGGATTTGGAGAGGACAAGATGCAAAGGATCTGTGCTCATGAGAATCCTAAGTGCCTCCAAAAGCAGGTCACAGAGGGCTATGAGAGCCCCCATGAGGTGTGTTTGGCTTTCATTTAGTGCAAAAAATAAATAACAACAGGTAAACTGATTTGAGAATATGAGGACATCAAGTCTCAAATTCAGGTAAATTATTCAATGTCTTAACATTGCAGAATTTCAGCTAAGTGGCTATATTATTGCAGAGGTCTCTCTTCTCCACAAAGATGTCCACATTCTAGTCCCCAGAACCTGTGACTAGGAGACCTGCTATGTTAAAAGGGACTTTTAGATGCAATTAAGGACCTTGAGATGAGGACATACTTTTGGATAACCTGGGTAGGCCCAATGTCATCACAGGGGTTTTTGTAAGGGAAGGAGGGAGGTGGGAGAGCCAGAGTTAGAGAGATTGAAGACACTGTGCTTATGGCTTTAGAAATCAAGGAAGGGGTCAGGAGCTAAGGTGCCTGGGCATTCTCCAGAAACTGGAAAAGGTAAGGAAATGAATTCTACCCTGGAGACTCTGGAGAAAGTGAGCATGGACATTTGATTTCGGCCCAGTGAGGCCCTTTTAGACTTATGACTTCCAGAGTTGGAAGATGATAAACACATGCTGTTTTAAGCCACGAACTTGAAAGTCCTTTGTCAAAGCAGCAACATAAAATGAATAGAGTGGGTGTCAACCTCCAACCTCATGGGATGCCAAAGGTTTCCCTCCCATCTGATACCTTGGCTGGGACTTAAATATAAACAGGAATGGGACAGGGGACAAAGGTGAAAGCAGAGGATAGTAAAAACAATAGCAAGAACAACTCTGAGAGGGGCACAGAGCTGAAATGTGTCCCTGTGGTGTGCCACAAGTAGGGCTAAGTCACATGGGGCATTGTGATGCATGCTGAGAAACCCGGGCCACATTATTCTAAGTCAATAGAGAGCCCCTGCCCCGGGGTGGGGGGAGGGCAATGAAGTGATCAGATGTGCCTTTGGGTGACATCACTCTAAGTGCCATGAGGTAGGTGGAGTGTAGGGAGCTTGAATGGATATAGGCTGCAGGAAGCTTCTAGGTGAGAAATGCGGGTAGCCTCACCAAATGTATGTTCATTTTACTGACCTAGACTGCCCATCTAGCCTATTTCTTTGTACTGGTTTTAGTTATATTCAATAATCTACATATCCTAGACCAATTCATCTTTGACTTCCCCACTGAGTCTAGCACCATGGCTTCCTTGCAAATTGTGAGGCCTGAGGAAAGGCTTGCAGCACTGAGCTCTTCCATATCAATGTCTAAATTTGCCTGCTACCTAAAATATGCCCAGCATCAGGTGCTCCTCTTAATTATTCATGCATAAGCTCAGAACAAGATTAATTACACATGTATTTGACACAACAGTAAAAAACTTGAGGATCTTACACCATCAGTGAGAACTGAGTGAACGTAAATCTGAGTAGGTAGAAACATTTGCTAAAAAAACTCAAGGCTATCCTACAGGTAGATTATTTCAAATGCTAAAAATAAAGGAAATAAAATAACCTTAAGTCAAAAGGTTACTACGGCTGAAAAATTATTTTGAAGAACAAATGAGGATGCCCCAAGGAAACAAAGAAAATTATTTTCCACCTTCCCATGGGAGCACCAGATAAAGACACCTTTTCATCATATCAACACCATCAGACAACACAACCCAGCCTCTCATTTGGTGCAAAAAATATGTAACAACAAATAAACTGATCTGAGAATATGATATCAAGTCTCCAATTCAGGTAAATTATTCAATGTCTCAACATGGCAGAATTTCAGTTAAGTATAAGTGGCTGTATTATTGCAGTATCTCCAAATCAGGTTAATTCTAAATCATACATTTTTTAATTTGCTCAGAATTAGAAACCAAGTCTACGTAACTCCAGAGCTCAGGATTTGCCACAGCTGAAGGAAAGACTGTAGTAAAAAGGAAGAAGTGACGCCCTGAGAGTCCTCTGCTTCAAAAACGAAACACAGTTATGGGAAGGAGGTAGCTTGTAATTCAAAGCATATGATTCTACTAGTTTAGGGGAAATTTCCTAACCTCATTTATACCTTGCATGACTTAAGGTTCTCATCCTGTGTAATCTCTGCAGTTTGAAATCACTTTTCTAGTTCTCTGTAAATCAACCATATAAAGACAGGAAGATAAGTGGATTTCTGAATGATTGGCCTCAAACCTAGCTTCCCTTTGATAAGCAGCTCACAACAGATCTGCAATGAGATTTTGATGTTTAAAATTGCATGGTTTTGGAATTTTAAATGTGACTGAAATTCATTCTTGGGCATGAGGGTGTTAAATTGTTATTTCACTATTGTTCAAAGCTGCTAGAGTATGTAATGATTAACAAATATAATATTCTCCAACTACAGAATCCAGCTCTCACAGTCAGCAAATGATTAATCACTGTGTGGATAGCAGAAAACGGATTTTTAAAACATAGATTGCATTAAATAAAATACTCAATGAAGACTCATTTGTATTAGTTCTGGATAAATTGCTTGGAACTCAGAGCTTCCTCTTACTGTGAGAATTAAAAAGGAATTAAATTCCTAGACCACTTAACAGAAACTGAATGCCCACATTTTATTTTATATATCTATTTCTAAGTAGCAGTGAGTACAGACTTGTTGCCCACATGTTTATGACCTTGAAAATAGCCCCCATGCTTTTCTCATGAGCATAGAAACAAATATTCTTTGCTTGAAAGGAACAGAGCTTGAATCTTAAGGATAAATAAAAACTCAAGAGTAATATAAGGCATTTTATTTCCTTATTTCACTGTCACCCAAAATAATCTTTTCCACAACCAGAGCACAGATCCCTAATGATTACATTTTAAAAGAGAAGTCCTAATCCTTTCTGTTTCCAAGGCAAAGGATTATTTCTCTGCAGTGTTAACTTAGTTGAGTCAATGCTCATGTTTGCCTTTGAGTCTTAATTTCTTGATGAGGAACACAGCCTAAATTACTACTTAATTACCTCTATTTTTTCTGGTGCTGTTAACAGAACAGAAGCAACCAAGGATCCCGCAGAAGCACCAGCAAAGGCTTTGACATCCTTCAGAAGCTTTTTGCCATGTTTGCAAAGTGCAGATGCTGCCCCCAAGTGGTAAATGCCCAGAAATCCACACGCTGCAAATGACAAGTTGATGTGCTTCATTCTAGCTGCAGCACTGGCAATACAAAAAACAAAAATGCTGTTAAGATGGAATAGTTTACCAGGTGCTGTGTAATCTTATGCTAATCATTGTTCCAAGGCTTTCTTCTAACATCATCCCCTGTTTTAAGCACAGTCGTTTCAATTAATTCTAATTAAACACAGGAATCTTTCAAAGATTTTCTTTCTCTCCTTACCTGGACCCAAGTCTTCAACAGTGCAAAAAAAAAAAAAAATTACAACATTCCACATTTATTCGGTACATAGATTATCATGCAATCTAAGATTTAATTACTTGTCAAGAAACAGATGTAGGATTACAGTTGGCAAGGGCATTTGGTCTTTTTTCTTGACCCTTTGAAACGTTTTGCCGGGTGGGGGCGGCGCTACAATTATGGAAAGAGAAAATTATTAGAGACTGTATCAAATTCCAAATGAAAAACACATTTGTTCTGGGCAAGTGTATCAGAAAATGTCAAATATAGCTCCGTACTCCCCTTCTCAATTTCTATTATGAGCACCCTTATTTTTATAAACGCCAATACAATTATTCAGTAACGCAATAAGCAATCACTCAACAATGCAATACATTTCTTTGCCAAGTATCTCAAGACAAACTGAGGTCATAACTGGTGAAGGCAAATTAAGGCTCCATGCAGTATCAGCCAGGCCACTTTATACTTGCAACACATCTAAATACAAAATTATATGTTTTCCTATGCCTCAGTGGGCACAATTTGCCCACTTGAATGAAATTGTGATTTCACAAGGCTGTCCATTCTGAGGGTCTCAGGGTTTCCCTGGGGACCCAAGGGCCCCATTCAGGGACCCCAATATTAGGCACATTGCCAGGGCCTCGAATTTAGGGACCTAAGACAGCCTGTTCTGATGCACCCGGCCAGGCCCTGTGAGGGCAGGAGGCTCGGCTGCCGCAGGCTGCGCTGGCGTCCGCGTAGACTGAGTCCCGGTCATCGATCCCGGGCCGAGCCCCAGTTTTGATTCCACTTCTGCAAATGGGGACGGGTAGAGGGTTGAGTGCTAAGCATCCAGGAGGCCAGGCCCGGTCAGCACAGGCTCAGTGCTCTCCGGTGGCTTGGAGGCCGGCGGAGCCGGGGTGGTGCCCGCATCAGTCTCGCAGAAGCACACCACAACCCTCCACGCCCTTGCCAGGCCCCAGGGTTCCGTACCAATTCAGCCCCGGGATATTTCCGTGTTGAGTATGTCCCTTTAACCAGAAGGCGGGGCTGGACCGTCACTCAACCCTCTTCCGTCTATGAAGGCCGGGCTACGCTCGCCGCGAGCCTGCCCAGTAAAGTCCTGCGGCAGGGGTAGGTGCCGCCTCCCGCGCAGGTATGTAACGTCATCGCGCCGACGCAGGCGTCTGTTCGGCTCCGCCTGCTCCAGGTAAACTTCTGTACTTAACGTGGCCGCTAGATCGGAGCGTCCTCCAGCGCAGGCAAGACTTGCTCGTTTAGAGTTATGTTATCTTCGAGTACCTAGAGAGATGTTTAGAGACAGGTCCACACGTCTCTAGGATGTGGACCCTAGAGAGGTGTTTTAATCACTGCGTACCTTTTAACGCTACTTGGCAGTCACCTGCGAGCCTACTGACCTTTAATGATCCTTATTTTCTATGCCCCGGAAGTGCCTGCCTCTTTTCGCGTCTGTTTCCCGGAAGTGATTCCTCTCTCTCCACCTTTCCGCCCGCCTGGGTGGTCCAGCTGCCGCTAGGGGCGGAGTCCAGCGGCTAAGCGGGGGCTGGACCTCCTGCAGCCTTTTAAGGCTTGTCTTTAGTTTTTTTCCGAAGTGCTATCGAAAAGAGAGGCTGGACTATGACCCTGGGGAACTTTCACATCCTTAGTTGACCTCATGCTGTGTGACCTTGGGCAGGTAGCATAACCTCTCTGAGTTTCCCGTGTGCCTCATGTTCAGATTGAGATGATGAAATGAGAGAGCTAAGTTGGAAAGCTCGTTCCACTTAGGGGGCTGTGAGCAGGTGTCTTTTTGTCCTCTGGCACTACTGGCTCAGACTTAAGCAGCTTCAGCGACCTCCAAGATGCCTGCCATGCTCACCAAGGTTTAAAGGACTCTGACAATTCTCTCTCTCCCCAAACTGGGTTTTCCCTATCTAATCCTAATAACCAAGCCTGGAGGAATATTTGGCTTTGTGATTGAAGGCTCCCTTTGTGATTTGTCCTTTGTGATTTAAGGACAGAGATTTACTTTCTCTGAGGCTACAAAGGAGCATCTGGGAGATGGCGAGGGAGTCTCTACCTTAAGCAAAACAGGGAGGAGGGGTGAAGCTCTACAGATTGCCTCTGGCTTGGGCTTTTTTTCTCTTTTGGGGTGTCTCCTCTGGCCAACAGCACCTTCTGTGAGTCCTTGATGTGATGACTAGGAAAGATATTTTGTTTTTAATTCATGTAACTAATCTTTAGAGAAAATAGATCCTGAAAACACCTTGTTTTCTGATCACAGAATGACTCCATTACTCAGAATTCTTTACTTCCACCGGAATTTAGTGAAGGGAAGGCACAACCTACATTAGGAAAATACAGGACACACTTCAGTCCTTAAACCTTCCACAATCCTCTAACTCTTTAAGTCCAATGTGATCCTCCCCAGAACTGCATCCTCCAGGAAGCTCATGAGAAAGGAAGAATCCCAGGTCCCATCCCTGATGTCCTGAATCGGTATCTGCATTTTAACAGAATCCTGAAGCACTTGTCTAACCCTTTGGCGACGTTATGGTCTGAATGGATACCTCCAAAATTCACATATTTAAAAACCCCAAGGTGATGATATTAGGAGGTGGGGCCTTTGGGAGGTAATTAAGTCACGAGGATGGAGCCTTCATGAATAGGATTAGTTCTCTTAGGAAAAGGACCCCAGAGCTCGCTTTCCACCATGTAAGGATACAAGTACAAGAAGATGGCAGACTGCAAGTTGGAAAAGGGCCCTCCTCAGAACCTGATCATCTTGGCACCTTGATCTCAGACTTCCATCTTCCAGAACTGTGAGAAATACATTTCTTTTATAAACACCCAGTCAATGATACTTTATGATAGCAGCTTGAATGGACTAAGACTGGTGGTCTGGTTTAAAGTGATGTGGTGGCATCAGAAGTTTAAGGTGAGACTGGATTCACAGAACTGGAATCTGGGATGCCGTTGACAGAACAAATATCTCTTGCACTTGGACATTGTCAGCAGGTCGATTCAGGAGACAGATGAAAACTTTATCACCGGGCAGCCTGGATGAACGCCACAACTTTGGACTCTTTCACATAAAGGAAAGATAAGAGCATCCACTATTTCTACACCTGGCTGGCAGAGTGAGATCTCACCAAAGGTAAGTCTCTTTGGAACAGCAAAATGCTCCACAATTTAACTCCTAAAATTTTAAACTTGTTTCCTCCTTACTCCCTTCTGCCTCATATCATATCTCCATGTAACTAGTTAAAAGTTCAGCTCCCAGCTGGGTGAGGTGGCATGTGCCTGTAGTCTCAGCCACTCAGGAGGCTGAGGTGGGAGTATCAGTTGAGCCTAGGAGTTCATCTTCAGCCAGGGCAAGGTAATGAAACCTTATCTCTAGAGAAAAAACTAAAAGAGTTCAGCTTTCTCATGTAAGGAAGAATATCATATTCATTCACATTTGTCTTTGTCATCTGATTGCCAAGCCTAGCACTTGGCACATAGTATATGATCAATAAATATTTGTTTTGGATGTTGGATTGAAGTAAATTACCATTGTGATCTGAATATATAGTAATTTAATTGCCCTTTAAAATGTTTTTTTTTTCTGTAATTAATTTGCTTACTTTTGCTCTTCTGTTATCCTTAGTAATTTAGTTTCAAATGGGTTTTTTTAGCCATTTATCATATAATTATTAAGCATCCGTTGTATAGCAAAGGTTGCATTGGTACAGGGCATACACAGTTGAAATAATTTAGCCCTTATCATCAGGGATGCAAGAGTCCAGTGGGTAGGGAGACATCTGATGTGTAATTACAGAGGTGTGATGATGTGGTATTGCAAAGCCACACACAGATACCCTGGGTGCGCACCGGGAGCTACAGAGTAGGAAACCTTTAGCTCTAGGAGGTGCCTAGAGTAGCACCCAGCACATAAACAAAATGCCCCCTTGATGGCTCCTTTTCCTCTCCAGTACTCCCTCCCAGGAGATTTTATCCTGTATCCCATAAAGGGGGAGAAATGGACATGGAAAAGGGATGCTTGTCCACACCTCTGCTCCAGGGACAGGACCATATCTCAGGATCTTTGAGTCTAATCAGTTCTTCCAATCTACTCTGCTTGTGGTATTATTTCATTTTACCCTCTTAGCATCTTAACACCTTAATATCTCTTGTCGATCAACATTGCAAGTATTTTTTTTTTTTTTTAAACAACAAATCTCTTGTCTGTGTTTGCAACTCTTGAGCCTGTGGATGCAAATATAATATTACACGTTGAACTGAAAAATAGAGATGGTAAGGATTTCCTGAGTGTTTCTGTTGTTGTATTAGAATTCCTTAATTACAGTGCTTGCAACTGGTGTTCTGAATAAGTGTAAGATAGAGCAGGTAAGCTTTCAAAGTTTTCATGCATAAACAATGTATTTTATATTCCTGACTTGCTTTCCCCACTACACCTACCCTTTTCTATTTGGTTTACTTAAGTTAGTTAGAATTGAGTTTCTAAAGCTTGCAAACCAAACCGTTCTTACTAATGTAAGTGCTTTTTACATTGCACATGGCTATTTTCCCTCTATTAAAAATATGCTACAAGAACTGACTACTTAAAGGAACACTGGGTAAATTCTTTCTAAATGGAATAATATATTTTTAAAAAATGTGAATTTTATATATTTACTATATTTCATTTACTATATAACATTATTACATATTTCTGTTATATATATGTTTGCATATTTATATAAAACAAAATAAGACTTTTCTTTGATAACATCTGTGTTTAAGTCTGTTCAGGCCGCTATAACAAAATACCCAAAGCTGAGTGGCTTATAACCAATAGAAATGTGTTTCTCACAGTTCTGGAAGATGAGCATTCCAAGATAAGTCACTAGCAGGTAGTGTCTGGTGAGGCCCCATTTCCTGGTTCGTAGATGGCACCTTTTCGCATTGTCCTCACCAGGTCGAAGGGGCAAGGAGCACTTCATTAAGGGTACTCATCCCATTCATGAGGCTCCACCCTCAGGACCTCCTCCCCTCCCAAAGGCTCTGTCTCCTAACAGCATCACCGTGTGGGGATAGGATTCAACAAATACATTTTTGGATGGAACACAAGCATTCAGACCATAGCAATCTGAAAACATAATTGAAAATAGACATCCTTTAGAAATATAATTTATTTATGACTCAATACATCTGATAATATATGACAATCTTTAGGTCTTCTAACATGGTGTTGAAACTCAATATCAAACTATTAAAGAGAACAAATTTTTAAATGTGACATTTATTTTATAAGCTTCCTTTTAATTTAATATGTAAAGGGTTCCAAATGTAATGTTATGCATTGAGCTAAAAACAGAGATAGTAAAGCAGGTAAGCTTTCAGAGTTTTCATACTTAAATGATATATTTTGTAGAAAATGGGTTCAGATCCTTGATAGCCAGGGGGTGGGTGTGTGGTACCACATGTATACATAATCCTAAATATTTTTAAAAATCCCAATCAAATAAACCTGTAGTTTCTGCTCTGTGTACTTTATCGCAAAGCAGCTATACAGTGGACATGGCTGCTAGGTGTCCACGAATTGTGCAGACATAAATAGTCCTTTCTGGCCTTCAAATATTTTTCTTACCATGGAGCTGATTATTGAGGAAATAATATCAATGTCAAATAAGTAATATTGTTGGGTGATAAACAGGTGGACAGCTTCAGTGCCTTATGCTCCATAAAATTCACCAAAATACTGTATTTTAATTTGGAGTACAGGAGCTCGTCATTACTGATGCTGTTATCAAAAGAAATACCCTAACTACTAAAACATTCAATTGTCTAATTACCTCATTTCAAAGAGACAAAATAAGGATTTTGGTCTATTCTTTGTTAGTAAAGTGCCTTGATTTCCTGAGCATCTACTACTATTATTAGACTCTTATTACTAATATTTACTACACTACTGCCTACTCCATGCCAGTCCTTTGTATACATTGTCTCATATCACTTGTGCAATGTTAAAAGATAGAAACATATAATAGACGACTCAAAAAAAGACAAATATATAATAGATGAAAGTTTAAAGCAGCCTTTCCATATCCACAGAGGTTATAAGGCCAGGTTGCCCTGCTCTAAAGCCTTTGCACAGACCTCCCTTCCCTTCCACTCTTTCAGAAATGAATTAGTGAAATACTAAGCTCTAATTATATGCTAAGCCTTGTGTTATTTGGCTACTAAGAGTCTCAGAATCTTTCTTCCGTTAGATCTTTCTCTGTTCATAATTTGTGAATGGTATTCATATTTGGATATTTATAATTTTAAAATGGTAAAAGTCTTAATAGATGTTATATATGAGTTTATTTATAGCAGTTAAAGAACTTGTTTATGTCTTGAAAAGAAGAATAAAGCAAGCCTAGCAATTAATTAAAACTACCATTCTCTATTGATCAATTGCAGCAGTAACTCTTTTTTATTTCTCCTTTTCCTGGAAGCTGTGCCATAAAGTAAGTGATGGTAAAACAAACATAATTTCTATTAGGAGCAATGTTATAAAAGGGGATTATGTTACTGGCTAAGGTCTAACTCCAAATAAATGATATATCTATTCATTTGTCTTCATGCCTTTGCTCTCATTAGATAAACTTTTTTGTCTAATATATAAAAAGAGCCAGGTTAGGCATTAAAAAATATATTTTAAAAGAATCTTAAGGTAAACTTCCTTTAGTTCACTATTTTCTTGCTCAAATGTCCTTTCATATTTCTTTGTCCCATTAAGCCCGACTTTTTCTTCAAGGCCTAAGTCAAACTGTACTTGTGGAATACATTCAACCACTTCTGTTAATCTTAGCCACACCCTCATCTTTGTTACTACGTGTACCTTATTGCTGTAGCATCTCTGACCTTTTATTTCAGTTAGACATATGCTTGCCACCACTTTCTAGGTTCAAAGCTCATTTGGAGCAGGGACTATGACTTGTACTTTTTGGCTTTCTCCAGCACATAGAAGTTACCTAAAGTGTGGTAAATGAGTAAATGTTTATAATAAGAATCTTTAAACTGGGCCAGGCGTGGCGACTCACATCTGTAATCCCATCACTTTGGGAGGCCGAGGCGGGCAGATCATCTGAGGTCAGAAGTTCAAGATCAACCTGGACAGCATGGTGAAACTGCATCTCTACTAAAAAATAAATAAATAAATAAATATATATATATATATACACACAAAAAAAAAAAAAAAAAAAAAAAACTTAGCTGGGCATGGTGGTGGGCACCTGTAATCCCAGCTTCTCAGGAAGCTGAGGCAGGAGAGTTGCTTGAACCCAGGAAATGGAGGTTGCAGTGAGCCAAGATTGCACCATTGCACTCCAGCATGGACGACAGAGTGAGATGCCATCTAAAAAGAAAAAAATAGAAGAATCTTTAAACTGCATGTTTCAGATATCTAACTAGCTTTAACAGAGGAAAATATGCTAGTTTAAATAATCAAGGAGCTAGTGGTATTGCTAACTGCAGATATGGCTGGGTCAGGCACTCAGTGAATGCTGTTACAGCCATGTATTAGTCCGTTCTCACACTGCTATAAAGAAATACCGAGACTGGCTAATTTATAAAGGAAAGAAGTTTAATTGACTCACAGTTCCACATGGCTGGGGAGGCCTCAGAAAATTTATAATCATGACAGAAGGGGAAGCAGGCACCTTCTTCACAAGGCAGCAGGAGAGGAGTGAGCGAAGGGGGAAGACCCCCTTATAAAACCGTCAGATCTCGTGAGAACTCACTTATTATCATGAGGACAGCATGGGGGACATGTTCCCATGATGCAATCACCTCCCTTCCATGACACATGGGAATTATGGGTCCCTCCCTCAACAGGTGGGAATTACAATTTGAGATGAGATTTGGGTGGGAACACAGAGCCAAACCGTAACAGGCCACCATTTTATCACTTCCTCTCTGTGTTTCTCTTTAATAGTTTCATTCTGCAGGCAGCCCCACATCTTCTTAGCTTATCAGTGGAAAAGTCCTTTTATCACTATCTCTGTCCCAAATTTAGAAAAAGACTCCTGTTGGTTCTGTTTTTATTACATGCATGTCCTTGCAGTAATCAATGTGAACAGCACATTATGATACATGATAGTTTGAGCCCATGAGGAGATGAGCATGGGCCGTGCAGACAGTGGGTAAATATGAATGGGTGCACTGCTGGTCCAGAAACAGTTGAGTGGGGAAGTCCTCCCAGGAAGAAGTCTGGCAGACTCAATCTACCTGTCCACTGCAGTATTTGATAAATATTTTTTGAATTCAATGAAAGCAAAAAGGCAGCTGTAATCTCTGTATAAAATGGGACAATTTGCTTTATTCCTTTTGATACATACAACTATGTAGTACATATCTAATTGACACACATTCTTCCAAGCAAATAAGAACACAAGCATGGTGTTTGGTACAATGAAAAGTTAGTCGCAATATTAGATATGTTCAAATGAACAGCACATGTTACTTGGCATCAATGTTGTCCAGCATTGAATTATCTGTAGGGTTGCTTGGCTTCTTTGAATTTCATGGGCTATTTTGGATGTGAGAGGGGGCATAAGACTTGCTCACCAACGTAAAAGTATGATATTTCACTCTGATAAATTTCCCCGTAGGGAGCTGTACTACTTAGAATAGAGGCAATAATCTTATCTTACACAGGATGAAAGTAGATGCTAAGTAAATGTTTGTTTTTGACTTGAGTGATGATAATGATAAGGCTTTTCTGCCAAAAAAATGTAAGGAGTAGGAGGAGATCCCAAGGTTCCTCCATCATCTCTTACTTCAGAACGTAGCATCGTAAGGTACATTGAAAAAGAATATAGTCACCATTTAGTGGACATCCTCTTTTTGTTTTAAAGCCATAAATAAAAATACTATTGACATAAACTTTCAAAAATGTTCTTTGCAACATCTTCACTACATTTCTAACAAAAACAATATAATATCCCAAACTATACAGATGTATTCCCTATTTGGAAAACTACAAAAAGAATAGGTAAAAGTGGGTCAGGAGCCTGAGCTGGAAGTCACAGTTGAATTCTGAAAGGGCCCTGGCTGATGTGTAGAAGATGGCTGTAATTTCAGGCTCTCTTACTATGACTTGAATTCTCAGAAAACCAGCAGAGAAGTAGGGGGCTAATAGAATATAATAATATGTGGGGCAATATTTCTTGAATTTATGAAATGATTCTATTCCTAGGGAAAAAATTCCAAGTTCTAATGAACTGTCATTGATTCCTGTAAACAGCTAAATTTAAAATAATGAAAACACAGAATTCATCCTCTGTGAAGGAAAGAGATGGCAAGTTCAAAGTCATTCCAATAGTATTAATTACATGGGAAAGCCTATCCCCAAGTATACCTGCCTAAGATGTGTTTTGCATTTTTAAAATTCCCACACAGAAGCTGGAGAGGCCTATTTATATTTTCTTTTTAAGCAACAAGCTTTCTTTCCTATATTTTATTCTGTCTCCTCACATTGAGGGATCATGATCCCACTCTTAAGATACATTAGAAATATCATATTAAGAAAGTAAACTTTTTATAATATAAACATTTGAATAGCCACATAGCACCTTCACATCTCACTTAAAAAGCAACTGTAGAGGCCGGTCGCAGTGGCTCATGCCTGTAATCCCAGCACTTTGGGAGGCTGAGGGGGGTGAATCACAAGGTCAGGAGTTTGAGACGAGCCTGGCCAACATGGTGAAACCTTGTCTCTACTGAAAATACAAAAAATTAGCTGGGCATAGTGGCAGACGCCTGTAATCCCAGCTACTAGGGAGGCTGAGGCAGGAGAATTGCTTGAACCCAGGAGGTGGAGGTGGCAGTGAGCCGAGATTGCGCCACTGCGCTCCAGCCTGGGCAACAGAGTGAGACTCTGTCTCACAAAACAAGCAAACAAACCAATAAACAAAACAAAAAGCAACTGTAGAAAGCAGAACACACCATAAATATACCATAAGGTTAAGGTTCTTCAAAAGGCTCTTTATCATTCTGAAATTTAGTTTTCCTGTATCTTCATGTACATCTACATCAAACTTTTGAAAATTCACTGAGCACCAAAGATGAGCACATTTTTCTAGTTTTATCAGAGAAAATATTTGAGATTCTGTAGGGTATAGAAACATTTATAAGATAACATTTTAAAGAGAACAGAGCTTCATTTCGCCATTCTGTGAACCTAGGCAAATGTTACATTCACTTCTGTTGGAAAAGAAACTGAAACGACATTTTTGCTTGTTAAAAGAGAAGTACCTTCTGTTAATGCAGACAAACACAATGGTTCAATGACCCCAATTTTACTTATGCTTAACATCCACCCAAAGTATATTTTCACTAACTATTGATGTGATTGTTGAAATTACAGGTAATTTCCATCATTTACATGTTTTCAGATATCTTTAGTTTTTTTTTTATTTTTTACTTTCTATACTCATTTTGTTTTTTACTTTGTATACTAGAATGGCAAATTATGGTACTATATGCAACACAGTACCTCCCTGTGTATACTTTTAATTTGCTTTACATTTTATGATGTTAGAGGAAAGAGTGCTAAGTTTATGTTTTTTTAATTTACTTAACACACACTTGGATGGTGTTTACTGTGTTCATCTTCTAACCACCTTACAGATATCAGTGCATTTAATCTTCTTAAGAACGCTGTGAGGTAGGTACTGCACTGGCACTAGCATTTTAAGAGTGGCTAAATGATCTACAAAGAGACTAAGTAGCTTTCTCAAGATTGCACAGTTGATCAGTAGCAGAGCCAGGATTCATTTCTTTATGATTTTGCCATGGTGCCTCCCCAGGGCCAAAGTCAAAAGTAGCAAAGTAGACCCATACTCACAGGTTGTTTATGGCTGGCATTTTCAAAGAGACATTGATAAGTGAATTGAGAAATGAGGTTGTCCAGCTACACCCCAGCAGGATCTTGAGAGGCTCATCCTCCTCTACCAAGCTGTTAAATGTTGAGTTCTCAAGACTTAGACTTACGGTCCATTTCCTTGTGCCAACTAGGGGACACCATTCCTGCCCAAAGCTTTGGTACAGTCTCTCAGCCTATGGCCTCCACATCAGCTAGTGTGATAACATGAGGACTCCTAATTTGGACCGCTTATCTGTGCATAGAGGCCAACTCAGGATATAATTCAGGGAAAGTCCCTGCTTAGGTGAGGGGGAAAGCCCATCCTGCCCACTAGCACAGTTGAGGTGTGAGAGAAGGAAAAAGGGGTACTGAGGCAGAAAATTAATGTGCTACTTCCCTCACCTTCGTGGTTCTATGTTGGGAGCATTCTTGTAGACACACACAGGAAGATAAAGGGCATGCCTGTTTTTCCACACATGGCCTTGAGGGGCTATAATACTCTAGTACAGTGGTTCTAAATTCTGCTGCTTTTGATGAGTTTAGGATGGAGCCCAGGCATCAATATTATTTTGGTGGTAGGGATTCAGGGGTAGAGGGAGTTGAGGGGACCTCTCAGGTGAATCTAATGTGTAGCCAGGGTTGAGAACCACTATTCTTAGAGAGGGTCTCTGGTTGGTCAACATAGCACCAGGGCTGTAATGCAGGTTTGGGAGAGGGATATGCCTAGATCCTGAGCTAACATAAGCCTCATCCTGGTGATCAAGGGATCTAGATTCTGTACACCCCGATGAGGAGTGACAAAACAGCTGAGAGAATCCAGGCTGGCCTGAGATGGGGATGCAGTCCTAGGGGTACAGAGAACAGAGGCAAAGATGAGGGCTGTGGAGTCCAGCATCAGGAACATAACTGGTGCCACACATGCCAGGTGCAGCCTCAGGGAATCCCAATCCAGGTGCCAGCCAGACCAGCAGAGCTAGCACAGAGCCTTCTGGTACTTGATCAGACCTCCCATTTCTCCCCCATTCACATAGTCCCAGGAACAATACTAGATACATAATATGCAGGGTCCTGTGCAAAAGGGAAATGAAGAACTTCTGCACAAAAAGCAGGAAAAAAAATTGCCATTACTAGCTTTTTCCTTATTTCTGTGGCCTATGTCCCTCAATTTGTTAAAGAGTTTTAAATTTGCTATTTAATGTCTAAGTAAAGAAAAAAATTAAAATTGTAAATAATTAGCATGAAACTTCACCATTCATGTTTATATTGTATGATGCTGGTTTTAAAGACAAACGTCAGAACATTTAAGAAGGATGTGGGATCATCACAATCACACAACCCATGTTTTGTAGCCTACACATGCACATGCATTGCTGTGGAAAACAAGCCCAACACTTCTGATTCTACTTCTTGATATGCACACATTGCACCAACACTCTCCACCTGCTGAGTGTGAAAGGCCTAAAAGGAAAAGAACTGTGGGCTCTTCTATCTTTTGCTTTCCTCTGTGTTGTCATTTTGAGCTTAAGTGGCTGGCCAATCCAGGAGATGACATGGGTAGGAAAGATTATAACAGGCTTCCTTGGTCATGTGTGTTTCTTAGTATACATTTGCTTTCTCTCTGCTTTCTAAGAAAATTCTGGTTCAAATGAGAAAATGTGGCATATACGGCTGGTAGCATTTCTCCTAACACAGCCGTGAGTGTGGCACCGTCCCTTTGTACTTGCTTTATATGTGATCTCCCATGCATTGTGGGTCTCTTGTTCTGTGCTCATGAAGCATTACAGATCGTATGTGTATGAAGCAGGTGGCTGGGAACAGCAGATGTGCACATTGCCAGTATCCGCTCTGCTCATGTTTATACATCAGTGTCCCATCGGGCGTCCCTTATAAAACACAAGTTCAAACATAAAATTACTACAGATTTCAGGATGGCCACAGTGAAGCATTACTCCAAGTATGGGGTCCTTCTGAGCCCGGGGCCCTGTTTGACTGCACAAGCTACCTCCCCATGAAGCTGGCCCTGCTCAGGGATGCTTCCCAGTATTCCCAGTTAACATCTCACAGAAAATGGGGAGAGAAGAAAGTTTCTGCTCTGCCTGAAGTGAGACTGTTATGATTATTAGATACCAGTCATAACATGAAAGAACAAAATAATTAACTCTTGGCAATTTTTTAAAAAATTTCTATTCATGAGATTCATTGCCTTATTTAAGACTGCTTTGGTTGCTGAGAGGAAAAGTGAAATTATATGTGGATAAAGAAAATTATTGTTACAATATGCTTGGTAAAATGTAGATTTTAAGGTAAGTTATGGAGATAGGCATGTTAATTAAGTCGATGTAGCATTCCACAATGTAAACATACTTCAAAACATATTATACTTGACAGATATGTAAAATTTTTGTCTATTTAAAAAATAATAATATAGAGCCCGGGGAAGGGGAGATGTCTAGTGGATTGGCATTAGGAAGTGGAAAGCCGCCGGAAACCATCTGTCCTCTTTGGATTTCCAGGGTCTTGTGGATTCTCACTTAGCATCTCTTACATCCATTCCAGGAAATCCACTTTCTCTGCTTCTTAGTGTGCACACCATGACCAAACGTGGCTGCCCTCAGCTCTGGAGTTTACACAACCTCATTTCAGGCAAACGACACAGATAGCGTAGAGTCTGATTTATCCTAGTCCGTATTTCTGGCAGAGAGAATGTGATTGGACAAATGTCACTGGTCCTAGCAGTAATGAATGATGATGGCTGGGGGGCTGGGACTTAGAAGCTCATGGGCTGGACAACATTCCTGAAGTTTTCTACAGCACCCTTCGTACTTGGTTAACTGTCCTGGTCATACGTTAACTTTCGAATAGATAAATCATACATCTAGATCTATATCTAGATATCTGGTTTTTCTCTGACTATTATTTACAGTTTTTTGGTAACTGGATCAATACAGAAGATGAACACAACATTTTATAAATAAAAGATAATAAAAATAATCTGGGAGCAGTTGCAGAGCCCACACTGTGTGCCAGTGTCTTTGCTCACCATGTTGTATTCATCATGTCAGTGTCCACAGTAAACACCCTAGAGCTGGATAAAGGCACTCGCCCCAAAACGCCAAGGCACTTTCCCAGGGGCCTGGACAGGAAGGAAGCAAAGCCAGGAAAGAAGTCCAGATTCAAATCAGTGCTCAGAGCCTGTACTTTTTTTTTACTAGAAAACAATAAACACGAGCTGGCTTGATTACTCTGTTGAGGAACTATCATCATTGTAATTATAGCCCTCACTTTCTCCCTGTCTTTTCATTGATTGCTGTCAGAGTTCAGAAAACTTCTGATGCTTTATTTTTTCAAGGAACTCAATTAAAAAGATAGTAGCAATTAAGTACAGCAGAGTCTCAGAAATGTGTGCCCTTAGTTAATGAGTGACTTTCAGAATAGTGCTAGTGTATCCTCCAAGATTACATGCATAATCCCACAAAAATTGATGCCAGGTGGGCCTGACCTGCATGTGAAAGTACATTTCTTGTCTTCAAGATGCCTTTCTATAACTGTTTCCAGTCTTCCCCCTGCTGGCGGATGAGAACTGGATATTGCAAATCAGAGACCCAAGTAAGTAAATGCAGGTGAGAAGCCACAATTCCTTGGGTTGAAAGAGCCAAGGAAGTCTCAATTTCACGTGGCCTTAGTCCATTGAGAAACCAGCTGACTCTCCCACTACCTGTATTTTACCCTTTCCCAAACCAACTCCAGCGAGGCATCAGAAAGTTTTCAGATCAAATTTTATTATCTGTTTGCATCTACATGTGCTGCATGGCAAGAGCTGCTTTATGTTACTTATCTGAGTCATGATTGAAATCTCAGTGCAAAATTAAATTAGTAAAGATTGAAAAGAGAATAACTCAGTGTCATTTTTGTCTTTCTTGTCTCATGCATCCTCTACCTTGACTCTGCAGAACTCTTACTGATTTTAAACATAGATGAATTTGATTTTTTCCAGAATTAAAAATTCAAACAGTCATAGAGTATAGATACTTGTTTAGACTGTTTTTAATTTTTATTTTTATTTAAAATGTTCACTGGATTAGCAAATACTCCCTACTTTATTAAGCCCACTTTATAGATTCATTTTATTTTTTTTAATGAAGCAAACTAAAGGTTAAAAATGAACATAAGACGATTTCTACATTAAGTAGCATAATTATTCATTAGATCTTAACATTAAAGCTACTGCTAATGTAACCTTTAGGATATGAAGATAGGCTTTTCTATTATGTTTGTCTGTAGATATACACACTCAGTGGGGACTGTTCATTTCACAAAAGAAATATACATTCTTTCTATTCTTGTTGGAATTTAGTTTTTTTAAGAAAAAAATTTTTTTCAGTTTCCAAAGAAATACATGTTCATCATAGGAAATTTAAAGAATACAAACAGGAATTAAAAATTGACTACTTATGTAATATTATATGTATGATATATTCACACACATATAGGTAAAAGCATTTTGTAATTTACTTTGTAGAAATTTGTATCTCAAATTTTAATACAAAATATTATGTCAAAACCTACCAATATAAGTTATAACCTAATAAAAGAGCTACCAATAATTTAAGTTCTTACATAGTAAGTTACCTAATATTATGAAATATTCATGACTCCTTTTTACATATTTTGTTTCCAGACATTTTATCAATAACCTAGACTCATGAGTATCATTTTTGCACATAATTGTTATGGATAAGAGACCAAAGATTATATTAGATGTTGGTGTTTGAGTATTTACTAGGCTTTGTCACCACTGAAGTGACTTTTTCTCACCCACTATTTTTAACAACCATGCTGGTAGAATTTGTGTCTTAATAAATGTATAAATTCTGACATGCCAGGGGCCTCAATACTAGAAACATTAAATACACCAATGGCAAGGATGTCTGTAAAGTAATAAGATATATTTTAACACACCTATCAGTACTCATACTTTCAAGCAAGTGTTTCTTCAACATAAATTAAGAGCTTACCAACTATTTCCATAATTGATGAATATGTTTCCAAGAATGTATATATTCCTCAGTATCAACTGAGAGTGCTCTGTGTGTTGACATTTTCATAGGCACTATGGACATAATAATGACTGACACAGGTAGGCCACAGTCTAAGGAGGGTTAAAGATGGTAGCTATTGCAATACAGAAATCTAAGCCTGAAGTGGAAGGTGGTACAAGACAATGTGGGATCTTACCCACTCCAGTCCTGGGGTCAGGTCACATGTGAAAACAACATGATTCCTATGATCAGTCCTGGGCCAATAGAATTCCAGGGCATGGCTGAAGAGTTGAGAAGGTACCTTAATCAGGACTGTGTCATAGTCCCAGAAAAAGGAGGAATTTGGAATTGCCTTCAAAGGTTTAGGGTATTTTGTTGAATAGCCTATAGGGAAATAAATGATCAACATTTGATATAATTTGTATTCTTTTTCTCTAAGCTAAAGTCTAAAATGTAATACCTCTTGCTAGGTCTATGTAGTATTAGAATCACACTGACCTTTTAATAGCTCCAGGGTTTAACAGAGGGACAGGCATGCAGTAGATGTTCAATGGATACTTATCAATAAGTGACTATAAGACAGCTGACAAAATGATTGAAGCACAACTGGAAAATTCTAGTCTAAAACCAGATAGGTGTGAGTGCTGAGACGGATTTGCTTATATAGCTTGCTAATTGATTATGTTGCTTCCAGGAACTCTCCTGCAATAAGAGACTCATTTGAACAAGTGAGGGCAGGTTGCCAATCCGAGTATTGGCAGCCCGAATATGCCTTGACTATTCAAGTTGAGTACTTTGACAAGGGCAATGAGCATTTGGATTTTAACATTCTGATACATTTTAAATCAAACAATTGTGTGTGTGTGTGTGTATATATATGTGTGTGTATGTATATATATGTGTGTGTGTGTGTGTGTGTGTGTGTGTGTGTGTATATAAAGTTCACTTCAAAATTATTCAATTTGCAAGTGTGTTGTTACCTTTACATATGCACACATTCACAGACTACAAGTTTAATTGATGTTGCTTAAGATAAGTCAGCATTTGCTTTTCTTGGTTCATGCAGACTACCTGGTTCAAATCTAGGCTGTACCGCCTATGGCTGTGTTACCTTGGGAAGGTTACTTAACCTCTCTGTGCCTCACTTTCTTTCTTTTCAAAATTTTTTATTTTCAATTTTTGTGGGTACATAGTAGGTGTATATATTTGTGGGGTACCTGAGATGTTTTCATACAGGCATGTAATGTGTAATAAGCACATCAGGAAGAATGGGGTATTGATCCCCCAAGCACTTATCCATCGAGTTGCAAACAATCCAATTACACTCTTTATTTTAAAATGTATGGTTATTATTGACTGTAGTCACACTCTTGTGCCATCAAATAGTAGGTCTTATTCATTCTATTTTTTTGTACCCATTAACTATCCCACCTATCTCCCATCCCATCCCAACTAACCTTCCCAGCCTCTGGTAACCATCCATCTACTCTGGCTCCATGAGTTCAATTGATTTGATTTTTAGATCCCACAAATAAGTGAGAACATGTGATGTTTCTGTGCCTGGCTTATTTCACTTAACAGAATGATCTCCAGTTTCTTCCATGTTGTTGCATATAACTGCATCTCATTCTTTTTTATGGCTCAATAGTACTCCATTGTGTATATGTACCACATTTTCTTTATCCATTCATTGGTTGCTATTGGTGGACACTTAGGTTACTTCCAAATGTTAGCTATTATAAACAGTGCTGCAAAAAACATAGGAGTGCAGATATGTGTTTGATATACTGATTTCCTTTCTTTTGGGTATATATCCAGTGGTAGAATTGCTGGATCATACAATAGCCCAAATTTTAGTTTTTTGAGAAACCTCCAAACTGTTCCTCATCGTGGTTGTACTAATTTACATTCCTGCCAACAGTATACAAGGGTTTCCTTTCCTCCACATCTTCACCAGCATTTGTTATTGCCTGCTTTTTGGATATAAGCTATTTTAATTGATGTGAAATGACATCTCATTGTAGTTTTAATTTGCATTTCTGTGATGATTAATGATGTTGAGTACTTTTTCGTATGCCTGTTTGCCATTTGTATGTCTGTCTTCTTTTGGAAAATGTCTATTCTAATTTTTTGCCCACCTTTTGATTGGATTAGTAGATTTGTTTTCTAGAGAGTTATCTGAGCCCCTTACCTATTCTGGTTATTAATCCCGTGTCAGATGGGTAGTTTGCAAGTATTTTCTCTGTTTCTGTGGATTGTCTGTTTACTTTGTGGATTGTATTCCTTGCTGTGCAGAAGGTTTTAAACTTGATGTGATCCCATTTGTTCATTTTTGCTTTTGTTCCCTGTGATTGTGAGGTATTGCTCAAAAATTTTTTGCCCAGACCAATGTCCTGGAGATGTTCCTCAACATTTTCTTGTAGTAGTTTCATGATTTGAGGTCTTAGGTTTAAGTGTTTTATCCATTTTGATTTGATTTTTGTATACGGTAAGAGATAGGGATAGGGGTCTAGTTTTATTCTTCTAAATATGGATATTCAGTTTTCCCAGCAACATTTATTGAAGAGACTGTCTTTTCTCAAGTGTATATTCTTGGCACCTTTGTCAAAAATGAGTTCACTGTAGGTGTATGGATTTGTTTCCGTGTTCTCTATTCTGCTCCACTGGTCTATGTGTCCACTTTTATGCCATACCATGCTATTTTGGTTACCATAGCTGTGTAGTATTATTTGAAGTCAGGTAATGTGATTCCTCCAGTTTTGTTCTTTTTGCTTAGAATAACTTTGGCTATGCTGGGTCTTTTGCGGTTCCATAGAAATTGTAGGATTGTTTTTTCTATTTCTGAGAATGCTGTTGGCATATTGGTAGAATTGTACTGAATCTTGCTTTGGGTAGTATGGACATTTTAGCAATATTGATTCTTCCAATCCATACACATGGAATATTTTTCCATTTTTTGTGTCCTGTTCAATTTCTTTCATCACTGTTTTATAGTTTTTACTATGGAGATTTTTCACTTCTTTCATTAATTCCTAGGTATTATATTTTATGTGTGGCTGCTTTAAATGGGATTACTTCTTAAATTTCTTTTTCACTGTTGCCATATAGAAATGCTACTGATTTTTGTAGATTGATTTTGTATCCTGCAACTTTACTGAATTTGTTAGTTCTAATAGCTTTTTTGTACAGTCTTTAGGTTTTTCTAAATATAAGATTATGTCATCTGAAAATAAGGATAATTTGACTCTTCTTTTCCAATTTGGATGCCGGTTATATCTTTCTCTTGTCTGATTGCCCTACCTAGGACTTCCGGTATTAAGTTGAATTAACGGTGGTGACAGTCGTCTGATTTTCTTTTCTGCTCTAATAGGACAGCACTGAGTTTAGTGTTGCTGCTGTGGGGCGTGGGATTGGTGGCGTTGGTGATTCAGGACTGTTTTTATTCTCTTCAGTGTCTCTTTCAGTGATATGAAGTTAAAACCAGGTCCTATGAGTACTCACCTGAGTTTTTGTTCTTATACAGGTGTTTTTTCTGTGTAACTATTTGTTAACTTGATGTCCTTGCTTGGGGGACAATCTGTAGAACTTTCTGTTCTGCCCTCTTGTTCTACCTTAAGGAGTCCTGATAAGTAAGTAACAACAAGGAAGGGGCCCCAAGTGGGCAAGGGTCCAAGATCGGGGAGGGCCCCTGGTGAGGAACACAATGAATTTGTAGTGAGAGACAGCCAATCACAAACAGCCCACTGACACAACTACCTCCCTGTGCACATAACCCCAACAGCATGACTTCATTCCACCCATATCCCCCTCTAGCACAGCCCTCTAAGACTTTCCTTCCAGCCCCTGCCTCTCGGCAGACATTCCCTTCTCTGCTGTGCTGCCTGTTACACCCTTGCAATGTATTTTCATACTTTCTCTAAAAAATTTGCCTTTCTTTACCTATAACTGTCTTGGCAAATCCCTTTACCTCACACAACACTGGCCCCAGTACGTCGCACCCATGACACGCCTCCCTCAGTTTCTTAATCTATACATTGTGGATAATTATTAGACCTAAATTATAGAATGTTTATGAGGCTAAATGACTAATATATATATATATAAGGAGCATGGGATACTATTTGTTAAGTGTTCAGAACAGTTTATTATATTGTTATTCTAAATCATGGCAAGATTAACATTAAAAACATTTAACTTACTAGAACAGAATAATGAATAAAATGTGTGGTAAGGGGATAATGATTATACTTAAGCTTTTAAATGTGTAAGTCTAAATGAGTTAATATGTGCAAAGAGTATAGACTACACACAGAAACTGAAACTATTTTGTTATCCTTAACCTTAACAATATTTATATTAAAAACATTTAGATTACCAGATCAAACTAATATTTTGAAATACTTTACTATTTAGCATGAAGATTTTTTATTTAATGTTTTAAATATGTTGAAAAACAAAAATTACTAAATGGTTAATATGGGCAGCAATTTAAAACACCTTTTCTCTCTTCAGATGAAAAATATATCTTCAAGTAATCCAATTCCTTGGAACTAAATACATTTTGAAATTCTAATTCACTTTCCTACAATTTATAGATCTGGCATTATTAAAATATATCTTTGAGCTAATGTGGCTTAACAAATTTAGTTTGCGATACAAAGATGACATAAAAAGATCATGATCCATAATCACTTTTTCCCTAAGCCATATGTGGTAGGCGGTCCATTAAAAAGACAAGCCAGTCAACCTTGTAACTCCATAGAACTGTCCAAATAAGTAAACTATTAGAAAACCAGGAAAATAACAGAATTTTGGAACAAAGTGTTTACCTAGAATTTTTTTTTCATTATTTCTCAAATACGTAGAGTACAACCTTGGGTAGAGTTGTTTAAGATGTGTGGAGATGTTTGAGGCGGTTACTTTGGACCTGGGGGGCTTTTGACCACAGTGCAGTCTGAAACCTGTGAAGGGAAGGGGGAATGGAGGAAGATTGGATAGGAAGATCCTCAGGTGTCATTGTATCTCTGAGGAAGGTTCAGCCAGCCCAGGGGTCTCCAGTGCAAAGATTTTTCATAGGGCAGCAACACAGAAGACAGAAATGGACACACCCTAGTTTTGGTCACCATACTCCACCTTGGCTAGGAGCTCCCCCAAGAAGAGTGTGACTTCCAGGTAAACACAGCAGCTGATCTTGAGAGATTGCAGCTGGAGGCCGCCAGCCAACTGTAATCCGTGAAGCTAGTCAATGACTTCTTTTCCAAAAAGAGCTTCTGGTGGCACATCTCCAAGGTTGCCAGTCACCTATGTTTCTAAATCCATTTGAGTATCTATGTAGAGTCTGTCCCTATGCTATAAATGCCCAGGATTGCCAGAGTTTGGTATTGCTACATTTCTGGGTGTATGCTTCCCTACAGTGTCTTACTTGAAGACTGTTCATGTGTGGTTTGTTTTATTTAAGAATGTGTGTGGGAGGAGGGTAAAGATGACCACAAAGGTCTTCATTGTGATTAAGCGTGTTTAGTTCAAGGGACACTTATTCATATTGTTTGGCTTTGTGTCCCAATGCAAGGCTCATCTCGAATTGTAATCCACAGGTATTAAGGGAGGGACCTGGTGGGAGGTGATTGGATCATGTAGGCAGTTTCCCCCATGCTATCCTCATGATAGTGAGTGAGTTATTAAAAGATCTGATGGTTTTATAAGGGACTCTTCCCCCTTTGCTCTCTGTTTCCTGCTGCCTTGTGAAGAAGGTACTTGCTTCTCCTTCTCCTTTTTGCCAAGATTATAAGTTTCCTGAGGCCTCCACAGCCGTGCAAAACTGTGAGTCAGTTAAACCTTTTCTTTATAAATTACCCAGTCTTGAGTATTTTTTTTTTTTTTTTGGAGACAAGAGTCTTGCTCTGTCACCCAGGCTGGAGTGCAATGGCGCAATCTCGGCTCACTGTAACCTCTGCTGCCTGGGTTCAAGCAATTCTCATGCCTCAGCCTCTCAAGTAGTTGGAACTACAGGTGTGCACCACCATGCCTGGCTAATTTCTATATTTTTAGTAGAGATGGGGTTTTGCCATGTTAGCCAGGCTGGTCTCGAACTCCTGACCTCAGGTGATCTGCTCGCCTTGGCCTCCCAAAGTGCTGGGATTTCAGACGTTGGGTACTTAGAGCAGTGTGAAAATGGACTAATACACTTATTCTGCCTATAATACTATCTTAGTCTGTTCAAGCTGCTATAACAAAATACCATAAACTAGGTAGCTTGTAAACAACAGAAATGTTTTTCTGGAGTTTTAGAGGCTGGGAATCCAAGATTAAGGTGCCAGCAGATTTGGTGTCTGGTGAGGGCCTGTTGCTTGTTTCCGAGACAGCATTTTCTTGCTCTGTCCTCAACATGGTAGATGGGGCAAGAGAGCTCTCTGAGGTCCTTTTTATAAGGACATTCATGCTGTTCATGAGGCCCCACCCTCATTACTTCATCACCTCCCAAAGACCCCACCTCCTAATACCATCACCTTGGGAGTGAAGATTTCAACATAGGAATTTAGAAGGGGTAGGGACACAAACATTCAGACCATAGCAAACAAGGCTTATGTTATGAGTTCTAATAGTAGTAGTCATCATAGTAGATAGTAATTACAGTGGTAAAAGGAGGGATGAAGAATGGAGGAAGAGTAACGATAGCACTAATAGCAATGATTGTTAATATTTATTGGGCATAGTACTAAGACCTTTCATGTAATACCTCATGAAATACTGGCGTCACCGTGAAGCAAGAATTAATATTATTGTGACTTTAGAGATAATGTTTAGAGAGATTAAATGACTTGAACCAATTTATTGAGCTAAGAAAGAGACAGAAGTAGAGTTCAAACCCATGCAGAAGAGGGCCAGGTACCTTCTCTTATCTGCCACCATTTAGAATCAAGACATGGGCTTAATTATTCCATTTGCTCTTTGTATGACTTAAATCTGTGTATTTACGCTTTGTAAGCAATGATTTCCGCTCCTACAAAAAGTTGATAATAATAAGCCAACCTGACTTTCTGACAGGGTTAAGGTTAGAATTTAAAGAAAAAAAGGTGACACTGAGAAAGTGTTTTTGCAAACTGCAAAACACTTTTGTGGTAAACTGCAAACTCTTCCTAAATGAATATTGGTCATTATCTTACTGGATGTGTTCCAGATATGAGAATAGTTTGTAGTTACACAACTTCGCCAATAGCAAGTGCCATAAATTTATGCTCAGAAATTATGATCCTTGAATTTGAAAGCCAGAAAAGGTTTTAGAGATGATCCAGTTCAGTGTGTTTATGTGTGCATATATTCCCCCAAGATGATTCTAATGTATAGTCAGAGGACATAAATGACTGAATTGGACAAACACACTTCTTTCTGATAATTAGGGTAACTATATATTTACCTAGGGCAGTTACAGTTGACACCTGTTGCTCAGTTTCCCTTCTGATGATCCTGCCCTCTTTCACTCCCAGGTGTCACAGGTTGGATGATAAATTGTGTAGTCTCTCTGCTGATAGGAACTGAGGCTTAGAGAGACTGTTTCCCTTCTAAAAAGGAGCTGAATATAGTGTCTGTCCTGGGCTTTCAGAGACTACCTTGTAGTCATGCTAACACCATATGGGTATGCAGGATGCTTCTTGTTATTCTTAAGGTGAGAGAAATTCTTAATTTTTCTGTGACAATAAAACTCTTCAAAACAAAGATATGCTATGTTTCCCGTCACTCAACTGAGTAATGCAATACTGAGATTTGTCATCTGACCCGATTCATTTATGAGGAAATTTGATTATTGCTTACAATTGCTGGAAGAATCTTCTCACGCATGTGGTCAATGTTTCTTTAGGAAATTCAGTTTAGAAAACAAATCAAGAGCTTTATCAACTGCCTCCACACTGGTTTTCTTAACATCATCATGCATGGCAATGTGGATCCTGCTGTATGTGACATGTCTAGTGACTACATTTAATGAAACCTCTAATCAAAAGACTTGAACAAGTGATTTGGACTTAGTGATGCAGTCTTCTTGGTTGAGACCTTTGCAGCCATGTCAAATTTAATTTTAGCATTTAGGTCATAATAATCCGTTATGTGCATGTCTCAGGATAATGAAGATACTTTTAAGATAGTATACAGGAAGTTTGTATTTTGTACACATAGAAATCTATCAATATGGGTATATTTCTACAGTAATAGTGTTTCTTTTCATTATTGGACATATTGTTCCAGTTTGACCCAATCAGAAATGTAGATCTTGAAAAGTGACTTTGCCTCCAGAGGTGTTGCCATTGAAATCCATCAGAATGAAACAAAGGACAGCATAAGTTCCTGTCACCCAGCATTAATGACTTGGCCTACTTGGGGAATCCAGGGATTGTATGATAATCTAAGGATCCAGTGCATCACTCTGCTGGAGACTAGAGTATTCACCCATCTTGCTTATTGATGATTGTGGGTGGAAGCCAGAAACTGATTGAGTAGCAGAGATTCTTTCTGTTACAAAGTCTCAAAGTCTTTGCAAACTACACTGGGGCTTCCTTTGATCTAAACTGTTGCATGACCTCACTATGGATGTTCGGAACTGTGTTATAGCTGTGCATATAGCCCCTCAGCAAACCCTTGTTATTTGCAAAGTGTATTTTCTATTGAGATTTAGAGCCTAGGAATTCTATATTCTTGTAATTACCTAATTTAAAAAAGAAAGATTAAGGGATTTCCTTAGACGGGGAAATGGGACACTTGAAAGTGTTTTTCCTGGTTCATTCAAAGCCTTGCTGAGTGCTCTTCTCTGTATTCCTAGTGCAGCATGCAGATCCCTTTATCATGATTGATAACACATTGTACTGTAATTATTTGTTTGTGAGTCTGTCTCTATTACTAGGCTGGAGAGCAGAAATCAGGTCAGACATATTTGCATACCCTGTACTTAGGAACAAAATTGGAGCACAATGGATATTCAAAAACTTTCAGTGAATTAATAACTGCCCACAAAATGAAGAGCAGATTTAGTATCCAGTCAAGCCGTGTGACCTTGGAATCCTCACACACGCACTCAGGGAACTATAATATTTAGGCTGAAGCCAAAATGGTAAAATGAAATTTCCTATGAATGAGACAGTTAAACTCATTCAATATCTGGAGAGAATCGCCTTCTTACTATACCTGCTTGGAAGAGCAAGGGAAGTAAGAAGGGCTTACCAAAATCTGTTTTTGCTCAAATGGATCAATTTATTTAATGACTCTTCTAAGGATGCTGAAACAGTCATGCCCATCAAAGTGCATTTTGAGTTAATCTAATCTGTGTGGAATGTCTTTCAACATGAAAATGTCCAAAGCTTCATTGATACATTTTCTAGAACAATGTGATTATGAGATCAACTGAAGATGACCTAAGGGGAAGATTTTAAGAAGGCCTAGAAAATTCTGACTCATTATGTGAGTGAAAATCACTGCGTATATAAGAAACAAGGCTGGACATAGTGGCTCCCAGCACTTTTGGAGGCTGAGGCAGTTGGATTGCTTGAGCCCAGGAGTTTGAGACCAGCCTGGGCAACATAATGAAAGCCTGTCACTACCAAGAAAAAAATACAGAAATTAGTCATGTGTGATGGCATGAGCCTGTAGTCTCAGCTACTCAGAAGGGTGAGGTGGGAGGATCGCTTGAACCTGGGAGGGAGGTGGAAGTTGCAGTGAGCCAAGATCACACCACTGCACTCTATCCTGATGGAGTGAGACCTTGTCTCAAAAAAGAAAGAAAAGTGAGTTACTAATGCTACTATCACCTGCCTCGTCAGTGACGGCCCTTTCCAAAAAGGTGGTTTAGCTGTCAACTCCAAAATGTAAGAGCTCTGAGTCTGTTAGACTTTCAACATGTTTTTCTTATACAAACGTGCCACCTTTGAGCCACTGCGTCCCCTACATGGTAAAGAAAAAATAAAAAAAATGTAGAGAGTTAGATTCCAGAACAGAAAGGTGCTTTTTGTAATGTCAAACAGTTACTGATTTCCAAGTGTGTATTCAAAAGAGTATAAACCACCTGACTGAGTTCAATTGTGCCTATCCATAAAATGCCAGATGGCCCCGAGACACCAGTTTTGCCTACTAATCAAAAGCAATGTCACGTATATACCAGCATAATGTGTAGATTGATAAAGTTATGCAATTCTTGTGGGAGTAGGGGAGTTTTATAACCGAACCAGCTTCTATACCTTCACAATTTGTAATGTTTACAGGCTGCTTTGGGATTTTTTTTCTCCGAGGATAAATCAGTCCCTTTAATCTCATTACCATCTATACATCACTGAGGTATTTTGCTCTGTGCTTTTTGCTCGTTTGCAGGATGATGGGAACTCTTCCTTCTAGATGCCAAACCAGCATATGTAAGGAACTATCGGGCAACCTCAGACTCCTGGGAGCCCCCTCACACACAGAGATCTCTAATTCCCGACCCACCAACATTACAAAATAAACTAACAGGGATTTGGGACTATACTGCTGTCCAGAAAACAGATTTAGAGAAAAAATTCCCTGAAATTAGCCCTAGGAGAGGTGGCAGAGTTGACTAATCCATCTCAGTATCCTTTATTTGCCGGTTTGCTTGGGAAGGGTAGTTGATATTTACTGCTAACCACCATACACCTTAAAGAAATCCTGCAAAATAATTAACTTCACAATTTACTGATGACAAAAACTATTTCATGTGACTTGGATAAAAGTGATTATGTTTCTATTTTTCTAAAAAACAGGAGAGATGCAAATTGTAATAACCTTGGACAGTGGTATTAGTTTTAACAGGTATGTATTATACATAAGCTGCAGTGAAAGAATAATTACCTCATCTATTCATGTGAATATTGTTTGTCTCATTTCTGTGCTTCAGTTCTTCATTTTTTTAATCTAATGAAATCATGTATTTTAGAGCTAGGTGACTCTAGTTCTAATTTTCAGGACACACATTTTGGAAGATTATGAAAAAATCGTATTTTTTTGGCTTTTTCATAAGCAATTGAGTTACTCTTCCCAGGAATAAAACCTTTTTTCCATAAAATCTGCACTCTGTAGTCATGATAATATTAATTCCAGTTTTCAAAATGATGAGGAAATCAGCACAGTGAATTAATTTCTAAAGGTGTTGCTATTAGAACTGCCTGCCACTGTATTAATACTAACTGTGTGAATTCTTTCTGCAGTGGAGGTTAGAGTCCATTTTTAAAGTAGCTCAATAAGGGATCTAGGGCGAATGCAAGACCCAGATATCCATTTATATTTTCAGCCTTTTAATGCAATTGTAGTAGAGAGATGCAGCGTCTCACTCCTAGAGAACTAACTGTACATGACCCAGAATGTTTGTGTCTGCTTCATGCTCTTTCTCGCAATAATTATGAATATCCTTTTGTATTTTATAGATCTGCCTGTTCTGCTCAGTTTAAGATTTCAGACAGTGCCTAATAAAACTTGTTGCAGTATTTGATGACTCGCTAGGGCTACTGGCTTGTCCTTGTCCAAACTGTCAGGAAACCATCAGTGCCTCTTTAGATCATAGCACTTCTGCCCATACTCCATGCAGGTGATGGCAGTTCCTGTCTGAGTTGGAGTCTGACTTGATTGCCGCCCTTGTCTGGGCAGACAGTCTATCTGCTCTCAAATCTCATGAAGCCTAGCTTCCTAAGGAAAGCAAAATTCTGTAACTGCAAACATATCTTCTTATCTCTCAAATATATCCAGATATTTATATTAAGCTCTAAGGAATCTCCATCAATTAAAACCAGCAATTACATTCCAATGTAACATGACTGATGATTTGAAGAGATTAGGGCCTTACTTGATTATATCTAAATACAACTTAATTCTCTTCTTGTTCAAATATCCTGTGTTCTCTGTCTTGGTTTATTGCATAGTTTCTTTACAGAAATTCTGACTCAAAGTCCTTATTTTATGGGTTATTTTGTGAATCCACTCTGTATTCTAGGTCCAGACCCGTTTCTGTATGCTGGCATTACCTACAAGATGCCCCAACTTGCAGGCACCTATTTGAACCGATACTCCACAATCCACCAGAACCCATATTTCTTTCTTTTTATCCAAATGTGTGGAGTTTTAATAATTTCCTAAGTACCCACTATGTGGCAGGTATACACACTAGACACTATTTTATTATTTATTCTACCCAAGAGCCTGAGTGAAAGCGGGGCAGTCATTTGATCCCCATTTTAAGATCACACATTTGAAGTTCACTGAGGTTAAATGACTTTCCTAAGGTGACATAGCTAGTGATTTGACCAACCAGAATCAAAGATCTGTATGATTCCAAAGTCCATACCCTTCACATTCACAATGCCTCCTGGTTAAGAACTTTGCTTCCATCACTTAATTTCTACCAGGTCTAATGAGGTCTGATTGGCTGGGGCACTCAGCCACATTTTCACCAGCAACATTCAGTGCCTCTCTCTGTGTGTCCTGCGTTTCAGTGTCATATTCTTTCATGCATTCATATTTGCACACATGGCTCCCTGTGTTTTCCTGCCCATTTTCCTCTGACCTGCCCATTTTGCTAACTCCTCCTCACCTGCATCACGCAGTTAGAAATTGCCTACTGTGTATCACTTTCTTGACTTCCCTACTGGCTTCCTCATTCTAAGCTCTGTGGCATCCCTCCATATGTTGAATTGTGGTGGCTTAAGGTGTGTATCTCTCTATTCTACCACGAATTCCTTAAAAACAGTATCAGGTTTCAATCATCTTTGTGTTTTCAAGATCTCATACAGTGGTAAGACCATAATAATGATGGAATATATACTTGCTTGTTTCATTTGAATTAACATTTCCTGCTGCTTTGCTCCTACAGCTCTGTTCTGACTCTGATTTTTAGTCACGTTACCACAGGGTCACATCAGCTAAGAGCATGCTTCCACAGTATCTTCTCCATTCTCTTAAAATGGACCCATCAACATCTCATCACTTCTGGTGTGGGATGTGGGCATGTTATGAGCAATCTGACCTCAAACTCTTGTTCACCTGATTTTCCTTGTCTGGAAACTCTTGCTCTCCCTCCCACTTCATCTGCCTCCATCAAATTCCACTTGTCCTACTTTTCCATCCATGTCTACCTTGACCTCCCATTTGCCTTGTACTTCCCTGGGAATGGTTCTCAGTGATGCTTATGACTCTGTATAATTTGTTTACTTGCATGGTTGTAAGGCCATGTTAATCTTGACTTTCTGCTTTCCCAGAGAGATACAGGAGCTTTGAGAACAGAAACACCTGTGTGTTTTTCACCTCTTTGTGAAAGTCTTTATCAGGAATAATTATGTTCCCCATGTCACTCTGCAATAACCTCCAATAACTGTGTATTCAGCACCTGGTGAGTTATTGTCAGATCTCTGTAATTCATGCTCTCTCCTTCTCTCCATCCTTGAGCCTCTTTCTCTTCATCTCTCTCTATATATATCTCTCTCCCTCTGTCTCTTTATCTCTCTCTCCCTATTCTTTCTTCTCTCTTTGTTCATTTCTCATTTTAAATGTTGATCTTCTACCTTCAAATTAAGAGCAATAAGGAGGAGGAGGAGCGGGAAGCATTGGTGAGCACTTATGAGAAGAGCTCCTTTTTTATGCCCCTCCCTGACTTTAGCACCATCTCTCTTCACCTGGCACCCTCCCATATATCACCTGCCTAATCAACCTATATTCTCAATGTACAAGGATCACAAGTTTTCTTGTGCTTCTCTGCCTTTGCACAAACTGTTTACTTCACTTAGGATGCCCTCTGTATTAGTCTATTCTCACGTTGCTGATAAAGACATTCCTGGGACTGGGTAATTTGTAAAGAAAAAGATGTTTAATGGACTCACAATTCCACGTGGCTGGGAGGCCTCACAATCATGGTGGAAGGCAGAAGGCATTTCTTTCTTTCTTTCTTTCTTTTTGAGACGGAGTTTCACTCTTGTTACCCAGGCTGAGGTGCAATGGCATGATCTTTGCTCACCGTGACCTCCGCTTCCTGGGTTTAAGCAATTCTCCTGCCTCAGCCTCCCGAGTAACTGGGACTACAGGTGCGCGCCACCATTCCTAGCTAACTTTTGTATTTTTAGTAGAGACGGCGTTTCACCATGTTGACCAGGATGATCTGAATCTCTTGACCTCGTGATCCACCCACCTCGGCCTCCCAAAGTGCTGGGATTATAGGCGTGAGCCACTGCGCCCGGCCAGGCATTTCTTACATGGCAGCAGGCAAGAGAGAATAAGAGCCAAGTGAAATAGAAACCCTTTATAAAACCATCAGCTCTCATGAGACTTATTCACTACCTCGAGAACAATAAGTTAGAAACTGTCCCCATGATTCAATTATCTCCCACTGGGTTCCTCCCACAACAGGTGGGAATTATGAGAGCTACAATTCAACATGAGATTTGAGGGGAACCCAGCCAAAGCATATAACCTTCCTTTCTCCCCTGTCTTGTTTGTTTGCCTTGGAATCTCCCTACTGGTCCTTTGGACCAGCTAAATTCCTCTTTGAGTTGGTGTCTCAAATTACATCCTTCCTAGATGAGGGAGAAATAGAAGCCCCCTCCTGTCTATGTTCTTGATCTTCTATTATAATGCTTATCAATTGGTTCATTACGGTTATTTTCATACACATGATATTTATGTAAGTCACTGCTGATTTACATACATGAAACTGCCCAGATTTTGGATTTTTTTCTTGTTCCTTCTTGTGTCCTAATAGCATGCATTGTACCTGGTACATCCCAACCACAAAATAATGACTGAAAGTACTTCCACTGCAGGCAGACTTCAGGGCCTTGACTATGTATTCAGCCTTGGGCTTCCTTTTGATTGAAAGGAGGTGACCTTCCTTCATGAACAGTAAGCACAGACAGCATCAATAATTTTTATTTTAAGAATTGAATTGCTTATTTTTTAAATACATCCTATTTTTATGAGCTTGCCATATCTTGTAAACAAGCTAGTGATTTTCTTCCAGACTATCATGAGAGTACTGGTAATTTTCTTTAGGTGTACTTTGGTAGCATTTCATTAGGATGGAGTTATACTACTCTTTAAAAAGCAAATATTATGAATATGAAGTGTTGTGGGGGGTCCTGTTTTGAGCAGTTCCAGAGGGCCATGGTGTAGTGGAATCAGATTAGGCTAGTTTTGGGGTAAATGAAATTGGAATCTCAGTTTTGTCTTTAGCCTGATGTATGACTTGGTCATGTCCCCTGAATGTATAGTTCCCTTGTTTGTATAATATAGTATGCCAGAATTTTACAAGAAATCATTTGAAAATGCTTTGTAAGCATAAAGCAGAATAGAAACATAAGGGTTTAATAATATTGAGTTTCTTAAATTTATTTCACTGTATTTTCCAGTATATAAACCACTGCTACTTATTATTGTTGTCATATTATTTTTGTTTCTTTTTCCTATTTTTTTCTCTACCTCCTCCTCTTCCCTTTTTCCTGTTCTTCTTCTCTTTCTCCTTCTTTCTCTCTTCCTCCTTCTTCTTCTTGTCCTTCTCTCATTTCTTTTTCTTTCTTTCCTCCTCCTCCTTCTTCTTCTTTTCTCTATTTCCTTTTTTTTTTTTTTTTTTTCTCCTTTTCCTTCCTCTCTTCTTCCTCTTCCTTCTCCTCTTGTCTTTTAAGGTGATGCTTTTTGTTGACCTGTGCTCCCTTGGATAGGAGGTTTTTGTTCAACAGCTCAGTGGGATGCTCCCTGCAATAAAGAGCTTGAGGAATTTTTGTTTGAATACATTTTTTCATGGAAAGGGGAAACAAAAGATAAAATAAAAGGTAGACCGTATTGATGGGGCAACTCTACATCCCAGACACTGTTCCTACTGTTTTCCACAGTGATTCATTCGATTCTGTGAGTAGCCCTTGTGGTAGACACAACCAGCTTCCTTTTATAGGAAGTTACATAACCAGCCAGCCATGGGACAGGATTTCCCCTATGCCTGTAAAACCCAGAGCCTGTGCAAAAGACTTTAATACATGCTTTTGATACACTTAATCATAGAGAGGTACTCAAAGGGTAATTTGGAGGTCCTAGTTAAAGAAATCAAAATAAGACAAAACTCAGTCTGTATGGGTGAACACTTCTAACATGTGTACTTGGGATCTGTACCAATATGTGACCTAGACGCACCCCTGGCTCTGTTCTATAATATTGGGTCCCTGTAATTTGTTCTGGCTCTCCATCTTGCTATCCCTGATAAGCTTAGTATTTAGTTAAAAGAAAATTCCTACAGAGAAAAGTATTACTGACAGTGGGTCTCCTAATTCATGTTCTTTCCTTTCTAGTATCTTTGTTTTATTTTGACTGACATTTTAATGTGAAATATTCTTCTGTCTAAAGTAAAATATCTCTATTTAATTTCCTTCAAGGTAATGAATTCTTTACAAGGAAGTGCTGTTTTCTTTGGGACATTATTTCTATTACTTTACCTTGCTGCTGCTTTGTAATTTATTTACAGTTCTGTTCTTTGTTTGAGAACATTGCTTTGCCATATGTTTCTACCTTTGTTTTTCTTGCAGATGGCTTTTTTTCCCTTCTGTTTAGTTTCTTCGAGATAGTTGTGTCCTATGTATTTTCATATGCACCTCATTGTTTTTTCATGACACTTCATAAACCATGATTCATGTCACACTGAGCAGAATCATTACATGAATTTTCTAAATCTGTTTCTTGCATAACAAATGCGTGCATCCACGTGGGAATTCTGTGGAATGTCTGATACTGATAAGGTTGGTTGACACTTCAACAACACTGGTTTTCAATTTTTTCCCTAAATGTTTACAGAAACTCATAAAAAGCAATCATGCATAGCACAATATGTTTTTATTTTTATTCTTAAAAAGATTGTCTTGCCTATTAGACATGACATGCACCCTCATGATTCAGTTCCCTACATGTAGGTCTTCTACAGCATTTGTTTTGAAAAAAGAATCTAAAAACTTTTAAAGATATTTAGTTGGAAAGTAAAGCAGAGATATTGTGAAAATATGACTATTTTAAATTTAGCTATTGCAGATAGTCAGCTACAAAGAGTAGTGGTTCTAAATTTTACCATTTTGCTGATGCCCTGTTTTTCTCTAACTTCAAACTTTGTCAGCGCACCACATTCTTCCCTAAGGAGAGTCAATAAATTGGGCAACTTTGAAAAAGTATTTGCTTTTCAGCTAGGAGATGGGAAGTACACAGACATGCACATGCCTGCACATATACATATACATGCACATATGCATACACACACATATCCACACCTGAATGTGTCTGTGTATATACAAACATATATCTAGGAGGGTAATGCATGGTTTGTCTACAGCTTGACTAATATAGTTGACAGTAGGATCTGTGCAGAAGTGAAGAGGAACAGAAGGGCAGAAAAGTGAAGAAGCCTCTATCACCCCAGTTTTTGGCTAATTTGAGGGCAGGACAGAGCATGAACCTAGGGTCTGGAGCAGTGTGTAATAAGAGCTTTCTGGTAGCTTCAGTGGATAGAAGTTGCCTTTGAAGGTTAGAGATTTCTATCAAGGTTTAGGCAGGAGAAAGTAGAAATCAAGTCCCTCTGGGAGGTGGGAAGAATGCTAGCAGGAATAATCCCCATGGTTTCCTTGGCAGAGCCACCTAGACCAAAATTTGGGCTTATTTTCTATTTCCAGTAAGAAAGTAAGTTGGAAAGCAGAATTAAGGCAGAGCTCAGCAGGAAGGCCCAATTTTAAGTGGCCCATAGCCCAGCATTTTCTGAACTTTCTTGCTATCAAGGCAGTGCATATTCACTGAGAAAAACACATTTCAAAACAGATAATGAAATGGAAAATAAGTAACATCCAAGTAATTACCAAGATTTACATTCAAGTTTTATTTTTCATTAATTAGAGATGAGTGGGCATTTTCTCTTTGGGGTAGTTTATCGATGTGCCATGTCAGAAAATCAGGGTTGTGTACCATTGAGGGAGAGCTCATTGGTCTACAGGATGCGGATGGACTGAGACCCAGGGGATCAGCGCAACATCAGCTAAAGTGTTTGGACTGGGCTTGTGGGCAGCAGGAAACATGTCACATGCATGGGGAAGGTGGGGATGAGGAGAGCTGAGCTAGTAAAATGTTAATTGTGTGTGGAAGTGTCAAGGATTCTGTGAAGGAAAAGCACAGGTAGCTAACAAGTTAGCTGGTAGTTTGAGTCAGGGAGAGTTAAGAGCACCTGAATTAGAAAGATGAAGGTGGAAATAAAGAGAATAGAAAGATTTGAGAGCTCTCAGGAAGCAGAATGCAGATAATATGGATGCTGATGAGAGCTGTTGGGTGAAGAAGGACAGATATTGTGAGAAATGAAGTTCTGTGTCCCAGTGACCAAAATGAGTGGAAGCTGACAGCTCTCATATGGATTTAGCTGGGAGGCAATCATAGGCCTCAGTGTTGGACATTCAGGGAAATGGAAAAGACATGAGAATAGGCTGTGGCAGGCTAAGGAACTAACTTCATTTTGGAAATGGCTTCAAGGAAAGGTGGCCCATAACCTATATTCCTATTGTTCATACAGGTACCATCTTTTATTTCATTTCTACTTACTCTATATGATCAAAAATAAGATACAATGTCAAAATAATGACATGGTTCATGAGATCTGTATTTTCACGGCTTTTCAGATTCCTTTGCTATCTTTCTTGGGTTCAGCATTCTTAGAGCAGCGTCTAAGTCTCAGGTTGGTAATTCCAGTTTATCAAGGAAAGCTGGCATTGCATCCACACTCCAGTCCATATAATAGTTGAAAGCTATTATGAGAGAGCCAGAGAATGTCAAGAGGAATAGATCAATGTGCTAAAGTACAACATTAAGATACACTCTGCACAGTGTTTCCAAGCAGCTCTTGGAAGTAACAGATGGCTTCTATAAGGGAGTGATATAAGAAAAGTACCTAAGTCATTTTCAACTTTGGCGTGCAGGGATTTTTAAGTCTCTAAATATAAATTCTATTACATTATGAGAGATTATAATCTCTAACATCAAGCTTGATGCTAGAAGGGAATTTGAAAGTAGGTCCTCCATTTCAACTCTTCTACTTTTAAATCCTGACCATACCTTTTAAGACAGGATTTAAAAAAAAAAAAAAAAGGATTTCAAAGGAATCTCATAATTCAACCTGGTCTGTTATACAAAATGCATTGAGAGATTCATCCACCAATCCCATGGGGCAATGTAGAAAAGAGGTAGATCCTGAAATAACAGTGCTCCTTTGTCGGGTGTTTTATGCTCAGACTACACACTATACTACCCTGACAACCCATTCATCTCAGCCTTCTCTGTCTTGCATTATGTTTATAATATCTTCAGTTAGGCAGTTGTGGTAAATCGCCTAAATTTCTAAAGTCTCTGTAGGTAAAGATGAAAAAATTAGTAACTGGTTAAAGTAGATTACAAATATAATCAAGTACGAAATCATTACATCAAGCCCTTATACTTATAGCATTAAAATATAAGTGAACTAGCCATCATTTTTGAAGTTAATTCCATAAACATTTTATGAATTTTAAAAATGATAGAAAAACGGGTACAATGATGGAGATAATTTACCTTGTGTATTTTCCACAGGAGGAATTTTTTTTTTTTTTTTTTTTTTTGAGACAGAGTCCCACTCTGTCACCAGGCGCCAGGCTGGAGTGCAGTGGAGATCTCGGCTCACTGCAACCTCTGCCTCCCAGCTTCAAGCAATTCTCCTGCCTCAGCCTCCTGAGTTGCTGGGACTACAGGCACACGCCACCACGCCCAGCTAATTTTTTGTGTTTTTAGTAGAGACGGGGTTTCACCATGTTGGCCAGGATGGTCTCGATCTCTTGACCTGGTGATCCACCGCCTCAACCTCCCGAAGTGCTGGGATTACAGGCGTGAGCCACTGCGCCCAGCCAAGAGAAATTTTTTGTAAGTTAATTTTTTAATACTGTGTGAAAGGGCATAAAATTTTGAGTTACAAGTCTTCGGTTTGTGTTCTGGGTCTACCATTTAACTCTGATTCACAGAAAGATCATTTTCAAGTAGGACTTTCAGTTAAATCATCTATAAAGAGGAACTGCTAATATAAACCCTTCTGTTGGGTTGCTGCGAGAGCCTCACAGATAGCTAATGAGTGTGAAAGAATGTAGTCAGCTGCAGAGCTCAGTACAAATTTACAGCTGTCATAAAAGCATATAGTCATTGACTTAAATAGTAATATATATACATTTTTCTTTTAAAACTTTATTCATGAGAAATTAAGTATTCCTTGAGTAGTAATTCTAACTCCTTGAACAGTAAAACTGAGTGCACTTTCTTTTCTTGTAATACCCCATTTGATAGCAAGACAATACTGTTTAAGACTTTCCAAGGTTTAATGGATAATGGAGATTAGAGCTCCTTTTAAAAATGATCAAATTTGTCCTTGAATAGAAAGACATTGCAGTCAAATCACTATTTGGTTTGCTTGTCTTATTCCAACTTTCTAAGCTATTTCCTAGAGAATCATTGAATATTTGCCACCTCTTTTGAAATTCACAAATGATATTTAGGAAAGAATTTTTATTTTAGAAAGATAAATGGTAACCAGCATTGAATGAGTATGTCTGGTGTGCAGAATATCTAGATAATGCTATATGACAGGAGGTCTGATGGGGCCAAAAATGAGAATAATAGAGAATTTTCAATGCTGGATAATGCTTTGATCTCCCTACCCACCTTCAATTAATTTACATCAACTGATCAATCTAAGGACCTAGGGACACTAGGGGCAGGACAGGAAGCCTTAGGGCCAACAATTACAATACATAGACATGTGTGTGGTGGCTTGCAGGGCAGGAGTCAAGGAGGGAGAAGATATGGAGGGAGGGATTGAGACATCTTCAAGAGCCAAATTTCCAAAGTTGAAGATGTATCTCCTGAGGACACACTCATCCTACAAGGAAGAACTCAGCAACACTGTGGAAGTGTTTTAAGGGAAACACAGGTTTATCCACTATCCTGGCTTCTGTAAGAACTCAGGGAGTAAGAGATAAAACAGCTATTTCTGGTGCTAAGAGCCACTAGGAAGCAATTGTTCCTCTTTTCCTGGGTGATAGCCAGTCTGCCTGTGTCATGTAGAATTCTGGTTGCTTCTTTTATGCCATGAAGGGCAAGGACGTCTTTGTGCTACTGCAGCTGCTATGGCCTTTCCCAGGCATTTCCTGTTCCACAAAATTGTAATTTTCCTGATTATGAAAGCTGTTTGAAGATTTCTTGATGTACAGTGGAAATCGTGCTGAATGATAAAAATTTCTCTCCTGTAAGAAGAGTGAGATGTTAGAAGACCCAGGGAGAAACGACCAGGATCATTTAACATTGCTTGAATCATTTCCACTGCTTTCTGTATTGAAGGAAAGATTGGGGGTAGAGAAGATAAGAATCATGGCATTGTTTCTCTTTGCCTTTCCTTTGGTCAGCCCCTATTCCTTGATTCTGTCTCATGTTCCCATTTTAAAGATAAGCAGTATTGGTTGCTTGAGGATAGTTTGTCCTATCACAATCCTTAGATAATTGATAATACATATTCAGAGAGAATCCATTCCATGCAAGGTGAAACTCCAAGTTCCTGGGAAGCCAAAAACCTCAAAGGAAAAACAGAAATCTTATCAGGATGAGAATGTTCTTCTGAATGCATTTAATATTCTCAAAGGATTTTCTTGGAAGGATGGCTAGGGAAAGCATGCCACATTGCTGGCATATGGTCAGAGGCATGGAGGAGACTTAAGAATCCTAGGAGAGGACAGGACTGGATTACTCTAACATTATATTCATTCTGCAGGCCAGGAGCTTATGAACATGCATCACATGAAAAATAAAGACTGTCTCAAACAGAAGATAAAACATTGCGAGACATCCTGGGCCATCTTAGAATTTCTATGTCCTGGAAATGATTCCCTCCAATTTCTATCCAGTGCTGTGATTCTCTGCTTGAATCCAGTTTTGGCAGAACTTTTTTTATGCCCAGGGTGTCAGAATTAAACTCAGGGCTGTGATGTTTATCTTACAGGAAGTCACTGGCACATTCCCACTCTTGGTTTGTTTTCAGATTTGTCACTTGGCTGACCTCCAAGCCTGCCCATCAGCCAGAAATCAAGAAGCCTGCAAGTCACAGCTGGATCCATTGGTGGAACAAAGCTCAGCTGCCAATTTCAGAAGAGAAAGCACTTTCTGCTCAGGAGTCACATTTAATTATGCAGAATTTATGTATTTTATTTTTTTGTAACTCTTGCATATTAAACCATAAATGTGAGCTAATGAAAGATAATATGTGTGAAACACCTAGCAGGGTTAGGCAGAGAGGAGACACAAAATGAAATCCATCTTGTTTCTTCCTCTTGTACTTCTCTCTCCCTTACTTCACAAGTAGAGTAATAACTTGTTAGAGATGGTTAATTAATGTAAACTTCCAAAAACAGTATCAACACAAAATGGTGCTCATATGTTTGTGAACGAAGATAGGAGGATACGATTAGAAAATGTAATCTACTTTCACCAAAAGACCCAAGATGAATGTCCAGTTGTACATTTTCATAGTGGGCTAGGTTAAGCTATATAAAATAACAAGAGCCTTCTAATTATTAGAATGTAACATGTTTTATAAAAGTATAACTCCCTGCCCCAATCAATGCTACAGCAAAATCTAACAACTAATCTTATTTCGAATATAATTTTAGAAATATGTTAGGAGCATCTGAAGTACATGCAGAGCAAATGAGGAAACTAAGAAGATGCATTGAACATCTAAATAGCTCTATAGCCAGTCAGTAGGTTTCGGAATTCAACTCTGAAAACTTCACCAATGCTTTAATCTTCTTCCCATTGTATATTTTCCATGATCTTATTCAGAATGTAGAAACTGTGTTCCTATTGTTAGTACTGAGGAAGAAATAGATAAATATACATTATAAACTAAAAATTCACAGAATAAACAGATGATCAACAGAATGGGAGAAAATAGTTGCAAACTATACCTCTGATAAGGAACTTGTATTAGTCCATTTTCATGCTGCTGATAAAGGCATACCCAAGACTGGGCAATTTACAAAAGAAAAAAGTTTATTGGTCTAAAAGGTCCACATGGCTTGGGAGGCCTCACAATCATAGTGGAAGGTGATAAGCACATCTCACATGGCTGCAGACAAGAGAAGAGAGCTTGTGCAGAAAAAGTCCCTTTTTTAAAACAATCAGATCTCATGAGACTTAAACACTATCACGAAAACAGCATGGGAAATACCTGACCCCATGATTCAATGACCTCCCACGGGTTCTACCCATAACGTGGGAACTCAAGATGAGATTTGGATGGGGACACAGCCAAACTACATCAGAACTAATACCCAGAATCTACAGGGAACTCAGATCAGCAAGCAAAAAAGCAAATAATCCCATTGAAGTGGGCAAACTACATGAACAAACACTTCCCTGAAGAAGATATATAAATGGCCAAGAAACATATGAAAAAATGCTCAACATCGCTAATCATCAAGGAAATGCAAATTAAAACTACGATAACATACCACCTTATCTTAGCCAGAATGGTCATTATTAAAAAATCAAAAAACAATAGCTGTTGGCATGAATGTGGTGAAAACAAAACACTTATATACTGCTGGTAGAAATGTAAATCCCTACAGCCTGTATGGAAAACAATATAGAGATTCTCAAAGAATTCAGTGTAGATTTACTGTTTGATCCAGTGATCCCACTACTAGGTATCTATCCAAAGGAAAAGATGTCATTATATTTGAAAAGCACCCACATACACATGTTTATTGTAGCACAATCCATAATTATAAAGATATGGAATCAACCTAAGTGCCCACCAATCTATGTGTGGCTAAAGAAAATGTGTTTTATACATACACAAACACATACACACACACACATACACACACACACACACACACCCCATGGAATACTACTCAGCCATAAAAAAGAATGAAATAATATCTTTTGCAGCAACTTGGATAGAATTGCAAGCTATTATCCTAAGTGAAGTAACTCAGGAATGGAAAACCAAATGCCACATGTTCTCACTTGTAAGTAGGGGCTAAGCTATGACTATGCAAAAACATACAGAGTAATGTAATAGACATTGGAGACACAGAAGAGAAGAGAATGGTAGGAGGTAGCGGATGAAAACTTACCTGTTGGGTACAATATATGCTATTTGGGTGAGGGGTACACTAAAAGGCTGGACCTCACCACTGTACAGTGCATTCATGTAACCAGAAACTACTTGTACCCTCAAAGCTATTGAAATGACAATAAATTAATAAATGCTGTAAGCAAAATACAATATATGTCATAAATACACAGAGCATGTATGTGATGCATTTATGTGATTTTAGCCATATTTGATGATTTGATATATGAGGTTAGGAGGCCTTTAACTAGAATATACCTGGATTTTGGAGACGTGAGTTCCGTACTTCCTGTGTACTATGAAGTTTCTGGATGCAAAACTTCTTAAATTTTGCAGTGCACAGCAAAATGGAACCATCTTTTCTGGGCACATGACAGAAATTAAAAGGAGCAGGGGCTAAGTTCAAAGGGATATAATTAATGTCCTAAAGGGGTTAAAAGCATAAACTTAATCATTCCATCATCAGGTGACCTGCCAACATGAGAACATTGCTGAATCTTGTACAAGTTAGATTCGGAGAAAGTGGTAATTCTTCCATGATTGGAATTACTTGTCAGGCTCACTTTAAGGATACATAAATCTGAGTTTTTCCTGGTGACAACCAGCCCAATCAAAGAAAGCATGTGTTAAATAGAATGAAATTACATTGTAAGTCAATAAGCCCAAATTAGAATAGCACTGTACAACTTCCCTCAGTATTGTGATTCCAAAGTTTTGTTATACAAGTGAAGTTAGGAGACAGATTGGGAGACAGACATCGTAAATGTTAAAGAATGGTTGTGATGGAGGTTACTAAAGAGCTAGCTATGTTGATAAAATGCATCAGATTATTTATACCTAAAATGTATGGAAATACAAATGTTGGAAACAAACATCTCAATGAAGCTTTCTACAATGGTTTTGTGTGACTCCATTTAAACACAGATTACTAAAATTACTGTAAACTAGGAAGTACAGTATCTCTAGATAAAAGCTGAAGAAAGCATTGAAAGGGCATAATTCACATAAATCATGATCTGGGAACATCACTTAAAAGATGTAACAGCATTTTCTTATCACAGGGATCCTTGCCCACTGATGAACACAGAAACTTTCTGATGCAACTGTTCCTTACATTCTTTCTACCCTTTTATCTTGGAATGCAGCCGAGGATACTTGGTCATAATGTGTTGTACAGTGACCACTACACAAATTGTGAAACTGACTTTGCAAAACTTATATCAATGAGAGAATTATGACAGTGAAAGAGATCTGAGCTAATCCACCCCCGTCTTACCTTTCCCTTAATTATTCCTGCATTATTGGGCCTAGCTGATCAATCAAGGGCATGGTCTGCAAACTATCTCAATAATTGATCTTGGGTTTTACAATAGCGATGTTATTCCCAGGAGCAATTTGGAGAGGTTCAGACACTTGAAGCAAGAGATTGCATGACCCCTAAAACTGGAGAGGTTCAAACACTTGAAGCAAGAGATTGTATGACCCCTAAACTGTAATTTATAATCTTGTAGCTAATTTGTTACTCCTACAAAGGCAGGCAAGAAGGGGGTCTATTCAGGAAGGAGCCATTATCAATTTTGTTTCAGAGTTAAATGAGAAACTAAATTTCTTCCCAAGGTTAGTTTGGCCTATACCCAGTAATGAAGAAGGACAGCTTAAAGGTTAGAAGCAAGATTGGGTCAGTTGGGTCTGATCTCTTTCACTGTCATAATTTCCTGTTATAATTTTTGCAAAGGTGGTTTCAAATCCATACTTACTTTTATCAGAAAATTCTGTGAAGTATTGTTCTGCGATTTCAAAATATTATGTTAGCTTTTGGCAGCTTGGGAACACACCCATGCTATAAATTATGGCAAACTGTACTTGCCATGGTTTCATATTTCATTACATCACATGATTATCATGACAGTTTACAGTCTTATTTTCCTTTCTTTTGAGATTTGTTGTTAGGAATTGCATCTTTTGGAATGTCAATTTCAGTGATACTTATTGACTACTTACTAAGCAGGTATTACGTAGCTACTAAAATAAGCAAGCATCTATCTTGGAAAGAGCAAAATAAAACCAAATGAGGAAAATGCAATAGGAAAGGGGTGTAAAAATGCACTAAATATTTTCCTGAACTCTACATTCATTGTACTTATTTTTCTTTGTCACTGTTTGTATAATACAGGATATAATTAATTGGAATTTGGGTTTTTTTTTTTTTTGTATTGTTTTGCCCCTGCCTGTGCCTGAAACTGCCTTTGCAAAATTATGACTGAGACAGTGAAAGAGATCTAACTTAACTGTATCTTGCTTCCAACCTTCAAGCTGTCCTTGTTCATTCCTGGGTGCAGGCTGAACTAGCTTTGGGAGAAACTTAGTTTATAGTTTAAAACAAGGACCATAACAACTCTTTCCCAAAGCAGGCCTCTTTGCCTGGGGGCCAGATTGCCTTTGTAGGACTAACATTAGCCACAAGATTAGAAATTACAGTTTAGGCGTCATGCAGCTGGAAGCTACAAGATTCTGACCCTCCCTAAACTGCTCCTAAGATCAGTGCCTGAGGTGTTTTGCAGACCCTGCACTTGCTGGATCAGCCGGCACCACCCAGATCAGTAAACTGGATCAACAGATCTTGTGGCCCCCCCACCCAGGAACTGACTCAGCACAAGAGGACTGCTTCAACTCCCTATGATGTCATCCCTGACCAGTTAGCACTCCTGGCTCACTGGCTTCACTCCATCCACCAAGTTGTTAAAGTCTCTGCTCCTGGAATGCTCCTAAGACTGATTTGAGTAATAATAAAAGTGTGAATTGCTTTGTGTGAATTGCGTTTTCTCCGTTGCAATTCCCATATTGAGAAGTTGATGCTGTCTGGGTAGCAGGCAAGGTGAACCATTGGGAGATTACAAATTTGGTTGCTCATCTGGGATTGCCCTTGTGGCTGCCTCTGCCCATGGTTTGGTACCAGTCTTTTTTAAGGCTTCCCTTTTAATGAAAATAAGCCCCCAAAGCATTTATTTTCTAACAGAGAGCAGCCTGTAAAATCGAGCTGCAGACATAGATAAGCAAGCTAGACACTTACACAGGTGAATGATGGCAGCTATGCTAATAGGAAAAGGCTACTAAAAGCTAGGCATGTCCAACATATTGGCTCCATCTTCCCTTTTCCTTGCCAACCACATGTGCAGTAGGTTGTTTTTTTTCTGCCTTTGCTCCATCTTGGCCTCATTTTTTTCAAGCAAAGTATGTGACTGATGGACCTGCCATAATAATAATATTGCACTGAAATCTGGCATTAAAAAATTTAAGTAGGTATTTGGAGCTCCATGTATTGATTACAGTTTTTAAATTTGAAATAAATAACCAGCTTCCTTTGAATATGAGAAGCTGTTTCCTTTTGACATTTAATTTGCCCTGTTTACAACTTGAGATGTAAAGTGATGGTTTGTCAGTGAACTAGACTTTTTGAGTATCGAGGACTTGGAAGAGCATCATGAAATAACTCTTTGGTGAAGAGTGTCAACTTAAAAAATAAATTGCTGTATTCCAAAATAAAATTATGTCAGAGACTGTAAGTAGTGCTTATTTAATCTTAATAACTCAAGATTGATATAAGCACTGGAATGTTTTATTTGCAGAAATGTGTATTACAATTACTAAATTTCTTTTTTTAAAACAGCCGCAGCAAGAGTTGGCACTTAATCAGTTGTCTCTTCACCGTCTGTTATTCTGATGACTGAAGGAAAAACTTGAACCTATGTTATATGATACAAACATAACTTGAGCTACACTAAACCATATGACGGTGTTTTGATAATTCTTGTATAAATCAGTATATCTCTTCTATCATTAGTCTGTTAAATGCTAGACCTTGTTTCTGTTATCTTTTGAATGAAACCAAAACAGGTCTATGAGAAAGTAACAATTGCAGAGTTATACACATGGTCAATTAAATTTTAACATTAAAGATAATGTAGTTTTAGATTTCACCTCTGGATCTGTATCAGTTCCAAAAATGTAGAAAGCATGGGCATGGAAAAGTACATTTTTCTCTAATAAAAAAAGACAACGTGGCCAGGCACAGTGGCTCACGCCTGTAATCCTAGCACTTTGGGAGGCCGAGCGGGGTGGGTGGATCACCTGAGGTCAGGAGTTCAAGACCAGCCTGGTCATCATGGTGAAACCCTATCTTTAAAAAAATAAATAAATAAGTAAATAAAGACAAAACCTATTTTATCTGTGCATTGTTTTGTATTTACTCATTAGGTTAAAGAAGCAATTCCAATGAAAGTATGGCTTCAAAAAATTATAGATAATCTATGGCCTTAATAAAATTATTAAAAGCACCCTAACATCTGTGTTCTTGAAAAAAAAAATAAACTGTAAATGATTAAGACAACTGTGATGATTAATACTGAGTGTCAACTTGATTGGATTGAAGGATACAAACTATTAATCCTGGGTGTGTCTGTGTGGGTGTTGCCAAAAGAGATTAACCTTTGAGTCAATGGGCTGGGGAAGGCAGACCCACTTTTAATCTGGTGGGTACCATCTAATCAGCTTCCAGCAAATATGAAGCAGGCAGAAAAATGTGAAAAGGCGAGACAGGCCTAGTCTCCCAGCCTACATCTTACTCCCATGCTGGATGCTTCCAGCTCTTGATAATTGGGCTCCAAGTTCTTCAGTTTTGGGACTCAGACTGGCTCTCCTTGCTCCTCAGCTTGGAGACAGCCTATTATGGGACCTTGTGATCATGTAAGTTATGTTTAATAAACTCCTCTTCATACACACACACACACACACACACACACACACACACACACACCCTATTAGTTCTATGCCTCTAAGAGAACCCTAACACAGATTTTGGTACCAAGAGTAGTTCTAGAGGAACAGAATATTAAGGATGGAGTTCTTTTGTTGGTTTTGGTGTTTCTGGAGTTGGGTACCTAATATGATTCGACCCAAAAATGCAAAGAACTCTACTTCTAATAGTATGGAGAACACTGATAGTCCTTGGCATGAACTGTTTAGAAAGTTATGCAAAATAAATGCATTTGACACTCCTGATTCACTACTCATGAAAGGGAAGGAGTTTAGTGACTCTATACTATAAGACCTTTGGCCATATGTGGAGAATCAAGGAACATAATGAAGCTGGTTTGTTGCTCCTAAGTTCAGTGGACAAAGTGATGTAAGAAAATAATGAACTCAGGGATTCTGTCTTCCAGCTTCAAAAGCAGATACTGAGCCTCAAATCTGCTAACATTGCCCTGAGTGAAAGTCTTACCTCCTGTAGAGAAATAGCTGAAATTGTGGAAACACATACACATGTGAGTGGCTGACCTGCAACAAAAGGTGCATGCACAGCCTCGCCAGGTGTCTACTGTTAAAGTGAGGGCATTGATTGGAAAAGAAGATTATGTACTGATTCATGGGCTGTACCCAATGGTTTGGCTGAATGGTCAGGGACTTTAAAGAAGCATGATTGGAAAATTGGTGACTAAGAAATTGGGGGAAGAGGTATGTGGATGGTCCTCTCTGAGTGGTAAAAAACTGAAGATATTTGTATACCATGTAAGTGCTCACCAACAGGTGAAGTAAGCAGAGGAGGAGTTTAATAATCAAGTAGACTATGACTCATTCTGTGGATTATACTCAGCCTCTTTCCCCAGCCATCCCTATCATTGTCCAATGGGCCCATGAGCATAGTGGCCATGGTGGCAAGGATGGAGGTTATACATGGGCTCAGGAACATGGTCTTCCACTCGCCAAGGCTGACCTGGCTATAGCCACTGCTGAGTGCCCAATTTGCCAGCAGCAGAGACCAACACTGAGCCCTCAATATGGCACCATTCCTCGGTGTGATTAGTCAGCTGCCTGGTGGCAGATTGATTATACTGGACCTCTTCCATCATGGAAAGGGCAGAGGTTTGTCCTCAGCGGAATAGACAGTTATTCCATATATGGGTTTGCCTATCCGGCATGCAATGCTTCTGCCAAGACTACCATCTGTGGATTCATGGATTGCCTTATTCACCATCATTATACTCCACACAGCATTGTCTGTGACCAAGACACTCACTTTATGGCTAAAGAAGTGCAGCAATGGACTCCTGCTCATGGAATCCACTGGTCTTACCATGTTCCCCATCATCGTGAAGCAGCTGGATTGATAGAATGGTGGAGTGGCCTTTTGAATTCACAATTACAATGCCAACTAGGTGACAATACTTTGCAAGGCTGGGGCAAAGTTCTCCAGAAGGCCATATGCATGCTCTGAATCAGCGTCCAATATATGGTACTGTTTCTCTCATAGCCAGGATTCATGGGTCCAGGAATCAAGGAGTGGAAGTGGAAGTGGCACCACTCACCATCACCCCTAGTGACCCACTAGCAAAATTTTTGCTTCCCGTTCCCATGACATTACGTTCTGCTGGCTTAGAGGTCTTAATTCCAGAGGGAGGAATGCTACCACCAGGAGACACAACAATGATCCCATTAAACTGGAAGTTAAGATTGCTAGGACACTTTGGACTCCTCTGACCTTTAAGTCAACAGGCTAAGAATGGAGTTACAGTGTTGGCTGGGGGGATTGACCCGGACTATCAAGGTGAAACCAATCTACTACTCCACAACAGAGATAAGGAAGAGTATGTGTGGAATACGGGAGACCCATAGGGCATCTCTTAGCATTATTATGACCTCTGATTAAGGTCAATGGGAAACTACAACAGCCCAATCCAGACAGGACTACAAATGACCCAGGCCCTTCAGGAATGAAGGTTTGGGTCACTCCACCATGAAAAAAAAAAAACAACCTGCTGAGGTGCTTGCTGAAGACAAAGGGAATACAGAATGGGTAGTAGAAGATAGTCATCAGTACCAGCTATGACCACGTGACCAGCTGCAGAAGCAAGGATGGTAATTGTTGTATTTCCTCCTTCTTTTGTTAAAAACATGTTTGTGCATGTATACTCTTGTACTAAGAAATTATCTTTGTTTTCCCTTTATCATGTGACGTAAGATTTATTGACATCATATCAGCATTTTAAGTATCGTTAACTTTATGTAATAGTATTTGGATTGGGGATTGGTGTGTTTCTGATTGTACAAAGGATAGTTGTGTTACGTTAGGCATAATTATGACCTCATTATTGTCTTTATTTGAAGATTATGTATGACCTCAGGAGGTGTGTATGGGTTCAAGTTGACAAGGGGTGGACTTGTGATGGTTAATACTGAGTGTCAACTTGATTGGAGGGAAGGATATAAAGTATTAATCCTGGGTGTGTCTGTGAAGGTGTTGCCAAAAGAGATTAACATTTGAGTCAGTGGGCTGGGGAAAGTAGATCCACCCTTGATCTGGTGGGCATAATCTAATCAGCTTCCAGTGAATATAAAACAGGCAGAAAAATTTGAAAAGGCAAGACAGGCCCAGCCTCCCAGCCTTCATCTTCCTCCCGTGCTGGGTGCTTTCTGCTCTTGAACACTGGACTCCAGATTCTTCAGTTTTGGGACTTCAACTGGCTCTCCTTGCTCCTCAGCTTGGAGACAGCTTATTATGGGACCTTGTGATTATGTAAGTTAATACATACATATATGTGTGTCTGTGTGTGTGTGTGTGTGTGTGTGTGTGTGTGTGTGTGTGTATTAACAAAGGGGAGCATTAACTTATATCCTATTAGTTCTGTCCCTCTAAGAGAACCCTGACTAATACAACAACTGAGCAGCATATCAGCGCTGAGCCACTGCTTTGTGGGTCAGTCATTTCCACAAACACATCAAAATGTCACTTAGTTTTGGTGCACCATTCAATGATACGTCCCTTTAGCATTGAGTGCAAGTATTTTATTAACATTTATGTATGTTTACAATTATTTCATGTATGTGGCAAGGTAAATTATGCAGAGTGCTTTGTTTTTTAAGTTTAATATTCGTAAAGTATGTGGAAGTTTAAGTATATATGCATCTAAAAACTTGAATAATGAATTCTCCTACCTTTCCTTTTGTAATGTGCAGTTTTTGCACGTAACAACATACAAAATGTTCATTTGGAAACACTTTATTTAGTAAATATGAAATTCAGAATATATTTAGAATAAGTCAGTTAAATATTTTCTTTTGCTGAGTTTCTGAAATTGTATTCATGAATCGTTCAAAACGCCGTACCCCCATTGGGAGGAGAGGAGTGACTTCCTCTCATTTTTGCTTGTTTTTTTCATTTTAGTTGGCACCTATATACCACTCTTATCTTTTCAAGATTCTACATGTTTAAGAAAAGGGGGAAAAAAACCCCAGTTCATTCAGCTTCTGTTTTTCTGCCTGCAATCATTTATACAGGAATAAGTGAGTCCTTGTGGGGAACATTTAATTCCTAAAGTTTGAATTTTCATAATGGATTTTCCTTTTACCCAAATTGTGTGTTGGTATGTAAGTCTAAGTACTACTTCAGGTTTCTAAGAAGATCCTTCGTTGAGACCTCTTTCAGTAGTTACAGAGGCAAAATAAGCATGTGAGAGTTTTATTGTACATACCCGACTCTTTGACTATGTATTCTATAGTGGAAGGATGAGAAAAAGGCCACGATGTGCTTAGGGATGTAACAGTTGATATTTATGCCACCCCTTACTACCTCAAGTTTGTAACTGTGTACTTGAAGTCACTTTGGCAGATATTCTGAAGGGAAAAAAGTTTTTACCCTTAAAAGTTATTAGCGATGTGTGTATGTGTGTGTATAAATGCATGTATACATATAAATATGAGTGTATATGTATGTGTATATGTGCATATACATGTATGTATACATATAATATGCATATGTGTATACTTATATGCTTATGTATAATGTGAACATATGGCCACACACACATATATATGACTTTATTTTTTAGAATTGTTTTTAGTTCATAATAAATTGATCTGAAGATCTAGAGATTTCTAATTTACCCCCTGTTCACCCAACATGGCATTTTCCATTATCCATATCCCCCACCAGAGTGGTGCCTTTCTTACATCCCGTGAACTTACATTGACACATCATTATCATCCCAAGTCCATAGATTATTTCAGGATTCACTCTTGATTTCTTTTTTTTTTTTTTTGTGACTATTTTTCTCATGTCACCTGTGCTATAGCCCCTGTTTTATTTTTCATAAAGAGAACATTTAATTTATACTTGTTTGTGACCATGAAATGTTAGGTTAGAATATCAGAAACAAGTTGTACTAAAACAAACGTGAAGATTCACTTTTCTCCTGAAAATTTTAAGACAGATAACATTTATTTACATACATATGCTTGAAAAATTGTAGTTAGTGCTTTTAAATTCTAGATTGAAGCACATATTTTCTTTTGTTCCATAATAAGCACCTCCTTTGAAGAATGGCTCACATCAAGGGCATCATGTCTCCTAACACTGTCTCACTCAACAGCTGAATGTTGAAATGTACAGTCACAAAGCACTAAATATATTCTTAGAACAAGGATGCAGTGAACAAAATTCAGAGGTCATATGCAAAGACAGCTCCCAAGAAAGTTTGCCCACAGACCAGTGGCAAGTCCTTTCCTTCAGCAACTGGAATCCAGGAGAAACAGAGTCTCTTGCCTCTGTCTCTTGGAGAGGGGTTCTCCTGATACCGTAGGGAAACGGCCATCTCATCTCCCTGATGTTAGTTAAAATTTCATCTTGGATTGCTAGGTTCATATCTGTGAAGATATCCAAATTAAGGTGATGCAGTCAAATCGCAAAATATTCGACTCTCAGGAGGAGCTTAACTCTGTCCTGATTTCTGTGCACACACCTGATTTATTGCACTCACAAAAGCTCTGACATGTAAAATTGAACCAGGAAGCGCATTGCATTCTTATCCAGGTGAATCATGGCTCTCTCAGTGCTGCCCACCCAAAGCACATTGAAATCAATTCTTCCTATATATTTGTAAAACAGTGATGATGGTTTCTGTGTCAGAGGGTTCCTGTGAGTGTCGGGAAACAAGGATGGTGAGAAGGTTAGACACGCGGTACATGTTGATTAAATGTTAGCTATTAGTTACCGATATCTTCAGGATTATAATTGATATATAATAGTTGTAAATATGTATGGGGTAAATGTGATATTTTGATATAAGAATATGTAAAGATCCAATCAGTGTAGTTGGGACATTATCACCTCAAACTTTTATCATTTCTTGTGTTGAGAACACTGCAAATCTCTTCTAGGTGTTTTGAAATACAGGACAAATCTAGTTGCTCGCGTGTGATACTGAACACCAGAACTTATTTCTTCTCTCTAACTGTATGTTTGTACCCATTGTCCAGCATTTCCTTTTCCCTGTCATTCCCACTACTGTTTCCAGCCTCTGGTTACCACCATTCTGCTCACTACATCCCTGAGATCAATTGTGTCCAGGAATGAATAGCAAGTAAGTGGTAAACATGGGCTAGCTGATAGTTAATAATCAAGACTGGTCTAGTCTTTGTCTGCTAAACTTTCTTTCATCTATGTGCGGCAAGTGCCTACTTACCCTTTAAAGATTTGTGTCAAAGACCACCTTGTTCTTCATCTTTTCTGGAATCCATTAGTTGTCAAACAAAATTGTGCCCCTTTTTTTCTCTTTTAGTGGTTGTGTACCTCTCAAACCCATATGGTGGCTGTTACTTAACTGTTACCCCTGAGAGTAAAACTTTTATCATAGTCCTAGTTTTATTTTTGGAATCTTGCGTGTTTCCAGACATGCAGCAGGTGCACAATACACATGTACTAAATAAATGAATGATTGGTCATTTGGAAGAATAAGTGTTGACTACACAGCAATTCTCCAATCTCTGTGTTTATGCAAACACAATAATTAAATTTATTTGCCTAATTCAAACATTACCTTGAAATTTATTTAAATTCCTTTTCCATGAATTAAGTAGACATCCGTTGTTACTAGTTTTTCACTAATCAGTTAAATCTCTTTTGCCTCATATAATTTTAAAGGAGCATATGGAATAATATCAGACAACTTAGGTAGTTTACATCTCTTGAGGTCACTATTTTAAGGAGTAAAGTTGACCCTGCCGCTTGCCTATCTGTCTCAGTACTCACGCAACACTTGCATCAATGTCCTGCTAATGCACATTAAATCAAATATCCATACCTGCTTTTAAGTGTGACCTAGTCAACAAACAGGTAACTTGGTTATCATTATCTTTCATCCCGGATCAAGATAAAATATGTGCCAGAGAAAGATGTCCTATAGAGATTCTCACGATGTACTAGTTACACATAAACAAATTAATTATTGAAGCAGACATTCCTACCTTTTAGAAAGAGAAGACTTGTTAAAATAGGAGTTGAGAGTGAAGAAAAGTAATTCTTGTTGAACTGATAAATGTTCCTTCTAGATAGTTTACGTTGCCATTAAAGTATAAAGTTGCCATTTTTCTTTATCTGTCAGGTACTTATTGCACAAGCTATTCCGGCTTTTCAAATCATATCTTTTGGTCATTTGCCAAGTGCTTGGAGGCTGGGTACACATGGAATAAATTATCCAGTAAAAAACATCTCAGAACTTTTCAGCTATTTTTGATCAGGTACACCTGTAAATCTTAAGAAGCCTATAAAGAAGTACCTAACTATCATATTGGATACAAGAGACAAAAATCTCACATAGGACAGTAGTAACTGAAGTTCCAAATGTTAACTTAGGAAATTGCAATCGTTAGGGGGAAAATCCTTAAACAAAGGCTTAAAATTCTAGTAGGCGGTAACCACGGTTTACACACACATGCATTTCCCTCTTTGTATTTGGGAAACTGATGGTCATGTTTCCTTTTTAGGATGGAAGAAATAATTCTCCATTAAGAGAAGGGAAGGAAAATATAGGGAAAAAAACCCATTCTTTGAAGACACCTATTGTCCAGATCATGAGGAAGAGCTTGTAGTTCTGAGTTGCACAAACATGCTTTAGTTGTTTATCTGTAGGATGCCGGGCGAGGTCACCTGTTTCACAATAACTGTGTCCTCAGACACAGTGTAGGAGAAGGGTAAAAAATGTTGATTGAATAAATGTGTTATATTGCTAGTTCATACCTCTCTGAGCCTCTCTTGAAGCCGCTGCAGGAAAAATTTCTCCATCTTTTCCTTGTTCTGTCACTTGCATATGGGGAGCCTTTCCTACTGCCCTCGTTATGCTGCTTTGCTTTATTTACAGCATGCATTTTTTCCATTACATATGTTTGTTTGTACTTCCAGGGTCTCACATATAACTGTGCTCAATAAATATCCAATGAATGAATGAATGAATGAATGAACACATGAGTTTCAGATGTCCTTTACAGCCTTTTCTCATTGAAGTATATGCTTGTTCTTTGCCTCTTCAAAAGGGGTGTGTCTCAATGACAATAGGGTTGCCAAATGTTGCAAAACTAAGCATAGTCTTAGAAAACTAAACATAGACATGCCACATGATGTAGAAATTATACTCCTTGGTAATTACTCAAATGAATTGAAAACTTACGTCCACATAAAAACTTGTATGCAAATGTTTAAGCAGCTTTATATATCATCGCCAACATTTGGAAGCAACTAAGATGTCTTTCAGTGGGCGCGTGCATAAACAAATTGTGGTACATTCATACAATGGAATACTATTCAGCAATTTTAAGAAATGATCTAGCAAACCATGAAATGATCAGGAGGAACCCGAAGTGCATATTGCCAAGTGAGAAAAGCCAATCTGAAGAGGCTGCATGCTGTATGATTCCTGCTATATAGAGGACATTATGGAAAAGGCAAAAGTATGGTGACAGTAAGATGAGTAATGTTTACAGGGGTTGGGGACAGGAAAGGATCAATTGGCAGCACACACCGAATTTTTTAGGGCAGTCCAAATACTGTGTATGATACTATAATGATGGCTACTTGTCATTATACATTTGTCACTATAGTGAACCCTAATGGAAACTATGGACTTTAGGTTATAATGATATATCAGTATTGGCTAATCAGTGGTAACAAACATACCAGTCTGATGTGGGATATTGAAAGTGTGCATGTGGGTTTGTTGGGGAAAGAGATACATAGGAACGTTATGTACTTACTGCTCAATTTTACTGTGATTCTAAACCCATTCTAAAAAATAAAATATACCCAAAAAGTGCAAGGCACCCAAATAAATGCGAATTTCAGATACACAACAAATCCTTTTCTTCTTATAAGTGTGTCCCAGGCAGTCTTGGGATGTGATTGTACAAAAAATATTTCATTGTTTACCTGAAATTCACATTAAACAGAGTCCTGTATTTTATCTGGCAGTCGTACTTGAGAGAAGACATCTGATCTGATCATACAGCTTTTTGGTGTTCACCACAGTGTCAGGGGAGACGTTGGGGGCTTTGGTTATGCTTCTTGGAGAGCTGCATCAGATGACCTCAGGAATACTTTGCTCAGTTCAAGACACCACACTTTTGAAAAAAACCTGGGTGAACTGAACACACTTTGAAGAGAGTGACGAGAAAGATGACTCAAAACCAAGTTTCAGGATGTGTAGCCGAAGACACTGAGGTTATTTAATCTGGAGAAGGGATGATCCGGGAGTAATGGGAAAGTTGTTGCTAAGACATCTTTCTCATAAAGATTAATAAAGCCATTTTCTAAAGCTGCAAGCGGGTGGCACTGGTGCCAGTGAGTGAAAGCCATAACAAAGCCCATTTCGGCTGCTTGGTAGGATTCTTTTCTAATAGCGAAAGTCATTCAACAATGGAAGGGGCTGCTTTGAAGGTGGTGCCTTGCTCTATCCTGAGGGTGTCTGTACGTAAGCTGGATGATCCCATGGCAGGGTGCTGATGTGAGCATTAGCACATGAATGTGTAGCCTGGCTCGTGACACGTTTGTGTGTGTGCGCATGCACACAAAATAACATTAACATAGTACTGACCTTTTAATTCATTTTTATTGAGACATTGCACATGGTCCAAAATTTACCACTTTAAACTATAACTTTTCACTAGTTTTTAGTATATTCACAAGGGTGTACAGGTATTACCATCACCACTCTCTAATTCCAGAACATCTCCGTCACCTCAAAAAGAAAACCCATTAGTAATTACCCTCCAATCTTCCCCTCTCCCAGTCCCTGGCAACCACGAATCTTTGGATTCTGTCTGTATGGATTTTGGACTGGTTAATATTTAAGGTCCCCTTGAACTTGGGGATTCTCTGTCTCTATAAAGAGACCCTTGGGATCCACCACCCAAACACAAGGAGGTCATTCCCAAAGACAAAAGGATCTCAGCACACTGGAATCACTGTTAAACTTAGACGCTTAAGAAGTTAGAATGCACCACCTTTAAATCCCAGTCTTATGGCGGCACTGTCTGTTCAAATAATGGGTATTTTCTTTTCGTTCCATATAAACATGCACTGGTGAGCCTGAGACTTAAAGGAAATGCCCTGAAGTCAAAATAGTGAACACTACATTTTACTTTGTCAACCTAAATAACAGAGAGTCTCTCCAAAAGAAAAGATGTTTATTTGGGAATAGAGCATTGCAATGGGAACACATGTGCCATAATAAACTGTAGGGATATTCAGGGAGGTAAAGGAAGACAAAAGGTTTTTAAAGGGAAAAATTAGGATGACATAATTGTTTGCAAATAATTATCTTTGGCTGCAAAAATCAGTAACAAAGGTGACACCAGTCCGGGTTTGGACAGGGAGTGCTTAGCAGATGTCCTTATAGAAGTATTTTTTGTGTAAGGTTGCAGTGACCTTTGTGCAAGGCTGTGGTTTTTGCAGACTTTTGTGATAGTTTTTGTTATCAGACCTACAAACATGTGAACCTTCTCTTCATGGTTTTCCCTGGCTCTGTTTGTCAGGATTTTCTTAACGTTAGTGACCCCCATTTCATTCTCACAACTTTCACAAATCGTAGCCTCACTTGTGTCTTCAATAAACCTTCGTTTCTCTTCTTTCTGAGTATTCTGCAGTTACAGATGGGATAAAGTTGCTTTCTAGGGTCTTTTTTCTTTTATTTCTTTTCTTCGTTACTAACTTGTGATTCTGAAAAGAGGAAGTAGGAAAGTGCAACCTTGTTTGTACTAAAACTTGACATTGCATGATTAGAAAAACTGTCCTTGGGTACAACTGTGATGAAGACATGAGTGGGTTCTCTCTTGTATCATCAGGACAGCTGATAAACTCCCCCACCTGTGCTTGTAGCCTTTCTTTTGGTGGGGCATGAAAAGCTCAGCTCCAATACATCATCGTCTAGCCTAAGACGTTTATGATCAGATATGTTTTATGAGGGGAGCATATTCAGGGTATGACGAAGACATCTGCTTTTTATTCTTAATGTATTGCATCTGAATTAACTATTTTGCAAAAGTATAGAAATGTTATTAAAAATGAATTTGAGCTCAATGGTGGCAAGAGCCGCAGCTGAAAACATATGACAGGTTGAGAGTTCGCTGAGAAATTCAGGGCTTTTATTTATTTATTTTAAAGCTATGGCTAGGAAAGTGCTTAGGGGCCAAAGGAAAATACTCTGCAGTGAGACTTGAACACTTTCCTTAACCCTGTTCCTGCTCCTGTGTCTGCTCAGAGGACTTTATGTGTATTTTGAGTCAGGAAGAAGTTCACATGCTATAGATGTGTAAGGAATGTTCTCTTTGATGAAATAAAGTGTGGTGTTGACTTGATGAACCCACTCTTTTTCTTAAGGAAATACCTTAGTATTTAGTGTATTTGAGGACAAGTAGTAACTCATAAACCTGGAGCAATATGAGGATCTAATAAAATCAACTCCTTTACCTCATACATTCCTAGTGGATGCTCCACAAGAGTTCTGGGGCTACTCAGGGGAGCAAAGCTGTCCTCACGGGGTTCCCAAGAATTCTAGACAAGGATAGAGTCATCATTCAGCATTCCTCAGGCTGCACTTGCACCCACTTCCTACAAGTCCCGTAGCACTAGACCCTGACCATTTGCATCCTGTTGTTCCTATCGAAAGAATCTCTGATGTTAGAATCACAGGCTCCTGTTTAAGAATTGCTTCAGCAGATCCTCAATTCCAGTGAATCTGCTGACTCCAACCAGTTTGAAAACCCCCACAGAGGAACCCCAGCAGCATGAGAACACAGCTTCTTCATGCCCCTGTCCCATGACTTCACCCTACATTTTTCTACCAATCAGTGATCTCCATACTTCAGCCCACACCAAAACCCTTAAAGCCCCTAGCCACAAACTCTTTAGAGAGATGGATTTAAGGTTTCCTCTCATCTCCTCATTTGCCAGCCCCATGATTAAACCTCTTTCTCTGCTGCAACCCAGTGTCTTAGGGCAGTGACTTACCACACACATGGGGCAATGGACCTATTACAGTTACAGGAGAACCTTGACCTACAGAAATGTGGAAAACAAACAGCTAAAGGGACTTGTGGTCACATCACTAAGAGGACATTCTGTACAATCATATCCTCCCAAGTTGGCCTGGCAACAGAACATCCATACCCAAATATACAGGCTCTGGGATCAGTTAACAGTGGAGGATGCAGAAACAAAGATGAAACCAAGCCAGGTGGCTGCACCATCCCTAAGCAGCAGTGTGGCAGCCCTTGCTAGCTTGGCTTGCCATTGTCCCATGAATTTGGCCAGTAAGGAGATGATGAGCCAAGAAGGATCCTGACAGTGTATGACTTATACATACATGTATCCTCCAAAGTTCATATGCTGGAACTTAGACCCCAAAGGGATGGTAGTAAGAGATGGGGCCATTAGCAGGTGATTAGTGCCCTTATAAAAGGGCTCTGGGGAACTATCTCATCTCTTTTGCCTTCTGCCATGTTGAGGATGCAGTCACAAGTTGCCTGTCATCGTGGAAGCAGAGAGCAGTTCTCACTAGACACTGACTCTACGGGTGCCTTAATCTTGGACTTTCCAGCCTCCAGAACTGTGAGAAATAATTGTCTGTTGTTTGTAAATTACTAGTCTTAGCTGTTCTGTGACAGCATCACAAACAGACTAAGACATTCCCCGCTACCCACACTGCCAGTTATTTGCCACAGACATCTCCAAACTATCCCTTTCTCTCTTTTGAGAGGGAGTGATTGCATTGTCATCAACACCTGGGCACTTGGCAGCCCTCAGTTACTTGGGAGCCAAGGTAAAAAAGATTTAAACTTGACAAGTGAATGAGAAAGAGGGATGGAGATATAACATCTCCCCACCATCTGGCTCAGCCAGCTGAAGACTAAGATAGAAGGTCTTATTGCAGCTGAACATCTGGTCGAGTTTGTGGGCTCACCTGGAGATGGACTCTCCAGTAAGACCTGCATCAAAACTGCTCTAATTATTCTCATCAGTTTTCTCTGGCCCATCTCAGTGGGTTGGCTTTTTTTTTATAATTGAGAAGCTCCTGTCTTAACTTCTATGTCAGTCATCGTGATAAAACATGTTGAGTATGCCCTAGAATGATGATGTATACATGCTTAAGATGCAAATTGCATCTGTGTTCATGAGATGGAGGTCAAACCCAAGGGTGTCCTCTCTTGAACCTCCACCACAAGACATAAGACCCCCAGGGCTTACTCATGCTTGACCCCGAGGGTCACCAAATCATAACAGAAGGGTCTACTTGGATTTTATCCTTACTTAGCTACTTTTAGATGCTTTATTATTGTTATTAGTTATTTATTCATTTTCTTTTAGCATATTATTTAAATAATTTCTATATTGCTCCATTCTATTGCCATATCTTCAAGAGATAAAGAGAGCATCAAAAGATGATTTGAATCTCCACATTGAAAAGGCACAATCAGTAGCTATGAACATCAACCCCAACCCCAAACAATAAACATTGAGATATGCTGTGATAATATTATAAGACTTTAAAGAAATTGAAACAGAAAATCCTCCCCTAAATCCTCCAGAAAGGAATGCATCCCCACGAACACTTTGATTTTAGTCCCGTGAATACGGTTTTGGACTTTTGATTTCCAGAACTAGATGATAATTAATCTGATTTGTTTTCAGCCACTAAGTTTGTGGTCATTTGGTATATCAGGAATGGGAAACCAACACAGTGTCCATTTTCTTTGTGTAGTTTAGTGAAAAGACTTATGGAGATTTTTTTTAAGCCTCACTATTGTCATCTTGTTTTGTCTAGGATGTTGTTTTCTAAATTACGATTTACTTAAGCTTTAGCACATTGGACTAAGTTGACTGAAAATTATTAAATATATTTTTGTCCCCCAAACTATTATTGGAAGCAATATTTTATAGGAAAGAGCACAGGGTTCATGATACTGGCTCTTAAACAAAATATGTGTTTTTATAGAAAATATTTGGGCTTGCTCATTGTTTATAGCAAGGGAAGAGGAAACTTGTGTTCCATTTTTCACTCCCTTTTACTGACACATTTGTTATGGTTATTGAAACTATTGCTGGTGTCTTCCCTGTAAGTGACACATTTATACTTTTCCAAAACTGTTCTAGAGGTATCAAAGATATGAGCTAGTGAAGAACATCTGTTTGTGAGCGAGAAGAAATGAAGCACGATTACCTCCATTTTTCGGGATTGCAATGTATGAACCGTTCATTGAAACTGTCTTAAGAGGTGAATAAATATGTGGACTTCTGGAAAATGTCTTTGCAGTGTAGTGAATGTGGATGCTCAGTTGATGATGTAAAAAATAGACTCATATATTATAGTGAAATGAGCTAATTAAATATGTGACATTGACTGTGGCACAGATGTAATAGATAAAATCTTTTTTTCCATGTTCTTCCTAACCTCTTTTCTTATGGTTAAGCCTTTTTTGCTTAAGACTTAAAAAATGACACCTCTAAAACCTCTAGCCTGTCTTCTTATTTGCTGTTATAGGACACTGTCTTCACTACACCCTGTCAAAGCCCTAGTGCCCTAGAGAATTTTTGGGAAAGGATGGCCTGCTCTCCCTGACTTTCCCTTGTGACTTTCATGAAAAGCATGTGGCTGACAGTGATGTGTGTCCCATAGGAATAGTCATCTGGAACTGGGAAATCTTCTACACAATTCATGTCACTTTTCTAATTGTGATAGAAATCTCATATGTGCATCAGAAAAATAACTTTAGGGCCTGGTGCTGAGCCTAGATTCTAAAATCATAACTCAAATCACACCAAATACAGCTTGGGGACTAGAGTACAGATTGAACTCATACCAGTAGAGCAAGCTTTTGCCATTGGGTTCACCACTGAAGATTCAATAACCATTGAAATGTTTACCCCCGAGTCTGGTGTCCAAAGTATTCTCATATCTGAGACATTAACGTGAAACATATTTCTCTCTCCCTCTCTCTTTCACTGCATATGTTTTTGCAATGCTTTTTAAACTCATCCAAAGACTCTATCATTAATCCTTTTTCCATCAGCCCAATGGAGTAGGCACGCAAAGGCATCTTATTTCAGTAGAGATTGGACTAAGAAGGTCCAGAAAGGATTCAGAGTTATATTGTAGTAAATATATTGTGCTATATGCATTTTATCTGTGTGTGTGTAGTTGTAGTAGTAGTAGTAGTAGTGGCAGCAGCAGTAGTAAATTAGTGATGGAATGATTGAGGCCACACTGGGCTGATTCACCTCACTCCTCTGCAGAATGCTACAGCCTTCCTTACCATAAAAACACACAAAACAAAACAAAACACTTTTTTGCCATACATTTACGGCTTCATCAGTAATTATTAAGCAGCAAAATAGAAAATTACCTGAAGAGCCCTTCCTGGGGACCACCTTCCTGCCATTATTTCTCCCTCCCTTACTGCATTCTCCATACAGAAAATGATCCAAGCTCTCCCAGCTAGCCTTCTTGCTTCCAGCTCTGCCTTCTGCCCCAATGACTACTTGATGCTTCCCCTGCACATGCCAGGGTATGCGGGCTCTGACTGCTTCTCTCTTAGCACAAATCACTGACCCTCATCCAGTGTCTTTTGAATTCAGATTTTATTTGCATAGGGCAAGTCCAGAAGGAAGCTCATTGTAAAATATTTGAGACCCAGGTGTGTGTGTCTCATACTTTAGTGCATCCTCATGGCGTATCTGTTATGATACTTTGAATCTAGTAGATGTTTCAAGATTATGTATTAATTAATTGGTTTCTTGAATTAGCACAACTAAACAATGAACCCAAGAGGAAACCTGACCTTTTCAAATATCAGCATCTTTATCCTACCAAAGACTCTAATTGTGGAGATCTTTTTGGGTTTTCTCCTGCTACTTTGGCATGCTTACAGCTCACACTGCATGCCTTTGGATATGCACAACCTCTGAATCCACTCACCAAGAAATAATCAAACTGGTTGTGTGTTTAAGCACACCGCTGCCCAAAAATCATGTGGATATTATTGAGATTTTATTACTCAAATGTAATAGGGAAATATCCTAATGGAAAACACTTCACTCATTTTCTGAGAAAGGTGTAACTGTTTTGAAGATTGATTGGGCTGATCAATAAGCATGAAGGGATTAGAGAAAGGCAACCATTTATAGAAACTCATACTGATAAGTACCAGGTGAACAACATGTTTATTAATCCCACTGATAAAAAACAAAGCATGTCTCCAGCTTTGGCTAGAGGTTTTCCAGTTTGTCTTCCCATCTGATGCTCATAAACACTATGAAAGATATAATTATAAAAATAATTATATTCACACTACAGCTGGCAATGGTACACAGAATTCCCTTGCAGAAAGTCATGCAGTTAGTAAATGGCAGAACAAGATTATCACCAAGCCTTCTGACTCCAAATTCAGTGTGTGTCACCCTGGCTACCAAATTGCAGGACCCATTTAATCTCCCAGAACCTATGGATAGACATTAGGGAGGCTATAAACACCCAGAAACTATATGTGCACATCCATAATTACCTTTTTCTCAGGGAATGCACCTTGATATTTCAAATTTCTTAAAAGGCTTTATGACCTTTACAGACCACCATCAATAAAAAGCATAGGAAATGAAAACTATAAGACTTCAAAGAGGCAGCTTTCAGTCTTTTCTGTTAGAATACTTGCTTATCACTCCCACAGAGTGTACCCTCAGAAAAACTCTCTTTTTTACACTAGTGGCTTATTAATTTCTTTATTGACGGTAATAGGGGTTGTGATAATGAAAGTAGATAGAGTTGCTTTAGTTACATGAAAATATACTATATAAATTGTGTTACATTTCCAATAGCCAAATATTAGATAATGATTTGTCCTGATATAAATCACTAATAAGATTCACTTGTCTCTCTGCAAACACCAGCCTCTCGATATGAAAAGGCATCTCTGAGCCACTGCTGTGGACTTACAGATATTCTTATTGTTCAGTAGGGATAGCATCATCATACTGCAACCAGTAAGAATGGCACCACTCTTAGAAGAACGGTTCATACAGAGCAATACTACACAAAGTGTGCCCCTGGTATTGGGCAGTACACAATTGCACAACCTCACCCAGTGACCCTGACTCTGTGAGCAAAAATGGAAAACAATATCAGGGCAGGAATCTGAGAGCAGGTGAGCTCAGGAATAAGAAGCTAAACACTGGATACATGTCAGATAGAGACTGGACAATACACAAGTGTGAAAGGACACAGTAAATGAATGATTGACTAGACAGTTGTCAGGCTGCCTGTGAAGGTAGGATGCTCTCCTTCAGTATGTGGTCTACGCATTCAAAGATTGAATATGGTACCATGTCTCCAGTGAGAAGATGACATGGGTCCTGAAATGAACAGATGAAAGTAGAAAGGTCCCCACTCACCATTGTTCCCAGTGGCCCACTGGTAGACTTCGTGCTTCCTATTCTTGCAACTCTTGGTTCTGCAGGATTGGAGGTACTACTAGTCCCCCAGAGGCAGCATATATATGCCAGGGGATAGGAAAGAACCCTGTTAATTTTATAAGCTACAGAGGCTGCTTGGGCACTTTAGGCTCATTTTTTATAATACACAAGTAGAGAAGGTAGTGCCATCTTGACCTTCATTATTAGAAGAGATCGTGATGCTGTTACACAATGGAGCAGGGAGAAAGAAGGGTGTCACCTCAGGATTTACTATGACCAAAATGAACAGGGACAACATCCCTGGATTTCAAAGAACATAGTGACTGGGCTCAGTGACTCCCAGGAGGGAGGAATTGTGTTACTCCAAGTCACCACCAGCAGAAATGGTAGCCAAAGATATGGGGTCTAGAAGCGTTTTGAGAGGAGACAGGAGAGGAATGTCTCTGAGATGTGATCCTGAGATGAGATGTTGCATTGGGGCTTCAGTTTTTTCTCTTAACCTTTCTGTGCTTAGTTTTCCCCTACAAAGAGAAGCCTGCTGGGATCCTTAAGAGAAGAGTTCCCCGAACAGAGATGGGTGCCTGGGATGGAGTGTGGTGGGCTCATGACATGCCATCCAGATCACCCTTCAAGGATGGTCTTGGCCGGGGGCAGTGGCTCACGCCTGTAATCCCAGCACTTTGGGAGGCTGAGGCGGGTGAATCTCGAGGTCAGGAGTTTGAGACCAAGCAGACCAACATGGTGAAACCCTATCTCTACTAAAAATATAAAAATTAGCTGGACATGGTGGCGTGTGCCTATAATCCCTGCCCCTCAGGAGGTCGAGACAAGAGAATCACCTGAACTGCAGAGGTTGCAGTGAGCCGAGTTTGCACCACTGCACTCCAGCCTTAACAGAGCAAGACTCTGACTAAAAAAAAAAGGATGGTCTTACTGGCCAGTGCAGGTATATGGTTAGAAGACAGATCCTTTGGGGTTCCTTTGGCTGAAGAAAGACACATCTTTCCCAGGGTGACCCACATCCAGAGAAGGCATCATGCAGAGATGTAAAGCTCAGTCCTTTTAATCCAGCATAGGACAACACTAACAGGCATTTACTTCCTAGCTTCTGTGGTTCAAGGCTGCATTGCAGTTCATCTTTTCCCTGCACCCCATCCTGTCTCCATCTCCTCCTTTCACTTGTGTTGATCCATAATAAATACCTTCCTCCAGGATCCATTTCAGTATCTGCAAGAAGAAATACATTGAGTGATTTTCAGGTTTTATATTATCAATTTTTTTCTTAAACCCCTCTTTTCAGAATCCGTACAAGAACAGACTAGACTAGATTTCCACCCAATAGACTAGACAAAGAATAGGGTACCTTTGTGGGATTATATTATCTACAATACATAAAATATACGGGTAGTTGGTAACATATAACTAGATAAAGTGTTGTCTTAAAGCAAGAAAAAATATGCAAAAAACACTGATATATTTGGATCAGTTCTATGAATGTGGACCTAATTTCTCCAAGGAAGGGAGATGACAAGCATTAGTGAAGTTTAGTTTGTGATTTTTTTTACTGCTTTCAAGGCGGTTTGTGTCTATTAAGTGTATGTGGTTAGCAAATAGTTTCCCTTGGAAGAATTTTGTTTTGTTTTTTGTTTTTGTTTTTTTGAGGTGGAGTATCACTCCATCACCCAGGCTGGAGTGCAGTGATACAATCTCGGCTTACTGCAACCTCCACCTCCCGGGTTTAAGTGATTCTCCTGTCTCAGCCTCCAAGTAGCTGGGACAACAGGCGTGTGCCACCACGCCTGGCTAATTTGTGTATGTTTTAGTAGGAACAGGGTTTCACTGTATTGGACAGGCTGGTATCAAACTCCTGACCCTGTGATCTGCCCACCTCGGCCTCCCAAAGTGCTGGGAACATGAGCCTCTGCTATTGGCCAAGAAGGAGGCAGAAAAATTTTTAATATGTAGTTTAATATTTTCTTCTTAAGACGAAACTAAAGATTTAGTTCTGCACATTACATGTCACCTGAATAGGTGTTACAAATATAATATGATTTCAATATGAAATAGCCTAACAGACTTCTCACCTGCCTATTACCTTAAAAATTAACCAAACTGAACACAAGAAAGTTAGATTGCTGAAAACCTTCACTCTGAAATGAAGAATGTGAGTTGTTCCTGCAGGTGGCACTGTCCTACAATAAAAAAGACCAATCTATGACCTGCCCTTTTTATGCATTCAATACTGGCTTTCTTTAGCTAATGTTTAAAGATATATTTTCTGTAGTATGAAAATGAACTTTTTTGTTTGTGGTAATACTTATTAACAATAGTTCTTGCCTTTATTCAAATGTAGATATTTAACTTTCACTATTGAACGTTAGATTGTTTTTTATTTTTTTAAAGGTATTAGTGCAATAATGTCTTAGACTTCTTGAGTTTATATATTTATCATTATTATAAATTTTCATGAAACCAAAAAGCCCTGGATCATCCTGAATGCAGCTGAATTCTTTCTCTCTAGGTAAAGACGCTTGAGAGATGCCTGACCACACATACTTGGTCAACCTGTGGGTTTGTCAGAAGCACCCCAGTCCTTCTCTTTGGGCAGGCACTGGGGCTTTTCTTGAGTTAGATAAGAGGTAATTCCTTGGCAAATGGTATGTTCTTTAGCACCTCACAGGATTTAGGAACTTCTTTTTTTTTTTTTGAGATCAAGTCTTGCTGTGTCACCAGGCTGGAATACAGTGGCGTGATCTCGGTTTACTCAGCCTCCTGGGTTCAAGCAATTCTCCTGCCTCAACCTCCCAAGTAGCTGGGACTACAGACGCCCGCCACCATGCCAAGCTAATTTTTGTATTTTTAGTAGAGAGGGGGTTTCACCATGTTGGCCAGGATGGTCTTCATCTGTTGACCTCATGATCCGCCCATCTCAACTTCCCAAAGTGCTGGGATTACAGGTGTGAGCCACTGCGCCCAACCAGGATTTAGGAACTTAATTCTATGCCCTATACTTTGGCCCCTGTCCCCTTGGAAAGAACCAAGGTGGAAATATTGTTGCCAAATTGACTTTCCACTTCAAACTGAAAAATAATGCTTGTCACTTTCTGTCTCCTCTGTTGACATTCATATTCAAAAATGACTTTTCTTGTTCAACTAAAGTAGGGAGACTGAGTTCTTAAGAGTTCAGAGATTCCAGAAACTCAGAGGATACCTTCATTTTATAGACCCTTTTAAATTGTTTCTCAGTGTCTTAATTCACTGGATCCATGCAAGGATGTTTAATGTGCACTCTCAACAAAAACCAGCCCGAGAACCAGGCATCTGATGTCCTGGTGCTAGTGCTCTGTTACCTTTTTACATCTGTTTCAACACAAGCCTTCATCTACGCCCTCCAGCCTTCCTGCTGAGTACCCAAGGCTTTGTGCTGGGTGGCTTGTTCTTTCTTCACTCAAGATACATCACCCAAATACTTCATGTATCCAGGCCACTTTTGTGTTTAACTTACCCTCTGAATCCAATTTATTTGAAGATACAGACTCTATGATTTTAATGTATAGTATGCCTCCAGAACCTTGTTTAAGACTCAGTCCTTTAAGGGTGCTTGTGGCTTGGTTTGGCTCTTTTGAGCATTAGAATCTTGCCTCCCATTATTAGGAAGGTTCATCTTTTCAGGTACTTCTCTCTATAATAATTTAAAGAGGATTCTATAAGATCCAGCTTTAAAAATATAACAAAATGCTGAAGATAATGAAGTCCACATTCCATTCTATAATAAAACTCAGTAGCTTGCCAAATGAATATTCAAATACTTGTGTGAATATTTTCTAGATATTTAACAGATTCTATAAGGTATACAACAAGTTGAAATAAGACTCCAGGTTTCACTTACTGTTGAGATGGAGACAAATCCTGCCAAGCAACAAAAGTTTGTGCTTGTACTGCTTCCTGTGTGGTTATGAATTAATATTGGTTAGGAGCAAACATTGGAGCACCTATTTGCCCTGCATCAAGACATGTTAGGGAAATATCTTTAAAATTCCTCTAGAAATACTAGCTCTACTTTAATCAATGTGTGCTTTTTCAATTTACATTCAGTGCCCTCTGGTTTATAAAGGCAAATAAATACTCAACAGCCATTCCCGTCATATTCTTTCCATGCAGAGGCTTTGGAAGGGATCAACCCACCCTCATTAATAACATGCAAAAAGGAAGTATACCTCATATAATGTCTTGACCACATCTTCATGGACCCAAAAAAAGGCCTTCATTGATCCAGAAATGGAAACAAAATTCAAAGTAGTAGCCATATGTGGGTGCTTCAGTTCATACTCTTAACAGTGTGAACTTTCTAGAACCATGTAGTATACAGTAGGAGGTGGGACATGGGTTAAGGGTTAGAAAGGAAATGGAATCTCAAAAATAAAGCACTGTTGTAGTCTGCATGTTTTATCTTCTAAAATTTCTATGTTGAAATCCGTATTCTCAATATGATGGTTTCAGGAGGTGAGGCATTTGAGAGTTGATTAGGTATAAGGGTGGGGCCCTCAAGAATGGGATTAGTGCCCTCATATAAGAGATCTCAGAGAGCTCCTTTGCCCCTTCCACCATGTGAGGATACAGCAAGAAGGTGCTGTCAATGAACCAGGAAGTAGGTCCTCACCAGACACTTAATCTACCAAGTCTTGATCTTGGGCTTCCAGCTCCAGAACTGTGAGCAATAAATGTCTGTTGTTTATAAGCCATCCAGTCTATGGTATTTTCTTATAGCAGACCTACTGACTAAAATAGGACCTTACATAATTATTTTTTTTTCCAGGACAGCAGATGGGGAAAAAAAGCATATCAAGGAAACCCAAAATGTTATAGATTATATAATATATAGTCTGTGAAGACACTTCTGCAAGCATGGTCTATAAATGCCTGAGGTGCAGTGAGCTAAGTTTTTAACATGGCTCTGACCGCTCTCTCTAGATTGCATGGATCCTGGCCCACTGGGGACCTGGGGACTTCTTCCCCTATCCTCTAGCAGGGAGCTGCATGCAAACTCAGCTGCCCATGACAGGAGGACCTGTAACTACCCTTTAGGTTCCAAAGTCCCCAGGTGTCCAGAAGCTATAAATGGCTGGTGCCCAGTTCCAGATGACCAGGCAGCCTAGAAGTTTGTATGTCATTTCACTGATAATATTGCCTGCCTGCTTTTCCTGTGTTATTTCACTGATAAGGTTGCCCGCATGCTTGTTGTATACACAGAGGAGAGCAACCAGGTGGCAGGGTGTCCAGCCTAGACCTTCATGGTGTGTCTAGCCATGGTGGCCTCTGAACACCTCTCTGTAAGATGATGAGCTGACAGAAGCAATGGCTTTGCATCTCTCATTGACCTTGGCTTTTGAACGTCCCTCAATCTCCAATGAAAGCTATCCCTTCACCCTTGCTATGTCATTGTCAAATTTCTCATAAATGCTGATGCAGCAGAGAAACTGACCATGCAGTCACTCATCCTGCCGCAGTTACCTAAGTTAGAAGCAACCAGAGATCTTCTAAAAGCACAAATTTCTGGTGCTTTGGCACAACCTGTTGAATCAGGATGGAGCCTGAATTTTTAAACAGGTTATCAGGCGAGTTCTACATACAAAGGGACTTCAAAAACTAATGATCCAAGACATTGTTTCTCAAACCGTCAGAATACCTGAAGGGCTTGTGAAAACAGATTGCTGGGCCCCACACTCAGAGTTTCTGCTTCCGTTGATCTGGGGTGGAGTTCTATAGTTTGCATTTTATCCATAGCTTTGGGGTGATGCTTTTCCTGCTGATCCTGGGGATTACATTTAAATAACCACTAGCCTAAGTCTTAGACTCTAAGACAAAAATGGTGCTAATATAGTCACAGTAACCTTTGAGGAAGCTAAGAATTTTTTTCTGGTGTCTACATTCCTAAGACAAGAGAAAAATGAAATACACATTTTGAAGCAACATACTTCTGGTCGCCTTACCAATATATCTGGAAAATGGGGGGAAAAAGACAAAGATAGAATGGCACAGTCAAAATTTTGTGGGAGAATGTGACAATATGTTACCGTAATCACTACAACAGAATGTTTTGTACACATGGCATATACCAAGAACAAAGCACTATTTAGTAGATTTCCAAATATTTCATACACTGGGAATGTGTAAATGCTGTAAAACCAAAATATAAAGGCACAAGTTATTTAACAGAATACACTACATTTCCCCTCTTCAATAAAGATCAAAATACAAATGTAAATGTCAGAGTTATGTAATCCATGTATATAATTCCTTTTTCATTTATTCACTCATATTAATGAACCTTGGAATGCATAGCTTTTAAAAACAAGTATAATGATACAAAAATTAGCTGGGCATGGTGGCAGACGCCTGTAATCCCAGCTACTTGGGAGGCTGAGGCAGGAGAATTACTTGAACCTGGGAGGCAGACGTTGCAGCGAGCCAAGATTGCACCATTACAGTCCAGCCTGGGTGATAGAGCTATCTCAAAAAAAAAAAAAGGTTAATCACATAGAAAGGGTTATTTGATACTCACTTGCCTTGTCTGTTCCTACTTGTATTTAAGTTCAGCGACATTCAGGGGCAAGATATTTGCTCAATAAATGAACACATGATTAACAGTATACATTATATAGTTTACAAAATTGAAGGAATAAGGGAGAAGAAAAAGAGTACCCATCTTTCTTTTCTTCAGATGGTTTTATTGTGATATGCCACTTAATTCAGTGATTTAAATTGCACAATTCTGTGGCTTTTGCTATTGTGTTAGTCCCTTTTCACACTGCTGTAAAGAAATACCCGAGACTAGGTAATTTATAAAGGAAAGACATTTAATGGACTCACAGTTCTGCATGGCTAGGGAAGTCTGAGGAAACTTACAGTCATGGTGTAAGGTGAAGGGGAAGTGAGGACCTTCTTCAAATAGCAGGAAAGAAAAGAGTGAGTGAAGGAAGAACTTGCCAAACACTTAGAAAACCATTGGATCTCATGATAACTCACTATCACGAGACCAACACAGGGGAAACCGTCCCCATGATCCAATCACCTGCCACTAGATTCTCCCCTCAACACCTGGGGATTACAATTCAAGATGAGATTTGGGTGAGGGACACAAAGCTGAACCATATCAGGTATATCCACAGACATGTGCACCATTACCACAGTCAACTGTAGAATATTTTTATCATGTCAGAAAAAAATCACATATCTTTTAGCCATCATCCCCAGTGATCCCAGCCTTCTCGCAGTCCCTGGCAACCACTAATTTACTTTGTTTTTATTGACTTCTCTATTCAAGACATTTCATATGAATGTAATAATATACTATGTGGCATTTTTATGCCTTGCTTCTGTTAGTCAGGATGATGCTTTTAGGTCCATTCATGTTATAACTTGTATCAGTAGTTCATTCTTTTGTAGCTAAAAAGTAATGATTATATAGTTACATGACATTTTGTTAATGGGCATTTGGGTTGTTTTCAATCATTAGCTATTATAAAGTACCTCTCTTATTCAATGGTAAGATATTATGGTAATAATTTTAAATGAAAATATTTTATTTTAGTTTCTAAACCCTATAGCGTGGATAAATTGAACATCATTTTTTTTTTTCTTGAGTCATGCAGTTTTATTGGGGTTGACTTGGTATCCTCTTAAAAATATATATGCATAACTTTGAAATAATAATTTATAAATATATATTTAATTTTGAGATGACATGCTACTCATATATTATTTTGAAGCAGTCAAAAACTTACAAAAAAATTGGGTATAGAATACAAAGAGCTTTCTTTTTTCCTAAAACATCTGAGGGTAAGTTTCCAATCTGATGCCTCACATCCTGAATACTTTTGCATGCATTTCCCCAGAAGAGGATTGTTGTACACAGGCATAGCCAAGACCTAAAAATCGGGAAATGGGCACGGATATATTTCTACCTTCTTCTAATGGTCAGACTGCATTCAAATGCTTTGTGGCAGAAAGAGCCAGTTAGAATTATGCTTTGCCATGAGTTTTCATGTCTCTTAGTCTCCTTCAGTCTGATTTTTCATCTTTCTTTGACTTTCTTGGTCATAGCACAATTAAAACATACCAGCCAGTTATTTCATAGAATGCCCCTCAATTTGGGTTTGTCTGCTGTTTCCTCCTGATTATATCTGTACTGCAGACATTTGCCAGAAGTAGTGCAGAAGTGATGCCCTGTTCTTTTCTTCACATTCTGTTACATTCTAAGCAAATGATTTTCAATTTGTCCTATTATTGATGAGGATTTAAAATGTTCCCCAGTTTTAACACTCTTTCTTTAAGTAATATGAAATCTTTCCTTGATGCTAGCTCAATTAACAACCAAGACTAGATTCTATAATAAAAAAATTCTATCAAAATTTTAGACATGAGAAACATCAGTTCCTCTTTTAATATATGACAAGTACTCCTAATATCTAGAATGTAGAATGACCCCTTTCTCATTTTTTATGTAGATTCCACTATTAATTTTGAAATCCAAATGGCATTTTATAGGAAATTGAATAAAACTCATCAAATTTTGCTTAACTCTTGAATCTTTTCTTTCCTGAAAACTCATCAAACTGAAATGACTTTGTAAGAACTTCTTCACTGTGTCTTTCAGAAAACAGAAAGACACATTCTGTAAAAAGATATAAACAATATTAGTTTCTCAAAAACTCTAATTCAATATATATAAAGGACATACCTTCACATTCATTAATCCTATTATGTTCAAAGTTTACTCGTTTTTTAGTTATTCTTATTCCTTTGTTCATATTTATGTAGAATATTTCAGAATAAGTAATACTTAATTTTAAAGAATATATTTCACAAGGTTTTTTTCTGATGTTCTAAACTTGTTTTATCAACAGAAGATACATGCTCAAACTAAATTGTGTTTTTTCAACCTTGGCACTGCTGAAATGTATGTTGGATTGCTTTTTGTTACAAGAGGGCCATCCTCTGCATTACAGGATGTTTACCAGAATCTCTGGCATTTACCCATTAAATACCAGTTGCACCCCAGCTCCAATCCTGACAACCAAAAATATCTCCAAACATTGTCAAATGTCCCCTTCTGGGGTATAGGGGCAGGGGTGTGTGTGTAAAATTGCCACTGGTTGAGAACAACTGAAGCAAATTTTAGAATATTTATGTAATTTTAAAGACTTTTAATTTAGTAACTATGGAAGTAATTATAGATTGTAACAGGTTTGTAGTGGAGTACAATTGTCAACATTTATGTTATTAGAAGTATTAGGTGTTATAAATTTCAAGAGAAAAAACTTATAGGGATACATTTAAAATATTTCTGAAGATATGTTTTTGCAGCATAATATATATTAAAATAGATGATATAGAATTAAGTGTTATTGTTAAATTAAACCATAGTTTGGACAAAACGCAGTCCTTTTTCATGTCAGTTAAGCAAGTTGCCTTATCTATGAATAGATTTTGATATAATTTCTTATCAAATACAAGAATGAATCCTATGGAACTGGAGTCATCAAGATTGCAGTCATTTTAACTGGTCAAAAAAGCATTTATTCCTGATAAGAACTTAGGTGGGAATATATATATATTTAACATATATATATTTACTATATATTATAATATATATATTATATATATATTTACTCTGGGCAGTTTACGTCAAATCAAGACCTGCTACAGCTATATTTTAATGTTCCCAATTCAAAATTTCAATCCTTTTCTATCAGATTGTGACTGTGCATATCGAATTGTAAGCAACTAAAAATAATTTGATATGGCTGTATACTAACTGCATATAGCCTCCTTTTGGCAAACAAAATATTTTTACTAACTTTTCTGTAGGTAGTAGGGAGAGTTGAGAAACAAATAATTTCACACAGTATCTACTAGGTTCTTGATTAGGTCAAAAATTCAACATAAGCAACAGCAGGCGTTTAGAAAAGATTGCAAAAAATATATTTGATTTTTTTTGTCCATTTTGCAGGTATTTGTTTTATTACTGCAATTGAAATACTTTTAGAAATATTTTCTGGCAAAGCAAACACTTATTTTGGAAATATTTGCTTGGCTTCTAAGGTTGCTATTATTCAACTGTTTGCTTAATAGAGGGGAAAAATGTTTGGGAGGTGCCTGATTGTTCTTTTATTCCCTCTAAGAACAAATCTGTGGGGTTATGTGAGTGTTAAAATGGTTCAGGAATCAATTAAATATCTGAAGGAGTTAGAATAAGCCAATCTGTTTGACACAGGAAGGGGACAGGTCCTGGCAGAGGGCTAAGAATTTTTTTAAAAAAGAGGAAAAAAAGAAAACACAAAAAGCTTAAAGGTAAAAATTAGATGATAACCACAGACAGGTAGAGACTAAGGGAAGTTAGCAACAGAAGGAGCTTCAAGGGAATATGGAATTTCCCTTTGTTCTAGGTTTCCATTTTTCACATTTTTTTTTTTTTCTTCTGGCCCACCTTACTGTCAGAAGCAATCAGGAAAAGTCAGAAGCTAAGAGTGTGATGTCGGTCTTGGTTAGGTATGAATATAAGTTTCTGCAAAACTGGATTTATGGATAAAGGAGAATTTGTCCTACAGTAGACAAGAAAAAAAATCAACTTAATAGATTCTATGGCATGTCTGGAGAAAAGAAAATTTAGCAATTGCTATCACTATATGGCAAGCTGAGTGTAAAAGCCAGGAGGTTAACAGTAGTGAACTAAAACACGTGAGCAAAATACAAATGTTGGTAGTCCCTGAAAGACAAGGAGAACAGCATGATGAATTCTGAGTGACGAAGACCAGGAGGGTTTTCCATTTGGGGTTGGATTGCTTGTTTCAGCTGCTACATAAGTTCTCCTATGATGCAATCAAGGGATATGGAGTGACAAAACTCAGTACAGCAAAGACCAGGAGAAAAAGAAGTATTCCATCTAGAGACAGATTATAGAGATGTGGGAAAACATACAAAGTTTTATTTTGTTAATAATCTTTATTGCTCATGCAGTCAACTCAAAAAAAAGTTCAGATCACCTTCTACCCACAGCATCTCAGCATCAATTTGTGGAGTCTGACAGGGAAACTCAGGTTATATACAAGTATGGGTCTTAGTTCCTATAGATTTTATTAGCTTTACTCAGAAAATTAACAAATAAAACTTCCACTTTGAGAAGTTTCCATCTTATGACCTGGAGAGACATAAATATAATTAGTAAATTTTTGTTTCTAAAGTCAGATTGGTTGTGCTGCCCTCCCCTCCATCCTCTGCAAGAACAATCTGTTTACCCCCACTTTGCTTTCTTCCTTGTAATTTCCCTGCTCTTCTCTGGATGTCTCTAACCCTAAGTTCATCTCTATTCTCTTCTGATCCAGCTGGATGTCTTGGTTTCATGGCCTTCTTATACTTTTGACCTTGTTTACAGCCCTTACTTGGCTGGTTGTAATTAACTTCCAGCCTGTGTCCAGAATTATTTTTTAAGCCTTTTCCTCATCAATTACCATTCTGTTAACTTTTTTCCTTTGACCAGGACCACAAATGCATGGCTGTGTATAAGGGAGAGCTGCAGGAGAGAGAAGAGTTGACCTGAAGTCATGTTCTGTTCGTTGTAGGAAAAGTAATGTTGCTGGGATGGTTAGATCACATGAGGTTTGAGAACCTAATGTTCCTCATTAGCACCAACTGGATGTTGACATTGGTTCAAACTCCTTCTTGTTTCCAATCACATAACCACTGCCCCGAGCTAAAGACAACATTGCTAGGATACAGATGGTGTGTGAAAAGCCACATGCTGGAACAAGGTTCTGAATCTTTCAGCTGATATGAGTAATTAATCTAGCTTTTCACTGGACCCTAAAACATGATTTTCCAAGAATAAAGGAGAAAGCTCTTCTTTACTCCTTTTGTTCCTTTATTCTCTTGATCAACCCGCCTCTTCTGTGGCTCATAAAAATATTTGATTTTACAGTCATTGTCAGTGCCTTGTTTTTTTTAAGAGGTATTATTACAAGCATAGGGGTAGGTGCCAATCAAATGTGGCCATGATCATGAATACAAAGAAGTGATTTCTCCTCTTTCTTAGGCAACTTAGCACAAGTACCCCCAGCTTACATTTGAAAGATCTCTCCTTTTTTGTGCCTGTTGAGTGAAAATACTTTGATGACTCCTCATGAATAGCAATGTGCATGATCGTTTCACATCCATTTTTGTGTTTCCAGAGCCTTTGTGCACAGGGTTAGTGCTAAAAAGATATTGATTGAAATGAACTAAGCTCAGATTAAATTGCTCTCCATGAAGCTCGTGGTATAGCTAAAATTCAGAGTCTGAGAGAATGGGTGGCGTCTGTCATCATGGAGATTAGTATATCTAATAAAGTTTAAACTCTTGAGGGGTTTGTCTTCATTCCAAGCCTTCTGTTAGGACTTATTCATAGGTTGAGAGAAGTTGAGAAGTCTTGTCAGCACCATATGAGGAGGGACACAGATGGGTCCTTTCTACCCTGAAATGTTATACATGGGCCCAGCAATAATAAATGGCTGTTGCTATCTAGTAGCATTTGAAACCCCAGGTTAAGAAGGAGCTATGCAATGAAGCACTGATACAATCAGAATTTTATTACAGAATGTCCATCCTGGCAATACTATCACCTCAAACAAGTAATGCAGTAGTCACCTATTTCTTAGATGAATGAGAACAAGTTCGATCATATGAATAACTCAGTGCTTTGTGTTCATGGAACACAAAAAGCTAATGCTTTAACTTTAACTTTTCTCATATGATGATTGAATATTCTGGCAATTCTGATATCTGGAATTATTAAATAATGTATTACGACACAAGATTCTTTTAAAACTTCGTTGTTACCTTTACCATTCCGCGTTCAATAAACAATATGCCTGAGCCTAACACTTCACATTTCTTTACACTTACACCAGCTGAATTTCCTTTAATTCTTACTATCAAACTAAATACGTGTTAACTTGGCTAATAAATATGTCACTGATATTTCTTAAGAAAATGTAGCTATGTGACTGTAGATGAAAATGGAGTTCATTTGTAAATACGGAGCCATACAAAGGTAAACACAGGTCTAGATGAAGGATTTATATGGGAGGAAATAAAAGCTGAGAGTGTGAACAGGTTGTGTTTCAGATGGTATAAATAAAGAAGAAAGAAAGATCAAAAGAAATAGCAACATTCTCTAAAATAGTGTTCAAGGACCTGAGAAGGAGTCAAAGGAGAACCAGTGGTTCTCAAACGGGGCTTCAGTGTTCCCTAAGGGGTATTTATATTGGGATGGGGGCATATTTGCTTGTCACAATTAGAAGGGGACTGCACAGGCAATGCATGGAAGGATTCTGCTCTACAGAGAAGTATCCATGTCACACACAAGTTTTGAATGACCCCCAGGAGATAGTTGTGTGTCATTCTCCAACACTAACAACAAACTTCAGTTTACATAGAAACCTCAGGCATTCTATATCTTGTTTTAACATATACTGCATATTCTAGCAGAGCAACCAGCAGGTAGCTTGAAGAAATGTGTTTGATTGCTTGTTTTAGAGACAGGATCTTGCTCTGTCACCCAGGCTGGAGTGCATTGGCACAATCACAGATCATTGTAGCCTCAAACTCTTAGGCTAAAGTGATTCTCCCACCTTAGCCTCCCAAGTAGTAGCTGGGACTACAGGCAGCCATGTGCCACTAGTCCTGGCTAATGTTTAAAAAAAAATTTTATAGACTCAGGTTCTCAGTATGTTGCTCAGGCTGGTCTTGAACTCCTGGCCTCAAGTGATTTCCCCATCTTGGCCTCTCAAAGTTCTGGGATTACAGGTGTGAACCACCATCCCCAGCCTTTTTGTTTGTTTTTGAGATGGGGTCTTGCTCTATTGCCTAGGCTGGGTGCACAATCAGTTCATTGCATCCTCCAACTCCTGGGCTCAACTGATCCCCAATCTCAGCCTCCCACGTAGCTAGGAATACAGGCACACACCATCATGCCTGGCTAATGTTTTTTATTTTTTGTAGAGATGGGGTTTTAGTATGTTGCCCAGTCTGGTCTTGAACTCTTGTTGTCAAGTGATTCTCCCATCTTGTTCTCCCAAAGTGCTAGGATTACAGGTATGAACCAGTGCACCTGGCCTTGAATAATTATTTTACTCTATTTTATTCGGTATGTCACTAAGAGTGTTTTTCTGCTTGAGAACATCATATCACTTTTGACAGTGCCTCTTGTCTGAATTGTTGCTTTATACTCATACATTAGGCTGCAGGTGAAGTTTGTATATTTATGGCACATTTACAACTATGCACAAATACACTTTTGTTTTCAAAATATCCGTTTTTTTAAAAAATTATTATTCAATTGAAGAGAGTGTTCTTTTTAATAGGAGCAAGCATATAACAATCTTATTCTGCATTCGAGTGCCATTGTGCCCTAACATTTACATATTTTAAAACATAACTTGTAAATGATATTGTCTTTATTTCTGCTTTATATTGCAATGGGCCTTATTTCCTGTAATGTTTATAATAATGTATGTAGGTCCTCTATGCTTCCTATGGATTCCATTTCAAGAGTTAAAAAGGAATGAGGAAATATTTTTGGTAAGGAGTAAAGAACCACTCGTAAAAAGGCCTACAGGGCTTGGGAGGAACTGCAGGGAGTGGAAAAGTCAGATCATTAGTGGCGTTCTAGAAAAAGCATTGGCGCTTAGACTTCTTAAAAGATTCATGTGCTAGTTTGGAGAGGCAGGCCTACTAACAAAGCCTGTGACAAAGAAGCAGTCTCCAGCAAAGCGTAGGAATGGAGCTCCTCTGAGAGAGACTGCTAGCAAAATGTTAAGCATAAATTTGAAACAAAAAAAGAGATAAAGACTTTTTTAAAACCTAAATATTACTTTTGCACCAACCTAACAAAAATCACCTGTCGGGTGCCAGGCTGGTTTTTTGCCTCAGGTCTGAAGATGACCAAGACAGATCCCTCCTAGAAAGGAGTGTGTATCCTAGAGTGAGTGAACTACACAGATATGACACAGGAAAAGACAATCTGTTCCCAAGGTTAAGAGTACAATTCACTTTTGCGAAAAACATGCCTGGGGCCGGGCCCAGTGGCTCACGCCTGTAATCCCAGCACTTTGGGAGGCCCAGGCAGGTGGATCACGAGGGCAGAAGATCGAGACCATCTTGGCCAACATGGTGAAACACCATCTCTACTATAAATACAAAAATTAGCTAGGCATGGTGGCAGGTGTCTCTCACAGATTACATCAATAAGTTACTGTTAAATAAATGATAAATGGATAAATGAGTGGATACCTCCATTAAACAAATGCAGATAAGACATGGCAAGGCATGGGTGGATCAGAACTGTCTACTTCTCTCCAGCCAATCCAACTTTTCTATGTGCCTTGCAACTTCTTGCCTATATAGGTAAATTTAAAATGTGCTGTCTTGTCATCAGTTACTCTAGATGATTCCTCCTCTCCACCAGTTCTCTTACTCTAACCCCTTCCCAGCCAGGCCTTGAACCTCTGATTCAAAGTTCCCTGCCTTGAACCTGCATTGGGTCTTCAGGTTTGGAATTTTTATGTTAGCGTCTGTATTCTAACCTTTATTTTCCATGAATGTCCTGGACTTAGGTTAACCCTGGTTGTTCTCCATGATCTGAAATACAATAAATCATTCAGCAGAAATATTTGAGATCCAATTCGTTTCAAGGGAACAATATTTTTGAGTTAGATACTGTAAATTTTGGCAGATAAGCTATGATATTTAGTGCAGAATTACAGTATTATAAGCAATATGTGATTTTTTTTTCTCTTTCAAGATGAAGTTTTGCTTTTTTGCCCAGGCTGGAGTGCAGTGGCACAATCTCAACTCGCTGCAAGCTCCACCTCCAAGCTTCAAGTGATTCCCCTGCCTCAGCCTCCCAAGTAGCTGAGATTGCAGGTGTGCACCACCAGGCCCAGCTAATTTTTGTATTTTTAGTAGAGAAGGGATTTTGCCATATTGACCAGCCTGGTCTCGAACTCCTGACCTCAGGTGATCTGCCTGCCTCGGCCTCCCAAATGCTGGGATTACAGGTGTGAGCCACCACGCCCAGCCAAATATGTGAATTTTTAAAGTTGCTATGCATCCAAAACCTATTATTTTATACATGTTTAAGACAGAAATTAAATAATGGCAACAGAATTTGTTAGTTTATATTAAGTAAAAACAGTTGGGGTTATGTGAAGATGGGAAAATAAACACATTATAATAAAATCCTTACTATTTATTGAGAAATAAACAATGAACTAATTTTATTTATAAATTGTCCTACCCCTAAATTAGAATTTGCAACCCAAGTGCCTTACCCAAAACTGTCAACACAGAACAACATTGCAATAATAACAACATCCAAGAAATTATTATTTGCCCAGAAATCTTAGCTGATTTGCAAATGGAAGTAGCAAAGTCTCTTGTCCTCATGATTGGTTGTCACAGTTTTACACTACCTGTGTCTTGGAAAATCTCTTAAATGTTTTATGCCTTATTTTACTGCCTTCTTTTCACATGTTCTCTCCCTGCCTCTAAATGTCTTCTGGTTCATGAAATGTATGGCATTTTCACAGCCTGAGAGACGTGGAGATCAGCATCACTCTGTTCATAGATTGTAGATTGTGCAGCTCTGGTGGCTTTGGCAGCCAAAGTCCCAAAGATCACATTGTCAATCACTGTGTGCAGTCCAGAATATTAACTTTTAGTAATTATAATTATGTGGTTTTTGAAAGGATATAAAAAATAATATCCTTTTAGAATACTTCTGTAGTATTCTGATTTCTCAGCGGAATTCCTTACTCTTCTTTGAGTCACTTGGAATCTACTTCTAATCCAGTCACTTGGACCATAGGACCCAACATAGTGGGACCTGCCCATGGTAACCCTACCCCAAAGTGGGTGATTTGCATAAGAACCAAGTTCAGTTGCCCTCAGCTGCAGCACTACTGACATTTGGAGCTGGATCCATCCTGTGTGGTGGGGTTGTCCTGTGCCTTGTGGATGTTTCGCAGCATCCTTGGCCTCTACCCACTGGATGCCAGGAACATCACCCTCAATAGTGATAACTAAAAATGCCTCCAGACATTGCCTAATACACCCTGGTGGACAGCATCACCACTGGGTGGGAACCACTGAGCTAGATTAATGCCCTCCTCATATCAAGGCTTGCACTAACTCTTCAGTGTGGGAGACTTGGCAAATTATATCACAACAGTGTATCGAAGCTGTGCATAGAATAATCACTCTAACATAACTTTTATTGCCCAGTTAAAAATTTGTCCGGGGGTTACTATAGATACCTATCTAGGCTTTTTGAACTCTACCTGACTATGCACTCAAAGTTAATGTGCCTTGAGATACTATGATCAAACCAGCTTGTGCACTGATCATTGATGTGAAGCTATTTGGACTTGAATAATATATGTTCCATATACATGCATGTCAATTTTTAAAAATCTCCTTAATCAGATTAAACAGTCTCACTCTGAAAAAAATATTCTTAAGATAATTGTCCCTGCAGTATAGCTACTTATCTTTGCTTTTTTAAAAACAATGTAAAGAAAACAAGGGTATTTTTTTCCTCTAAGGCAATATTCCTTCATTCATACTTCTTAACAAATTCAATTTCTTTTAATAGCTAGTATTTTTTTTTCTGCAGACATAGAGATTTACTTATTTCCCAAGTTATTCCTAGTGACTGTGAATGTGTGTATTTTCACCAATTTATTAACAAAATATTTCTACTTAATCAAAACTGATTAATCCATGTATAATATATATTTTTAATTTGAAATACTCTTAATCTTAAGAATAATTTTTTAAAAGTCCATGAACTTTTGTTTTTCCTAAGCTATTTGAAGACAGTTGTTGACATACTTGTGTGTGTATTTTCTACAAAGAAGGACATTATCTTATATAATCACAGTATAGCCACCAAAATCAGGAACTTCAACTTGGCATGTAACTGCCACAGATCCCCTTCAAAGTTTGCCAGTTGTCCTTATAATGTCCCTCACAGTGGAAAAATTCAGTGCAGAATCATGCATTGTGTTTAGTTTCATGTTTCTTTGGGGGGAGGGGGCAGGGCTCTCTTTCAATCTGAAATCATCCCTCAGCCTTTCTTGGACTGTCGTTTTTGGACCTTGACATTTTTGGTTTCATGCCAGTTAGTTTGCCTGTTAGGTTTGCTCATGATTAGATTTGGATTATGCGTTTGTAGCAGGAACACTACAAATGTCATTTCTGTGTTCTCTCTGCATCCCATCTGGTGGTAGATTTGTCTCCTGGCTTGGTAACCTTGATCAGTTGGTTAAGGCAGGGTATTCCAAGTTTCTCTGTTGTAATCAATAAGAATTTTGTACAGAGGTACTTTGGTACTATGTAAATATTCCATTCCTCATCAAATTTGTACCCACTCTTTTTAGCATTAATTGATATTTCTTTTCTTTTCTTTCTTTTTTTTTTTCTTTTAGGCAGAATCTTGCTCTCTTGCCCAGGCTGGAGTACAGTGGTGCAATCATAGCTCATTGCAGCCTCCAACTCCTAGGATCAAGTGGTACTCCTACCTCAGCCTCCCAAGCAGCTGGGACTACAGGCACAGCCAACATGCCCAGCTAATTTTTTTTATTGCATTTTAGGTTTTGGGGTACATGTGAAGAACATGCAAGATTGTTGCATAGGTAGACGCATGGCAGTGTGATTTGCTGCCTTCCTCCCCTTCACCTATATCTGGCATTTCTCCCCATGCTATCTCTCCCCACCTCCCCACCCCCCATCCATCCCCCATGTCCCCCCAACAGACCCCAGTGTGTAGTGCTCCCCTCCCTGTGTCCATGTGTTCTCATTGTTCAACACCCGCCTATGAGTGAGAACATGCGGTGTTTGATGTTCTGCTCTTGTGTCAGTTTGCTGAGAATGATGGTTTCCAGGTTCATCCATGTCCCTACAAAGAACACGAACTCATCATTTTTGATGGCTGCATAATATTCCATGGTGTATATGTACCACATTTTCCCTATCCAGTCTATCATTGATGGGCATTTGGATTGGTTCCAGGTCTTTGCTATTGTAAACAGTGCTGCAATGAACATCCGTGTGCATGTGTCCTTATAGTAGAACGATTTATAATCCTTTGGATATATACCCAGTAATGTGATTGCTGATGTCCAGCTAATTTTAAACTACTTTTGCAGAGACCAGGTCTTGCTGTGTTTCCCAGGCTGGTCTTGAACTCATGCCCTCAAGCAATTCTCTTGCATCAGCCTCCCAAAGTGCTGGGTATTAATATTTCTTGAATGAATTTTTACAGTTATCATTATAAAATAGTAATATTCTAATTCCACCATTTCTTCTATATTCTATCAATTGACATTTTATGGTAAAGAAGACTTTTATTGTATCCCTATTCATTTATCTTAACCTGGACTCATAGATTCCTTTTTTAATTAAACAGATTATAATCTATTTCTGTTATTATTTATTTTTATTTAATGCTTATTTCCTGCTGAATCCATCCAACAGTGTATTCATCCATTATTGCAGGTATTCACTCTTTTTCTAGACAGTGCCTCTCTTAGATTTTTCCTGTCACTTTTTGGCCTTCACTTGTCTTTTCTAGATTTTAAACTTGTATACATTGTAAGATTAATGCAGTGCATCCCTTCTGATTCCATGAGCCTTCCTTTATTCAGTGGGTGAATAAATGACCCAGGCTTTCCCTGGGCTCTTCTGAGCAATGTGGTGCTGCCTTCGGAGCTGTTTCATTACCTGCTCACTCCAGCCTCAAACATGTCATAAAAGTTCCAAGACATGAAGGAATCACATCACATGCAAGTTCTCACCTTTCCATATTCTGATTCTTTGTACCACTTAAGCAACACAATGGCCACTGCCAAGGGCCATCCAGCATTCTAAGCAATCACACATTCACCCCAGCCAGGCCAACCTTGGACTGTGTTAATTGTCATGCTGTTAACACAAAGATAAATGGGGTGACAGCTGCCATTCTTTAACCTAGAGGCGTGCTTGAATTCTATGTTTTTTTTCTCTAAATGGTTGTAGGGTTATGTGAAGCAAATACATTCCCATGCAGCTGCTATATCTATGATTAAACTTTTTTTTTTTTTTTTTTTTTGATGACAAGCTTTTGAATAAAAGTGCTGGTAAGTTTCATGAAAACAGTTATGGTAACAGAGTTGAACATTTATTCACATTATTTCCAAATGTGCAAAAGAGAAGAGCAACCAATTTATTTATCTATCTCCCACCTCTCTTTGTAGCAGAGGAATTCACACTTGTGTACCAATAATAGCTCATCCTCTTCCCTGCTAAACTGTTGTATTCACTTAACTTGCATTCTATTCATAGACTGATTTTAAAAATATGACTCTTTAGTTTTCTGCAGAGAATCAAATCTTCTCTATAAACAGCACATAATAGCTAGAAAACCTAATTTCCAATTTAAAATATTTCAGTCTCTTGCTAAACAAGTTCCTTTCAGTTTAGATATCTGGTCTAGTAAAGTGGAATTGCTTAACACACTGTTTTAAACAATCAGTTATGGGCACCTTAGACCCTTTGGGTAGATGCTTGGTTGATGAGCACTCTACTCACCTTCCTCTTCCTCCAAGATGGTGGATGAGTTTATGAGGGCGTCACTTCATACAAGGGGATGGGGGCCCTGGACTCTTACTGGTCCTTGAATGTGCATGGCTGATTTCCACTGGGTGGGATTTGTCTTGATCCAGCCACAAAATCTCCTCCATTTGATATGCAGTTTTGTCCCTGGAATATTTCCTGGTCTTGTCTCTTCCAGCTTGTTGGAGGACTGCTGGTCTTCCCTATGGACTTAGCCCTACCTCAGCTCTTGCTGCCACTAGATATCTGGTGGGGACTTCTCTTCCATTCCTAGCCCAAGCATTCTGCTCTGCCTCCTGTTGCTAGCAAGCAACTCAGCCTGCAGCAACCCTGTGGGAAGTCTGCCAACCTGTATTGCCTGCCATCTGTACGCCTCCCCAGGGATCCAGGGAGTGGAATCTTAGACATATTGAATTATGCTGCCTCCACAGGTGGCCACCCTGGTTACTGTGGGACACCTGTGTAAATGTCTCCTCCTGCTGTCCAAAAGAGTAAGAAGCACTAAACCCTATCTTCCATCAGTGTGACTCAACCCATACATGTGCACCTCGGCAGTAACCAGAGAACGGAGATAAAGTGTATCAAAAAAAAAAAAAAAAAAAAGTGCATCAGAATATGGCAAGTGTACTGTCAGCTTTACTCACATTGATATCTTCTCCCTGCATGTCCCTGGGATGGAAGGAACAGCTTGGTTTTTGTCCTACATCAGTGGTTGTTAGACTTTACTGTACCAGGGAAGCTTTTTAAAAATGCTGATGATTGGGGCCTGCAGATTCTCAGTCACGGATCTGGGTATGTCTTGTGTGTAAGAGTGTTTTGTAAATTGTTTCTAATGTGCAGACAGGATATAAAACGTTATCTTGTATCCTCAGTTCTCTCTACTCTTGGCATAAAATTAAAATCTGTTATATCTTGTTGTGTATGTGTGTGTCTGTGTATGTGCATGTAGAGAAAGTGGCCTTGTAACATGTTAAATGATAACTCTTTCGATTTGGGAAGTTTTGACTGAAAGAATCCTTTTGTCCCCCTCAACAAAGTATGGTCTTTACAGCTGTTGTCTTGAAAGAAAGAAAAATCCCCTGTGCCTGTCAATAGCTCAACATGGCCTCTTTCTTTCCCTTTGCATTTTGCTTAGTAGCTCAATATTTTGCATTTTGCAGCAATAGTTCAGAAGCCCCTCCCCACCCCACCTCTGCCTTAGGACCCTGGATACCTCAGAATGCTTCAGGATGCCTGGCAAGAAGGATATGCTCACAGAAAGGCAAAAATGGAAACTATATTAGTAGAGTTTACAAATTATAACCTTTGCATCACTGCTAATATCCACCCCACAGCAAATGAGGCACTTCTAGGTGAAGGGTACATTTATTTGAGCCACATAAAACAAAGATTATAAGATTTTGAAATATAGAACCAATAGGGAAATAAATTTATTTTTAAAGAGACAAAGGGACTTTCCCAAGGTAGCACAATTATATAAGGATTTAACCAAACACACCATTTCCATGGAAGTCAGGAAGGTCTGTAGGAATAGAGCCAGGATGATGAAATCCAAGTGGCTTAAAGGTGATATAGGAGCTTTCAACAGAATATAGAAAGAACGAAGAGCTGGGACTGTTTTCTCGCCTTTTTGATACCTCCATGAAGGCTATTATTTCACCAGCCATCTGCAGCCTAATGATGTAGGGGGCATAGGAACAAAGGATGGAGTTTCTGCCTGTGGGTTCACCTGTGGTGTCGTTATTTAGTTATTATTCACCAAAGTGCCATTGATAACCATCTTTTGCAGCAATGGCTCAGCAAACAAACTAAAGCAGCCTTGGCAAGGTGGCTCATGTCTGTAATCCCAGTACTTTGAGAGGCTGAGGTGGGAGGATCACTTAAGGTCAGGAGTTCAAATCAGCATGGGCTACATAGTGAGACCTCATCTCTAAAACAGAAAAATAGCCAGGTGTGGTGGCCCGTCTTAGCTACTTCTCAAGAGGCTGAAGTGGGAGGAATGCTTGAACCCAGGAGTTCAAGGCTGCAATGGGGTCGTGATTGCACCACTGCACTCCAGCCTAGGTGACAGAGCAAGATCTGTCTCTAAACAAAAACAAAAACAAAAGAAAAAGAAAATAAATACAGACATTTATAAGTGTAAATGCTAATGATTAACTGACTTTTTAATATTTTGTTTCATATGAGCGATATTTTAGCAGCCACTGGATTGCTTATCTATTAGTGGTTCTAAACCAGAGGTGATTTTTCCCCTCCCAGGGGATATTTAGCAGTATCTGGAGACATTTTACATTTTATGGTACTTTTCATGTTTCCCAAAGCTTTTGAAAAGCTGATCTTCTTAATTGATTACTTATGACACTTTCAAGGTTCAAATTGTTCCATCGTAATTCAACCTTCTCTGTTTCATTGTTTATTTTCTCTTCTCTGACATTCACAATTTTGGCAAAGTTAAAAACTTATGTTGAGTTACAGACCACTAAGATAGAGGCCTAAGCCTAATTATTAGCAGCTTAGGTTGTAGAAACAGCTCTTGTATTGACACTAGCTGGATTTATTTTGTTTAATTGTTTTGGAATGTGTAAATATTATGCAGTCGACATGCCTCAAGGACCATTTTCTTTCACTTTTTAAAGTACAACTAGAAGTTGATATTTTTAGCATTCAGTATTCTACACTTTATGTACAAATGAACTTAATAATGAAAGATGAAGAGCAACTGTGCCTTAAGGAAAAAAAAATAGCTTCATCAAAACTAGGTAAGAATGTCCTATAGTGGAACGTTTTATATTGCTCATTATATTTTACAAGTCATAGCAATGCATTATGCGCAGCGATGTATATTGCTGGAAATGCACTTTATGACTTCTTTTGTTATTCCAAGAGGATATTAATACTTGATTATCTTCTACTCAATTGTGAAAACATTTATGCTTTTGGCTACAGTTTTACCCATCATATGGGCTAGGCTGGTTTCAAAAATATCCATATGGTGGTTGCTAATTATAGAATCTCAGGAACTTTTAAAAATAAACACGGACACCAGAATTTGAGAAATAAAGAAGCTGATTAGGAATAGAAGCACATTGAGACCTTAGCGCAGTTGTCAAAATCCATGAATTTGAGCTGATTTATAGAGCATATTATTACAGAGTGGTGGTTTCCTGTTTTCTAGCTTCCCACAGTGCACTAATTAATAATGTGTATCTTATCCACAGGCAGTAGAGGTCCTCCCCTGAACTATTAGCTTCAGCAACTTGCTCTCCTGTTCTTTTTTTTTTTTTTTTTGAGACAGAGTCTCACTCTTGTCACACAGGCTGGAATGCAATGGTGCAATCTTGGCTCACTGCAACCACTGCCTGCAGGGTTCCAGTGATTCTCCTGCCTCAGCCTCCAGAGTAGCTAGGATCACAGGTGCTGGCCACCATGCCTGGCTAATTTTTTTGTGTGTGTTTTTCGTAGAGATGGGGTTTCACTGTGTTGGCCAGGCTGGTCTCAAACTCCTTACCTCAAGTGATTTACCTGCCTTGGCCTCCCAAAGTGTTGTGATTACAGGCGTGAGCCACCGCAGCCAGCCAACAACTTGCTGTCCTGTTTTTGTTTAAACACATGCCATAACTTGATCTTGAATTCCTTCTTTAGAACAAAAATCAGTGTGAAATATTTGTCAGTTCCATCTGACCTCATCAATCTTGAGCAACTCACCAAGTCTCATGTCAGGGTCCTGGCTGATGTTTGAAAATGTTTGAGGTTCCAATCATAGACTATGAAAGAACATGGTGCCCGTTAACACTTAGTTTTCCAAATACATAAATAGTTCTTTGTATTTGCGTACATTGTTTTACATTTTATAAAATATGCTGTACTACCTCATTGTATTCTTTCAAATAACCACAGTGCATTACAGTTATAATTTTAAACATGAATAAAATAGGGTACAGCCATATTAAATCCAATAATTGGAAGTGGCCTTTTCCAGAATGTTGCCTCACATTTAGGGCATGCTTAATAGCTGTTTTTTGAATAGATACATATTAGTGCTTGGAAGTAAGAAACATTATATTGTTGTTGTTTTAATAATAGTTGTTTTTGTTTATGGCATAGATAGGTAGGCAAGATATATTAACTAGGCTTCAAAAGAGATTTAAATATCAATTTTGTTGTTAACAGCATTGTGACCCTGAAATTCTCTTAACTTTTTTTGGCACTTACTTTACTTATTTTTGGAAAAACGGTCTTGGGGAAGAAGTTTGAATAGATACTGTATAAGATTATTTTCTTTTCTATATGTCCAGGGTCTTACATTTCACTGAGTAGAACAAAGCTTTAATTCAAACAGTTTCGATAAAGATGTAGAAAGACAATACAGTTTTTTGTTTGTTTGTTTTGAGACTGGGTCTTGCTCTGTTGTCCAGGCTGGAGTGCAGTGGCACCATCACAGCTCACTACAACCTCCACCTCTTGGGCAAGCTCATGTCATCCTCCTGCCTCAGCCTCCTGGGTTGCTGGGACTACAGGTGTCCACCACTACAGCTGGCTAATTTTTTTGTAGAGATAGGGTTTCACCACGTTGCCCAGGCTGGTCTTGAATTCCTCAGCTCAAGTGATCCACCTGCCTCAGCCTCCCAAAGTGCTGGGATTACAGGCATAAGCCACACAATGCAATTTTTTATTGGGTTTGTAAATTAGGTTTTCTTGTTCATAACTAAAGTATTTACCTAACAATATCACCTGGCTGTGGAGAAGTTATTCTTTACGAAATTAAAAATAGTTATTGTTCATCTAAAGCTCCCAGGATTTACAATGCTCAGTCCTGGTGTATGAAATATGTCAGGTAATACAAATAATAGAGCTTTACTGGGAATTCTCATTTATGTTATTTTTGGGAGTTTTGCTCATGAGCTTTGTATTTAAAGTGCAACATATTCATTTAGGTCTTACTGAAGGGGCAAATTATGGAAGAGCAAATGAGAATCTTATTATTTGATTCACAATTACTCAAAATTTTATTTATGTTATCCGTTAGACATCTCTTTAGTGCCTGCTATAGACTGACACTACATGAGGCCCTCGGATCTTAGAGAGAAGCTAGACATGGCCCTTGACCTCAAGGAATTACAAAGAATGAAGAAATCACTTCTACATGGTGCTTGAGATGATGTTTAGGAAAACCTTCACAGCAGAAATGATATTTGAACTCTGTCTTAACAGGTAGATAAGGATATCTAGGCAGCCAGCAAAAAAGTAATTTTGGTACAAGTTTCAATGTGAACACTGACATGGATGCATGAAATAATTGTGAATTTTGGCAAATGGAAATTGTCAGTATGTCACATGTATCAGTAAGTAATGGAGCATCACAAAGGGAGGAGGCTGTGGAAGTTGATGGGGAAAAATAATATAAGGCTGTGCAGACCATGTTTTGTTTTTTGTCAAGTAGACACTTGGGAGCCATTGAAGAATTTGACTTGAGGAGACCCATGGACAGTGCTAAATTTTGGAAAACCCCTCTATTGGCAATTTTGTGTGGTTGAGAGAGAATATTTATGGGATGATAGACAAGGAGATTTTGAGAAGCAGAACAAATATAGTAACAGTAGGATTGGATTAGAGAGATGATGTAGGCACATGTTAAGGAAAGTCAGTGGAACCCATTTGTTAACTGGAGGTGAGGTTAAAGAAAGGGAAGTGTGGTGGTTTATTGTACGTGTCAACTTGATTAGATTAAGGAATGTCTAGATTGCTGGGAAAACAGTTTCTGGGTGTGTCTATAAGGGTTTCTCTTTAAGAGACTGATGTTTGAATTGGTGGACTGAGTAAAGATCTGCCCTCTATGTGTGAGTGGGCATCCTCCAATCCATCAATTGCCTGAAAAAAGAGAGAGGAAGGGAAAATTCTCTCTCTCTCCTTGAGTTCTGTTTCTCAGGCCTTTGGACTCAAGACTGAATTACACTTCTGGTTTTCCTGGTCTTCTAGCTTGCAGATGGCATATTGTGGCATTTCTCAACTTCTGTAATCATATGATCCAATTCCTATAATCAATCTCATCTTCTATCTATCTATCCATCCATCCATCCATCCATCCTTCTGTCTCTCTCTCGATCCATCTGTCTAGCTATCATATTTCTATGTATGTATCTATCCATCCATCCTATTGATTCTGGTTCTCTGGGGAACCCTAATATAAGAAGAGATAATATAAGACTAATATAAGAAGAGAAATGCACAAGATTCTGATTTGAGTCACTGGGAAAACAGGAGGGGGAGGAGGATGTCACATAAAGGAAGTCAATAGTAGCGTTACACCCCAGTTTGGGGTATTGGATAACATTTCTTTGGGTAGATCTAGTGGGTAGTTGAACATACAATTTGCACAGCACATGGAAACTTCCAACCCTTCAGCATGTTGTTGGAGCCATAGTGAGATACTAAAACCTTATTATGGAGGAATTAAGAAGGCACCAAGGATAGAGTGTTGGGCTGGGCAGGATTACAGGAGTACACAAAGGGAGCTGAGTTTACTATTTAGCGCCCACATTATGTTTTGTTAACTTATGGATGAAAAGTTCTTTCAAACTATTGGGGAAAATCTTGGGATAAAATAGTACCTGGAATTAAAATTTCTGCTTTCCAGCTAAGTAAATTCAAATATAGTTTAGAGAAAGAAACTGTTGAAAGATAGAAAAGAATATGGTAGAGAGATCTTGATTCCAAAACCGATTTGGTTTTCTTCCTTCTGATCTAGAACTGGGCTGTACCTTCCTCCTAGCCACAAAGCCACTACTCTCTGCATTCATGTCTCTGTCCTAGTGATATCTTAATTCCTGAGGGAGCAAAGGCTTGCCATATCTTAATCCTGCTTCTGGCCCTATAAGTGTACCCAGTTATTCCATGAAGTCTGCTCCACACTGTTCTAAAGCCAGGCTCCTCTCAGCTTGCAGGTGGTAATGGTTTAGACCACTGACTGACCTGCCTCTGTTGTGTGGCTTCCCATGGGTTCACTTCTGCTGGTGTGAATTTACTGGATTATTTCTTACACCTCTCTTTTGGGTCTGTGGCTCCTTGGGTTGATTTGTCCATTTCTAACTTTATACCCATGGCTCTGCATTCTTTAGTCCTGTAACACTCATAATCTGCTTAGCTTCTTAGTATTTATCGTATGCCTTATTGTGCTACTCTGTTTTTAAAAGCTTTTGCCTTTAATCTAAAACACCTGTTGTACTAGTCTGTTTTCACACTGCTGATAAAGACATACTTGGGACTAGGCAATTTACAAAAGAAGGAGGTTTAATAGACTCACAGTTCCTCATGGCTGGAGAGTCCTTACAATCACGGCAGAAGGTGAAAGGCATGTCTCACATGGCAGCAGAGAAGAGAAGAGAGCTTGTTCAGGGACCCCCCCTCCCTTATAAGGCCATCAGATCTCATGAGACTTACTCACTGTCATGAGAATAGCATATGAAAGACCCACCCCCATGATTCAAGTGTTTCCCACAGGGTCCCTCCCACAACACCTGGGAATTATGGGAGCTACAGTTCAAGTTGAGATTTGGGTGGGGACACAATCAAACTATATCACCTGTGAAGTTAGAGATGAAGTATTACAATTCTCTCATCACTCTCTTCCCTAGTCCCCTGCATAGGGAGTATTTGCCAAGTGGTAGTGAAGGTGGAGCTGATCTAGGCGCAGATGGGGGATGAATTATTTGTGATCTCATCTCAAACAGAAGTAGCAGCAAGATTCACTTTATATTAATTCATCAGGTTATTTTGAGCTCCTAACATATGTATAGGAGAGTGCTGAGCACTGTGGAAGTCTGAAAACATAGGAACCCTGCCTTAAAGAAAGCTGTGGCCAAAACCATAGATTATTAGGGCTAGAAGTCATCCAAGAACATGATAAAACCTCACATTATTCTCTTTTATTTGTTAAGTTTAATTTTAAATTAAAACCAAATTTGTGTTCATCCTTAGTTTATACATGTAATTAAAGCAATAACTACAGGCTTCAAACAACAGTTACAAGAAAACCCTGAAAATAAAAGGACACGTGTACACTTGTGCTTAGAGATGGTAGGCACTGAGCCAGTGACTTACATTTTGTCATGTTGACATGGCAGAGGTCAGTAGTTATACAATGTTATAAAACATTAAAGGTAAGCCTATCTTTAGTCTGAATTTCATCATCACAAAGTTAAAAGTTTGACTAAAAGAGCCAAGTTAACATTGAAAGATATTTTTCAGCATTTCCAAAGATCATTGACTCATAACCTTGATTCTTGAATATACTTGTTATTGACAGTGACATCTTTTAGAGTATTTGCTTTAGAAAACTATTTTTGTTCACTAAGATTTTGAAACACATTTGCTATAGGAGGTGCAGTTGCCCACTAACCTGAGAGATAATTAATTTTTGATGACCTTACTGATCTAGTTATACTCACACTAAGCATTTTTTTTGTAAAAAACACTTTAAAAAAAATAAGTGACTCTAAAAAAGTAACTTGGAAATAAAATGCAGGGTCTTCTTCTTTTTGTCTGAGACGAAGTTTTGCTTTTGTTGTCCAGGCTGGAGTGTAATGGCGAGATCTCAGCTCACTGCAACCCCTGCCTCCCAGGTTCAAAGGATTCTCCTGCCCCAGCTTCCTAAGTAGCTGGGATTACAGGTGCCCACCACCAAGGCCAGCTAATTTTTTATTTTTAATCGAGACAGGTTTTTAGCATATTGGCCAGGCTGGTCTTGAACTCCCCACCTCAGGTGATCCACTCGCCTCAGCCTCCCAAAGTGCTAGGACTATAGGTGTAAATCACTGTGCTCGGCCCAGGTTCTCCTTCTTTTTTAAAGTCAGGTCCTAAAACAAATGTGAAAAATTACATAAAAGGGAATTTCCTGGCCAGAGGTAAAGTCAGTGTTGCATACAATGAGGTGTTCATTCATTGATTGGTTTATTCATGCATTCATTCATTTGTCCATCTATCCAGTTGTCCTTCTGTCCATCTACCAACCCACTCATTTCTACACCCATCCATCCATGCATTCATCTGTCTACCCATCCACTTATCCTTCTGTCCATCCACCCACCCACTCATCCATCCGTCTATCTATTGACCCATTCATTCTTTAATCCACCAACTCATCCATCCATCCATCTACTCATCCATTCATCTTTCCATTTATCCATCCATTCACCCACTCATCCTTCCACCCATTCCTCCATCTATCCATTCATTCACCCACTCATCTATCGATCCATCTTATCTATTCACCGACCCATTCATCCTTCCTTCCATCCATCTATGCATCCACCCATTCATCTTTCCATCCACCAACTTATCCATTGATCCATCTACTCACCCATTCATCTTTCCACTTATTCATCCATTCTCCCACCCATGCTTTCATCCATCCATCCATCTATCCATTTATCCACCCACTCATCCATCCATCCATCCGTATATCCATCCACCTACTCATCTTTCCTTTCATCCATCCATGGATCCACCCACCCACTTATCCTTCTATCCGTCCATCCATCAATTTATCCACCCACCTACTCATCCTTCAGTCCTTCCTTCTTTCATCCATCTACCCACCCACCCATCCATCCATCTATCCATTTATCTACCTACCTACTCATCCTTTATTGCTTCCTTCTTTCCATCCATCTACTTACCCACTCATCCATGCATCCATTCTTTCATTAGTTAATGAAAATTCTCTGCCAAGAGCACATATTATAACAGTGTGTCAGGAATTGTGTTAGTTTCTGGAAATAGAAAGGAAAGATGCTTTTTTAGATCAGTTGTTCTAAAGGTGGGCCTTCAGAGGAGTTTCTGTATATAGCATAAAGAGTTCCTCAGTAGAATTTTGAGATTTACCATATAATTTCACAGGCGCATTTACTAAATCTTCCTACTAAAGTATCTGGATTGCAAGGGTTAATCCACTTACTTGTTTAAGAGAGTAACCGTATGTGGTAACTGCAAAAGGAATAAAATGAGCCTTTTTATGGCCCACTCCAACAACTTTCGCCCTAGTCAGAATGGCATCTGACCCAGTGAAGCCAGAGGCTCCTAAGTAACTTTTGGAATGATGTGTTAACAGTCCATAGCTGCCAAATAGGAGAACCATATAAAAGACCAAGCTTGAGGTTTGGGGCTCCCTAAGCCAAACACATGACAGGAGTAATGAGGTGTTTAGCATTTGAAAGGGACTGACAGCCCTCTCCTGGGTACCTGGAAGGAAAGGCACTGGATCCCATTCTTTAGGAGCTGTGCTTCTGTGAAATAGAAGTTGGGAATCAAAGCTAGTGAAATATAAATTGAAGATGAGAGCTGCAAAAAAAACTATAGGGAGAATAAAGATAATTCAATATTTGAAGTCAGCGGTGGCTTTCGGGGAAAATGATGAAAATTCATTAAATTGATAGTTCATTAAATTAACAGATTTTAATGTGTACTGGCATTTGTCCTTGTATTTATTTATTTTATAGAGATAGGGTCTTGCTCTGTTGCCCAGACTGGAGCGCAGTGATGCAATTACAGCTTGCTGCAGCTTCAAACTCCTGGGCTCAAGTGATCCACCCACCTCAGCCTCCCAAGTAGCCGGGACTATAGGTACACACCACCATGCCCAGCTATTCATGTTGTTTTTCATTTTTTACAGTGATAGGGTCTTGCTATGTTAACCAGGCTTATTTATCCTTTTAAGATGAGACATCTTTGTCTATATTTCTGTTCCTTTTACAACTTTCAAGAAAGATACAAGACTCCCTGTATCTTCCAAATATGACAACAAATATGTCCTAATAAAGGGACTAAATAAGATGATAACTTTTAGAAAATTAGGTTTTCAGAGTAAACTTTTTATGGATTTGTAAAATTTTATTGCTTAGCAGTGTCAGTTCTCATATGGGTGGTTGGGAAATACTGTTGACTGATTTCCTGAGGTATTTTTAGAGCTGCTGGGGTGAGTTTATAAACTTATTCAATTCATCTTATTGGAAACTCTCTTGTGATTGCTCTCAAATGTTTTAAGAAAACCTTTCATGATTTTTAAAAAATAGATTTAAGGGGTAGAAGTGTAGCTTTGTCCATGGATATATTGAGTAGTAGTGATATCTGAGCTCTTAGTGTAACCATCATCCAAATAGTGTAAATTATACCCCAAAGTTAATTTCTTATGTCTAACCTCCCTCCTATTCTCCTACCCTTCTGAGTCTCCAGTGCTTATTATTCTACTCTCTGTGTCTATGTGTACTCATTGTTCCGCTCCCACTTATAAGTTGAACATGCAGTATTGTACTTCCTGTTTCTGAGCTTTTCATTTAAGATAATGACCTCTAGTTCCATCCATGTTGCTGCAAAATATATGACCTCATTTTTTTTTTTTATGGCCAAGTATTTTTCCATGGGGGGTGTGTGTGTGTGTGTGTGTGTGTGTGTGTGAGAGAGAGAGAGAGAGAGAGAGAGAAAGAGATTTTCTTTATCCATAGAATCAACTTAAGTGTCCATCAGTGGATAAAGAAAATATCTATTGATGGACATTTAAGTTGATTGATTCTATGACTCTGCTATTGTGAATAGTGCTGTGATAAACATAAGAGTACAGATGCCTTTTTGATATAATGATTTGTTTTCCTTTGGGTGGAAACCCAGTAGTTGGATTTCTGGATAGAATAGCAGTTCTAATTTTAGATTTTTTTATATTGAAAATTAAATTAGGCTGAGTGCGGTGGCTCACGCCTGTCATCCCAGCACTTTGGGAGGCCAAGGCAGCTGGATCACCTGAGGTCAGGAGTTCAAGACTAGCCTGCCAACATGGTGAAACCACATCTCTACCAAAAAACAACAACAGTAAATAAACAAACAAACGAACAAAAAAGCCAGGCATGGTGGTGGGTACCTGCAATCCCAGCTACTCAGGAGGCTGAGGCAGGATAATTGCTTGAGCCCAGGAGGCGGAGGTTGCAGTGAGCTGAGATCTAGCCATTGCACTCTAGCCTGGTAACAAGAGCAAAACTCCATCTCAAAAAAGAAAAGAAAAAAAGATAATTAAATTAACCGGTTAGTTGACCGTTATCTACTAGACTTTCTTTGTCCAGAATGATATTTAGATGCATCAGAAAGTTAAATCCACCATAAAAGATTAAAGGGGTACCACTGATCATAGTTTTTAAAATATCCTTCAGATGTAAGGACACTGAAGGAGGAGAGAATCCAAAAATGAAGGAAGGAAGGGCAGCATTATTAAATAAGTAAAGCATTAAAGATGACTATTTGGATGGCTATGATGGTACTCGATGTGTAACATTCAGTGTGTTTGCCAAAAAAATTATCTCCCTCTTTCCTTAGAGACACACCTTGTAAATAGTTTAGTGTCTTGGGTTGTTTTGATGTCATGCCAGGGACATAAACAACAGTTTTTAAGAGGTAACTCCCTCTCTGCCAATTGACCAAGATTCTATTCTCACCCTCTCCCATTCCTAAGGTGCTCACCAAACTACCTTAGACAGCACCCAGCTGGCTCCATGTACTTCTGTGCCATTATCAACTGGGGAACACCTTCCCCAATCCTATGCCATTATCGGTTGGGGAAGACCTACAATCAGTGCTTACAGAAAAAAAAAATAAAAACCTTTACCAATTTGGAGAAATGTCCATTTAAATATTACTGAACTAAACTAGCTAGCAAATGTTCTAACCATCCAATGCTGACATTCCCTACCTCAACATTACACAAGTAAAGATTATGGTTTTTTTAATATGGTGCCTTGTAGCCAGGTGTTTAGTATTGCATTTGGTTTCTTGGTATTTGGAATTTTTATGGTCGTCATTACAGTAGGAAATTTCAAGGGAATCATTTTATGGTATATATTTTACTTCTTACTCATGTCTTGGCTTCCAACTCTACAAGACTCACTTACCTTTACCTTTGTGAATTACGTGCAAATATTTTCAAACCCTCTCTGTGTTCTAATTGTTTTTGGCTTCAATATGTTATAGAAGAGCCAAGCAGAATAGAAAAGTAAGTTTTAAATAAAAATTAGAAACTATTGGATTCGCCAAATGCTTTCTCCTTCATTTACTTGGGAAATAGCCTTGTATTTTGCCAACATTTGAAACAAAATTCTAATGACCTTTAATACATCTCCTTTTCATCACTTGGCTAAGTGTTCAACATTTTTCATGTGCATTCAAAGAGAGGGAAATGTTTTCATTATAAAAGTGGAGTTACTTACATACTCTGGTTTCTACACTTTCAAAGAGCTGTAACAACAAGTTATGGAATTCTATAAGTAGAAGAGCCATGGATTCTCCTGGTCCATTCAGCCAGGATGTTCACTGTGCACAGACGAAAGTGGAAGAGAGATGATGAAAAGAGGGAAAGAACAACAACACAAAATTTTGATTTTTAATCTTGGGAAATTCATAGCTCATAGAAGCAAAGATTACAGACTGTCATATTTAGAAATTATGTAATTTTTCCAATTCAGCCATGTACCCCATTCACAGACACTCTCACCAAAACCCCTTACAGAATCCTTCATTCAAGAATATGAGAACTCACCACCTACTGAGATGGCCACTTCCATTTTTTAACAGCTTTAAAGTTTCTGTTTGTTCTGAAATAAGATGTCTCTTTGGAATTATTCTTCTCTGTTTCTTGTGCTGACCCTTCCAGCAATATTGAATATTTAAAAAGGTTTCTGAATGAAACAGCTTCTGATGTTTTGAGTTTATCATTGTGCTTCCACTCTAGGCCTTTCCTCCATTTTCCCAAATTCCTCTATGAGTAGAGTGCTTCCCGTTCTCTCACAATTAGGTTCACCCTTTGGAACACCTGCCCCACTTGCCAATATTCATGTCAAAAGGCCTAGAACTGGATCCAGCACCCTAGGGGTGCCTTCCACCTCTCTGATTCTGCTGCTCTGCCTGCCTCCTTTCCATTTCAGTTTCCCTACTTCGTAGTATGTTCTTTGATACATCCTGGGGTTAGTGGAAGTGAGAATGAAGGGAACATTGAGCGTGAGGAGTTTGAGACACTGCAAGGCAGCAAGGGGTCAGGACCGGAAGAGCAGGCGATGTGTGCAGGACTCAGCTTCTCTGAATGAAAACGGGCGAGAACTAGAAGGTCAACAACCTTGTGGAGACTTTGCAGCTATTTGCTCTGGACTCCACTGCAGCGTCAGAGCTCGAATAATCATGAAGCTCAGGTGCTGTACCCAGCCCAGCATAAGCTCTGACACCAGTTGTTCTTTTCAGCTTCAACAAATCCCTATGGACCCTTCCTGTGAAGACCCATCCTACATAACCTTCCACCACAACCCTCTTTGTTTGCCATTCATAGTTTCCTGCATTCTCCGAACTTGGACTTCAATCCTTATGATTCCATTTGAATGGTTCTTGGTGGGGCGTTAATTAGAATTTCTGCATAACAACATTTATATATATAAATATAAATATACATATATTGTCTAAGTGAACATTGTCACCTTGGGGACTTAGATTTTATATATTAATGTATTAATATAATTTCTATGTATAATTATATTAATATATTATTAATATACAATATGTAATATATTAATATAATTAGTATATTATAATATTAATGTAATATTATAATGTAAATATATATTTATATGTGTGTGTATGTGTATTATCTAAGTGAACATTGTCACATTGGGAAATACTGCATGGGTTCAATATAAACAACCAGACGTGAATGGTTTGTCAAAAAGGAATGAGCTGTGCTTTCTCCTTCATGCTGTAGCACATCTATCTTAATCCATTCATTATCACCATACATGCAAAGTTTAATGGGAAATATTTGGAGACATTTGGAGGCAGTCAGTATAACACATATACTTGAGCTAACAGCATATGAAAAATGTCCTTCACTACCCACACTCTTGTTAACTGAATACTTGCTATTTAAACTTATAAAACAGAATTTTGGAGATAGGATGAGATAGGATTAGGATTATTTGGAGATATAGGATTATATATAGCTATAGGAAATATATAGCTATAGGAAGTATATATATATACATATATATATATACATATATATACTTCCTATAGCTATATATATCAGAAAGGAAAGATTTAAATATATATCAGAGAGGAAAGATTTAAATTTTCTTATGCAGAAGTTCTAGTATACATAAGTTTACATATAAACTTACATATACGTAAACATATGCATATTTTACATGTTTTACATATATATGTTTATACGTAAATATTTACTTACAGTTAGTTAATTTTTATTTATTTTATTTGATTTCATTTTTAGAGACAGGGTCTTGCTCTGTTACCCAGGCTGGAGTGCAGTGGTGCAATAGGTCACTGAAGCCTCAACCTCCAGATCTCAAGTGATCCTCCCACCTCAGCCTCTCACGTAGCTAGGACTACAGATATGTGCCACTATTCCTGCCTAGTTTTTAATATTTTTTGTAAGGATGAGGCCTCTCTATGTTTCCCAGGCTGGTCTTGGACCCAGGCCTTAAGCAATCCTCCTACCTTGGCCTCCCACAGTATTGGGATTACAGGCATGAGCCGTCACACCCAGCCTATATTTACATATTGATATAAATTATATATACATAAAATATGCATGCATAAATAAGATACAAAGATACAAATATCAAATATAAATACATATATTTTATATAAAAATATCTATTTAAACTACTGAATAAAAAAATACTGCCTGGACTCAGTATAAACAACCAGAGTTGAACGGACTGTTGAAAACGAATGATCTGTGATTTTTCCTTCACACTGTAGCACTGCATTCGCACACCTATCTTATTCTATTCATTATCACCACACATGCAAAGTTTAATGGAAAACATTTGGAGACATTGCAGTAAGTATAACAGATATATATGCGCTAATAGCATATATAAAAAGTCCCTCACTACCCAAGATCTTATTAACTGAATACTTGCTATCTAAACTCATGAAACAGAATTTTTGAGATAGGATTATTTGGAGAGTGTTTTCAAATAAGCACGCCTAAGAATTGCTATGCTAGCAGCTATGGGAGTATGAACAAAATGCTGTTGCTTCTGACTTTCAAGTTGAATAATGAAGCGTCTACAAATGGAAAACTGCTGTTTAAATACTTGGATAACATAAGCCTAGTGCTGGCTCTAAAATCGTTAAGCAGATTCTTTTCTTGGCACAAGCGAACAGAGAGAAGAGTAGTTAATCATCTGTGGATTGATGATTAGTACAGTGTGATTTAGAACTAGCATGGAAATTCCTCCTGTTTGTGAGCCAGTTTAAAACCAGTTTTGTTTCATTTCAGTGAGCTAAATGGCTACATCTTTTTCAGATAAAGTTTTATCAAGTTTTTAAAGTGTCAGCTCAGAAAACATTCTTACAGTGTACAAATGGAGACATATAAATGTTAAATACAGTATTTTTCATTTTCTTATATTAAATTAGGCACCTGAAGAGGCAAATTAATATTTTTGGTCATTAGAAGACTACTTACACTGCAATAAAAAGTGGGGGGTGAGGGGAAGCAAGCATCTTTGTTCATCCCAGTTTATTCAGCATCATAGAATAATTAACTGAGATTTCCCATACGTGTAAATTTTGTTGAAAACAGAAGCCTTTTAAAATGTGTAGTTATTAAAGTGTATTCATCCATTTTGGCAGAAAAAATATTTATACAATATATAACCCATCTCCTTGCCTCTGCAATAGAACCTGTAAACTTCATTTATATATTGGTCAATTCTATTTAAGCCTATAATACAGAAGTCATCCTCAAGGTAGATTGGGCTGCATATGACTGTTTGCCTTTGTATTAAATGGTCCCCAAAAGTCTTGTTTGTTGATTAATGGTTTTATTTTATGGTTTTCCTGTTTCCTGTTTCACTTTCAGTCTTGAGACTGCTATATTCTTGCAGTTGATGGAAGCTGCAAGCCCTTGTGACTTGCCAGCATTGTTTGTTTCACTATATAACTGAAACAGAATTTAATTGAGACTCTTGCAATGTATCCGGGAACGTCACTACACTCATTTTTAGGAAATCCTTGGTTTAAAAGGTAGAAACTTTGCTTCCTCAATAAATCCCAAAGTAACAGGCAGCATGGGACCTGAGAAGGTCTTACCAAGGTTCCTGTGCCAGCACAGAGAAGGCAGAGGGTTCCTGTGTTCTCCAAGTTGTGAACACCAGGAGGAGTGATTCCTCCAAGTTTGAAGGGTCATGAGGACATGACTTGTTTTTCTAAATACCCCTGGGTGGACCTATGTCTGAATCCCAAGGCTTCTGCATCAGTTAGCATTATGCAACAGGAGGACACAGATAGCAGCAGGTTGGACAAGTAAAAGTTCATCTGAACTCACGTAAAGTCTGGAGGAGGCAGTATAGCTGTGATACCGTGGCCTCATTAACTCATCAAGGACCTAGGCTTCTTCCAGGTCTCCACTCCACTGTGTCTTGTGTGCTGAGAGGGCTGTTGTAGCACTAACCTTCACATACACATTCGGCAATGCAGAATAGAATGAGAAAAAGTGGAAGGAGGCTATCCCTCTTTACCCTCTCATGCTACTATCCAGAAGTAACACTTTGTTTTCACACATTGACAGCTTAATCAGACAGCCACATCTGTTTGCAGTGGAGGCTATGAAATTTTACATACATATAGAGATTCTGTTACTAAAATTCAGGGCAGAATTACTAGAAGCCTCTGCCATGTGGGTCCCTGTATTGGCTTTCATGAAGGGCAGAGACACCAATAATTGATATGGCTTTCAGTCTGTCCTTGTAGGCTCCAGCCCCTGATCTCTTCCATGTCATGTTCCTCTTCCCTTCCTGAAGTCCTGCCCCGTGGATGTCTAGCTTAGCATCAAACACAAAGACAACACCAAAGCCTTACAGAGACTGCTCAACCAGCTCCACATGTGTGCAAAAGCAAAGCTCTGTCATAAAGACCTCTAACTGTATGTATAAGTATCTAATGACTGTGAATAGATATAGATAGGTGGATGTATATCTGTTATCAATTAATAAATTTGTCTACCTCTAGGCATATATGCATATATTTATGTGTAGTATATTGATAAGAAGATTTATATTCATGTGTCTGTGTGTGTCCATATGTGTGTGCATGTACATGGTATAAATATAGAGTATATAGAGGACATATAGATAGATGGCTATGTCATATATTTATGAGATATAGAAAATATCGATATCTATATATCATATTTCTATGAATCTATATATATATATATCTGTAGATATGTAGATATATTTTTATGGCATAGGCACTCAATCAGCATACCATTGATATAAATAGCATATATATGATCATATCTATCCATCATTCTATATCTCCTGTAGATCTAGATTTAAATATAGATATATAGGTATCAATATTTTATATTCAGTATTGATATTGTAGTGGTATGTTTCTCTTGTGGAGCCCTGACTGATGAACTCTCCCTCTAACAGCCACCTGACACCCACTTTTTTATTACTATGTAAGTCCCAGAATGTAAGCTCTAGAAACTTAGGAGAACCTTGGGAAAACAGGATGAATGTACCATCCTCCTGCACACAGAAAAATGAAGCTAACTATTCTATCAGCTCCATGAAATATAGGAATAAATAAATATGAAATTAAATTATGTGAAATAATGGTGATTCAATTACGTGTACCCTTGAGTTTATGAATTAAGAAGTATCTTTGCAATAATATTTCCATCTTCTCTCCCATGTCAATTTTTTTTTTTTTTTTTTTTTTTGAGACAGAATCTTGCTCTGTCACTCAGGCTGGAGTGCAGTGGCGAGATCTTGGCTTACTACAACCTCTGTCTCCTGAGTTCAAGCGATTCTCCTGCCTCAGCCTCCTGAGTAGCTGGGATTACAGTCATGTGCCACCATGCCTGGCTAACTGTTGTATTTTTAGTAGAGATGGGGTTTCGCCATGTTGGCCAGGCTGGTCTCCAATGCCTGACCTCAGGTGATCTGCCTGCCTTGGCCTCCCAAAGTGCTAGGATTACAGGCATGAGCCACTATGCTCAGCCTCATGTCAAATCTTAGTAGCTCAGTAGAATAGTGAGGTAAGATCAATTCTTCAGATGAATACTTAAATACTTCTCAGATTAAGGACTGTGTCTTCGAATTTTAGATATAAAAAATACCTTGTAATAACTATTTATAAAAGTCCCTAAATTGTCCAGGTTAAATGTTGTTTTCTAAAAATATGTTTTTGAAAGAAAAAAAGGCATTTATATAAAATTTTCATACAGAAAAAAAGATGAATTCAAGGTAAATTTGTTACCAGTTTTAAAAACAATTTTAAAAATAAAAGTAATTTATGTTTGAGGCAAAATAATGGATTGAAAAATAGTAAAATGTCTTAAAGAATCATTTGGAAAATGAAGACTAAATTGAGGAAACTTTAATGATTATGGGAAATCACACAGAAGTTTTCAAATGTACATGAAGTTTTGGAAATGATGTTTATTGAATTAAACTGACTGTAGAGAAAGGAAACCTAGAGATAACATTCTAGAAATATGTTCTACAATTTCTGTATTTCATAAATGAATTAACTCTAAGGCAATTATGAGGAAGATGAGATAAATAATTTCTTTTCCTTTATCTCTTTCATCCTTTCTTCCTTCTCTAAGTTGTAGTACCTCAAGCAGGGCCCCTTAAAGGCAAAAACTTCCCACCTGCTAAAATACTTATGAAATCTAATGGGTTTGTCTTCTGACGTTTGGGATTTCATTTTATTTTGCTTTCTATAGAGAACTCAACTGTCCAAAGGCCAGACTAGGATGTCTTCTTTTAAACTCTCAGGCTTTCCTGTCTTCGCTCAGTATCAAGGTGTAGCTTTCACTACCACTTAACTAAGGCTACTGATTACCCAAGTATGGCAGTTGTCAGAAAATACTTGCTACATAACACTGGAATCATTGGATACTGAATAGGAGTTAAATAAGGTGGATTAACATAACTCATGCGTTCAAAGAAACATAGAATTTTACTTGCCTACTTAAATAGATACCATATTTTTCTATGAAATTTGCAAATAGACTTATTTTTTTATAAAATGACCTAAATTCTATAAATAATATATGAATAACGGGAGTTTGTTATTTAATATTTAATTGTCTACTATGAAGACAGCTTTTGGATGTTAACCCCCTAAATACCCTAAATAGTCCCTTGTTAAAAGTAAAAATCTGAGTCTCAGACGAGTTTAGACACTTGCAAAGGCCAACTTGGATGCCTTATGAAGACAGGAAGGGATGTCAGCTAATCAGAGTGTGGGTAAACAAGGCGAACTGTAGCTCAGCTATTCCCCAGTGAGAACTCCCCATGAGAGGAAATTAAGGAATTTCTCTGCCTTTATATGAAATGCTGCTATGTAGTACCCAGCACACCAGTATGCCATAAGATTTGTTAAAGCCCATTGCTGTGCTGGGGAATTGTGGGACCACTTATATATGTGGCAGGGTACTTAGTAATAGTTAATTTGTTACTGATGCTAGTCAGATAATCTGGGATTAATTCAGAAGCATACTTTTTAATTATTTTTTGTTAAAGTGTATATTTCTGAGTAATAACTTGGATTTTAATTTTTTACCCCCTTTCTGCAAATAAAAACCTATGATTTGAACACAGCTATCTTTCTTCATTTTTCACATTATTATCCTGTTTTAATCAAGTTTAACTTGATTTAATAATATGATTAACTTGATCTAATATTCAATAATACTTGATTTAATAGTATTATTAAATGATATTAATATTAATCATATTATAAAATCATATTAAATCAAGTTAATCATATTATTAATTTAAAACACACACACACACACACACACACACACACACATATATATATATATATATATATATATATACACAATGCAATGGAAAATACCTAAGTTGTATAGGCTGTGGTTTGTGATAATTCTAATGATGTCATTTATGACTAAGTTGATGGTATTTCAGGGCAGAGGTCACCTGCCGAAATACTTGTGAAGTCTGTGGGCACACATCCCATTGTTGTTGAGTGTGTTTGGTGTGTGTATGTGTATGTTTGTGTGTATATTTCTGGGTTTCTCTTGACTTTACAGTCCAGTATATGGATGGCTGCAAATGCATGAGCCCATTCTCTCCTTTGCTTTCTCCTGTCAAGCCTAAGTAGTCTCTAGGGTGGTTGTGAAGCTATTTACTGAGGGCCAATCATGGGCCACTGCACCCATTGAGCCAGTTGCTTGCTACTCAGCAGGCACCATTCTGTCTCAGAATATGGAGTGACAGGTGTGAGGTTGAGCACACTTCCTCATTAGGTCCTGCAAGGATAGTGCCCCTTTATCAACAGCCCTTATCAGAGAGGGATCAGTAAACAGGCAGATCCCATGGCTGAGCTGGACAGCATTAAAGGCTCCATTGGGAGAGGACTGATGACACCTGCCCTATTCTACAAAGAACTCTTCTTGGGAAGGTGACAAAAGGATTGCATTTCAGGGGGATGAAGGCCTGTAGGGATGTCTTTCATCCCTCCCAAGCATTCTTTCCTGGCACACTCAGCAGATCTTGGGTTTTGAAGGGAAACCATTGAATATCATGAAAGAGCAAAGGGCCGCAAGGCCTCCTTCTTTCCTGTCCTGTCCTGCCTTTGCTCATGAGACCTTCCTAAGAGTTTCCATTGCTAACTCATTCGCAGCAGTACCCGTGTTCTCCTTAGAAGGCTGCACTAAGGAGAGGAAAGGGGTTAGTTTACAGCCCATTGAAGGAACAATAAACCCATCCACAGACAACTAGATTGAACCCCTGCACAAAATATGATACCTGCTCTAATTTGGTACATACTGAGTACAGTTCCTTATCCCAAACTAGAAAGAGCAGAATCAGAATGGGCACAGGACCAAGTCATACAGTGAAAAGATATAATGCTCAGGTTGATTACAATGAATAAGCCTACCTAGATTGCCGAAACAATCTGGACCACTTAATCTTCTGCATTTAATAATGATATATGGTTAATCTGGCAGTTTTATCCACATATTTTGGGAAAAATATGTAATTTTTATAGTGAAGCTAAGTGAGATGGTTAGTTTAATGACTGTCACTATTCAGAGATGTCGTTTATTAGCTTCTCAACTCTTAGATGTTGGAGAACAAAATTTGCAAAACAAGATACTGAATTGATGGATGAAAGTGGACCTAAAGAAAATAATCTAGAAAGGTTATATTTATTTAGTTTCTTTTTACTTTTGATTTTCATAAGTTCTCATAGTTGAGGATGGAAAATTAAAAACACATAAAATTTAATGATACATAGTTGTTGTGCAGCACCAAAATATGTTGCACACCAGCCATAACAGCAGTATGAAGCCAGAGCTCCTTCACGGAGGAGGGCTTTGATAGATTTTTTTTTCTCATGTAACAAGAACTCGGGATGTAAGTAGGCTGAGACTTTTTTGCTGATCGTGACTTGGGGCCTTAGAACTTTCCTACTCTGTCATTGGGAATTCTTGTATGATGGCTCCTGTACTTCCGAACTTAGGTGTAAGATGTGGGCAGGCAGAAACTGGGTCACAAGAAAAGAGACACATATCCACAAATCTGCCTTTATCTTCCTATGGCTATCCCCGGCTGCAAGAGAATCTGGGAAGATGCGTATTTTAATTGGGCACATTGTCATCCTCAGCATTATGGTTGTGAAATAAGGAAGAAGGGGAGGGTGGCTTTTGGGTGTTATAGTACATTCAAATGGCATGGAGGGTAGTGCCGTAAGATTTCAGGAAGAGGACAAGAGAGTATTCACATAATCAGAAATGACACCCCCATGGTGGTGGAACTTAAAGGGCTTTGAAATATGTTTACGCTTCTGGAAACACAACGATTTTTCAGAGCAGATGTTGTGGGGACTAACGTGAGAGACAGGAAATTGCGTTATGCCAAAGACATGAGGCAACCTCTCTTCCCAGTATAAAAATGAAGGATTGGCATTATAATGAGGGGAAAGCTGTTACTGGAATGGAGGATACATTAAGGGAATCACAGGGAAATTATAAAAGGCCTTGAAAGACAAGCAGAGGTTCGAGGCTGGAGAGAAGAGGAAATGAAATGAGTCCTCATTCAAGCTTCCGGCCTGGTTAGGTGGAATAAGGTTACAACATCTCTAGATACAGGATAAATGATAGTCTGTTCAGAAAAATGGGAAGGAATCAATCAAAGGGATATTGGAGTATCTTGTACCTTAGTAGATATGCAGCAAGTTTGTGCTCATGGAAGAAAAAGGAAATAGAGCTATCAAAGATAGCCACACATTCTACATTTCCTAGCAGCCCAGCAGAATTGTGGCATGACCAAGAAAGTTGGAAACAAGCATTACATTTTTAGGAGAGAGGATGGTTCCTTTTGTGGTGCACTCAAGTAGACAGAGTCAAGCAGCCTAGGAACTGAGGATCTAGGAGCAGCACGTAGGAGAGGCCTGTGGTCTGCAGGTATTTGGATGGGATTTATTACTATTATTATCATTGTAGGTTGCTTTCTTATAACCTAGACATATTTCTTTATTTGTGATACATAATGTACATATTTATGGGTTGCATTTGCTATTGATACATGCATGGAATGTGTATTAATCAAGTCAGGGTATTTAGGATATTCATCATCTTGGACATTTGTCATTTTTTTATGCTGCAAACATTTTAGAACTGCTCTTCTAGCTATGTTGGTATATACACTAAATTATTGTTACCTATAGTTACCCTGCTATAGAGGTTGCTATGGAAGAAGGGACTGGATTTATTTGTGAAGGGATGAAGATGGAGAACCATAGAGAAAACCAGAAACAGAGCCTCATAGACATTCAGCATTAAGTAATAAGACAGCAAGGAGAAAGAGTCATGATGCCAGGTCAGCAACACTCAGCAAGAATGTGCTACCAGAGGTGCTGTCTTAGTCTGTTTTCATGCTGCTGATAAAGACATAGCTGAAACTGGGTAATTTGTAAAGAAAAAGAGGTTTAATGGACTCACAGTTCCATATGGCTGGAGGCTGGGGAGGCTTCACAATCATGGCAGAAGGTGAAAGGCATGTCTTACATGGCAGCAGGCAAGAGAGAGCAAGTGCAGGGGAACTCCCCTTTATAAAACCATCAGATCTTGTGAGACTTATTCACTATCATGAGAAGAGCATGGGAAAAATCAGCCCCATGATTCAACTACCACCTACTGGGTCCCTCCCACAATGTGGAAATTGTGGGAGCTACAATTCAAGATGAGATTTCGATGGGGACACAGCCAAACCATATCAAGTGCCAAGAGAGTGAAAGCACAGGGTGGGCGGCCAGCAGAGCTGAAAGAGAATGAAGAGGAGCTGGCAGGAACAGGCTGCTAGATCTGAGCAGGGAGCTTATCCTCAGCCCTGGGGAACTGGTGCCAGTGGGTAAGAGAGGGAGCCATGTTGCAGGCCTCTGAAGAGGGAGGTGTGGGAGAGAAGGAGAGGTAATAGGCTCAGGACAAGAAAACAGAAAACATGTAGCCCAGCTCAAAAAAGTGCTAAGGTGGCAATTCTTTTTGTTTAGCTTTTCCCTTAAGGCACGGGTGGTCTGAAAACACCTGAAGACAGACAAAAAGACCTGCACAGAGAAACCAATTAGACATATAGAGAAATGTACAGTTTCTCCACATTTTCTACCAGCCAGGCAGATGGGTGATGTTTTACATGTATGAATTATAGTGCAACCCTATGGAGTAGACAGTTCTTACTGTACTTTTTTAAAAGTAAAGATGATTTATCCCCCTAAAGACAGGACACTGTATATTTTTCAGAAATATGTTTTTGCTACTGAACAACTTTTCTTCCTGGAGATTTTCATGGTGTTTCCTGTGTACATAAATTAGCAGTAATACCTCATAACCTAGAAATATGGCAACATTTAAAAATGTGAGCAATTTATGAATATGTATTTAAGGCAGGCAAAACTCACTTTGAGCATGCCCATTCCTTTTTACCCCTAGTTGCACTTATGAGTATCATAGTGCAATTAGTTTTCCCACTGAAAAGTGCAGTTCTTCATAGATACTGTCTAATGCTACGGAGGCAGGTCAGGAATGCGCAGAATTTGAGAGTGTTTAGCAGCACAATCATGTCCAGCAGGGTGTATTTGTGTGAAGTGTTTCTACATACAGAGAACAAAGCAAGTACTTTATCATTTTCAGAGCTTTATTTTTACTTATTAGTTTTATTGAGATAGGATCTTGCTCTGTTGACCAGGTAGAGTGTAGTAGTGTGATCACAGTTCTCTGCAGCCTCAACTTCCTGGGCTCAGGTAACTCTTCCACCTCAGCCTCCTGAGTAGCTGGGACTACAGGTGCATGCCACCATGCCCAGCTAATTTTTTGTATTTTTTATAGAGATGAGGTTTTACCACGTTGCTCAGGCTCATTTTCAGAAGCATTATTAAGGGAAAGGGAAGATATAAAATGGGAGAAGTTACCTTATCCCTCTCGCAGGGCTTGTGACAGAGGTGTGGCTCGCTTCTTCGGTGCCCTGATTCTCAAACCCCTAGGAAGAGTATGCAGACCAGACGGGCAGGTGCAGAGGTCATGGGGAGCATTTTGGGGCTCCAAACCCATGACAGCATGTAGGTGTGAGTGTTTACAACTCCTGAAGCTCAAATGGGCGTGTGTTACAGTGTGCCCTTTCAGCTTTGCCATCTGCAGGTGGCATGTGTTAATTAGCTCAATTAGACTCCTTGCCTTATCTCAAGGGCAGAGGGCTTTCTGTATCCTAGGTTCTTGCCCTAGTGTACTGAAAAAATTGAATCACACGTGGGCTTGGAGGATGAGTGCAAGGTTTTACTGAGTAGTGGAAGCAGCTCTCAGCAAAATGGATGGGGAGCCAGGAGGGGGATGGAGTGGGAAGGTGGTCTTCCCCTGGGGTCGGCCTACCCAGCAGCCAGACTCTCCTCTGACCGCCCCCTGCCGAATTCCCCTTGGGATCCATGTCCTTATGCTGTCCCTGGCCTACCAGTGTCCGCTTGGTGTCTGCCAGTGTTCTTATGCTCTTCTCGATGTCCAGCTGCTTGTGTGTGTGCCTGCTAAGGTCTTTTGGGTTTATATGGGGATAGGACGGGGGCCATGGGCCAGGCCAGAGTGGTTTTGGAAAATGCAACATTTGGGCCTGAAAATAGGAGTGTCTGTTCTCACTTAGGCCTGTGGGCACAGGCCTGAGGGGGGAGCCATCACCAGGGACCCTGCCTTCTCTACCTAGCACTTCCCTGCCCCCTCCCATATTACATGTATCCAAATATTCATGGTTTTAAATACTTTTAGCTCTTAAGCATGTATACTATGGTTCAACAATATCGGTTAAATGGAAAATAATAACTGAATCACTTAGTTTTTCTATTTAATTGGGGCCAAATCACATTTCTGGATTATTTTTGTTGTTGAAGCATCCTTCATGTTGACTTTGCAAACAGCATTTTTATTTCACAGAACTGTAACACATAAACTTGACTGTGAAGTGGCTTCAAACCTAGGTGAGACTATAAGATGTGCACAGGTCTAGACTAGAACAAATGAACAAACAAGTGGCAACAAAAGATCCCAAGCTCAAGGCTGTAATTTAAATGGAAACAAATAAAAGCTGAAGAGGATCTAAACTTCATCAGAAAAAGAATCAGGACCTGAAACATACATTTGAGTTTATGCTTCATCACTAAAGGAATTTAGATTTTAGGATTTTATGTATCTTCTGGGGACTCTCAGTGCTTTTTATCTATAAAATAATGAGCTAGAGGAGATTATAAAATCACTTCAAAGCAACCCTAGAATATGTGATGCTGTGAAAATAAAGCCGTCACTTGTTGAATGCTGCCTTCGGCAAGCTGTGTAGACAGAAGAGAAAGATGTCAATCTGATGGATGAGAATGTTAACTGGTAGACCTGCAGCCTTGATCTCTGTTAAACAAGTTCATATATGTAAGCAGCTAGAACATTATTCTTGGTTTCAACTTAGAACCATCACACAGCTGATTGGACACGGAACATTTGAGAATTGAAGCCTCTGTCCTTTTTCCAGCTGTCTTAATGAGCAGTTACATTAGATCCTATTAAGCCTGTACATTGCTTCTTTTGGGTCATAGTCCTAAAAATTCAAACTAGATATACATATATCTAAATATTTAATTCACTCATAATTCAAATATATTGACTTTGCCTTCTGTAATGAAAGGCCATGTTGTTTGACAGTATAATCTTATGAAAGAAACTTACCTAATAGCAATGCATATTTGTGTACATTCAGAAAAAGGAAAGTTAAGGGGTGACCGTGCTGGCATTTTAGATGAAGAAGATATATCTTGTTCCTGGGTCAGAAGAAACCAATACTACATTTTCTCCTTCAAAGAGACATGAGGCCTATTTGGCAACTTGATGTGAGTGCTCTTCTTAACCTTGGTTGTTGTGTTCTTGCTGTTTGTATCTCAGCAGAAGGGGGCAGCTGGAGCCTCCTGGGAGATGATTTCTCCTTTGCAATCTCTGAAGTTATACTTGGGACACTTTAAAATAGACATGAGATTAGCAAAGGAAAATAGCCACAATGTTCTGGTAAGCTAGCTGAAGCACAAATGTACATGTCCACATGCAGCTTATGTCGAGCAAAAGTCTCTTGCTCATTTTTAAGGAATTTACAAATTCCTTAAAAAAACCAAACCTTAGCCAGGTTTGATTTGCAGAATATTCTGCTTGTTGCACACCATACTCTGAATTCTATGGTGACTATTTTTTTTCACGGTGGTATTTCGCTTCTTAACTATATGTCTAGCACATTAGACCTCTGGTAAATATCAATAGAGGGAAAAGGGGAAGAGAGAAAGAATATCACTTTCGTGTGTCTAGTCCTCTATATAGTCAAACCCTTTCCTAGGACCTATACATGTCCACGTCCCACCAAGACCATACCATTTTCCCCTTTGTTATTTCGGGCAGATGTAATACTTTCTGAGAAGTAGCTGTCTCCATTGCTGTTCAGGCCCTACAGTCCAGACTCTTCCCTCATTGCATATCCATAGGTCTGATGTATTCTGATTAGCACCTGCACAGAGCCATGCAATGCAGAATGTAAACAGGGGCGACCATCCATGTGTGCAGAATCAGGTACTCCAGCTACCTGCTGCAGCAAGGGAGTAGTTTCTTCCTTCTATGGTCTGTTAGAAGGTGGAAGCAGAGGCTGAGATTAGGGAGATGGAGGATTTATAGAGCACCCTTCCTGTTCCACAGGAAGAAACAACTTCGAGGTTGAATGCCTCCTGAAAAAACATTTCCTCATCATATTTTTAAAAATATATACGTTCCAGCATTGTTTGTGATGTCATACCCTTGCAAGTTGTCCTCTCTTTTCAACCCCAATGGGTTTTATGAACAGCAGCCATGGCCACCTTTGTTGTTATTTTTGAAGAAAAGTTGTAGGGAGTTGTGCTCAGATGATGTATGATTTGCATTCTTAATAGATATTAGAGCTTTTAATATTCAAATGCACTAAAGAATGGAGTCAAAGGCCTTGTCAGAATAACATATGTCTTATGTGCTTTTAAACATGACAAGTTTTTTTTTTTTTTTTTTCATCAGGAGAAAAAATAGAGATGTATTTCTTAAATGAGATAATAGATGCCATGTGGTTCATTTCCTTCTTAGCTTCTCAAGTCTCCAGTAATGTTGGAAAAAGCCTAATTAGTTTAATGTACACCAGGCAGTCAACCCTACAGGATGACCTCTGCTGCGTCCATGATGAATATAAATTTCTTTGGGTTTGGGAGAAAATAAAAATACCAATAACCATAACAAGGCTTAGAATGTCTTATGAAAGTCACCGTTTGGTGAAGCAATTGCTTTCTCTTGTACTGGAAAGTGACGTGAAATTTAGGACTAAGTGCAAATGCCTATGATGTGCAGATCTCTACATATATATGCCTGACTGGAAGGACAAATTAGATTATCTTTTAAGGTAGCAGGTGAAGCTGGTGGATCAGAGCAGTGGACACAGACAGGTAGGGACGGATAAAACTTAAGAACTGACAGCTAAGACAGGAATATGCTGTGTTTATTTTGACTGCAGCCATTGACCACCATACACACATTCAGAAGTACTGCCAGCTCCTTAAAAAGTCTGGGAAAGTGTCCAAAGACTATTCCTGTCTTGGCACAGATAGGTGATTGCTTGGGAAAGCATCAGAAAAAGTCGCCTCCAACATGTACCCTTTTGCGGGCCTTGTGAGGTACCAGAAAGCTGGAGGTGGGGCTGTGCTCCTAACCGATGGATACTGTGCCAGTGCCAGGAAACTCCTCCCAATCTGGGACTCACCTAATTTATATCCATCAAGAACAGAGTGGGGCAAGTGCCCCATAATGCAGAACTTCAAGCCACACACTTTGTTTACCTTTCCTATACAACATTTACCCATGAGGGCTTCTTTTGAGCCTGTCTTGAAGACAATAAAAATTCAAGATAAATGTATATTTATTTTTTTAAATCTCTAAAATGCCCTTATGAGGCCCATTCTTAATATTTTGGAAGACAGCTTTTTCTGTGCTAGTCAATGTAATAAACTCTTTTAATTCCTGATTAATCTTGAATTTTGAGAGCATGAGACACCAACTTTATATGGCAGTGAAGTCTTTCCAAAATATATCTATATATGTATGTCAACACACACGTCTGTGTGTGCATGTGTATGTATGTGTGTATATAATGGTAGCAATTTTAATATAGAAGGAAAAAGGAGAAAAACCACATGGTCATCTCAGTGTATATTTAAAAAGCATAAGATAAAATTTAACATACATCATGATAGCAACTTTTTGTTAATTATAAATGTAAGAGGCTTGTTTTATTTATTGAAAATTATTTATTGATGTCTCTTATGAATTTATTAAGAAATATCATAAAAAATAGAAGGAACCCACAGTTCTAAACTATATCTACTAAATATATCCTAAAAGAACATGATAGCTTATAAACCCAGTGTTGTAGGAAACAAGAAAGAATATGGGTATATAAGTCTAACAGACCTGGGAAAAACAGAATATATACAAAAGCATGGAGACTTAGTAATGTTCAATAAATGCTAATTTGCCTTATGTATCTCTATTCCTTCCTTCCTACCTACCTACCTACCTACCTACTTACCAACCTACCTGTTTAGGTACTTATAGTGTAATGAGCCACATAACCAGATTTTGGTCAGTGATGAACCACACTATGATAGTGGTCTCATAAGGTTATAATGAAGCTGAAAAATTCCATTTTCAATGTCCATTGCTTTGTGACATTGTAGCTGTCTTAGTTTCATAACAGTGCATTCTTCACATGTTTGTAACGATGCAAACAAACCTATTGCATATAAACAAACCTAATGGTATAAACAAACCTCCTGCATTGCCTGTCATATAAAAGTGTAGAACATATAATTATGTACAGGATGTAACATTTCTTAATGATACTAAAAGTCTATGTTATTGGCTTTGTATTTATTATACTCTGCTTTTAATCTTTATTTGATTGTATATTCCATATACTTTTATAAGCGTTAACTGTAAAACAGCCTCTGGCAGGTCCTTCAGGAGGTATCCAGAGGAAGGCATTATTATCGTAGAGGATGACAGTCCCATGCACGATTATTGCCCCAAAAGACCTTCCAGTGGAACAAGATGTGAAGCTGGAAGACAGGGATATTGATGATCCTGACCCTGTGTAGAGCTAGCCTAATGTATGTGTTTGTGTCTTCATTTTTAATTAAAAAGTTTAAAAGTAGTATATATTACACTGTACCATCTGGGTTTGTGTAAGTACACTCAGATTTTCACACAAGAACAAAATTGCCTAGGGACATATTTCTCAGAATGTATCCCTGTCATTAAGTGATGCATGACTCTGTATGGCATTCCTGAAGATACAATGTGTTGTTAAGACCAACCCTCAGTTAACAGAGGCACTGACATATTTTATTTTATTTTTAATTTTTGAGGGTGCATGCTAGGTATATATATTTATGGGGTACATGAGATGTTTTGATACAGGCATGCAATGTGTAATAATCACATCATGGAGAATGCAATACCATTCCCTCAAGCATTTATACTTTGTGTGACAAATAATCCAGTTATATTCTTTCAGTTATTTTAAAATGTGAAGTTATTATTGACTACAGTCACCCTGTTGTGCTATCAAATAGTAGGTCTTATTCATTTTTGTCTATTCTTTTGTACCCATTATCCATCCTCACTTCCCCCTGACCCCGCACAGTCATATTTAATGTCAGCTGGAAGTTATTCTTGAATTCCACAATTATTTAAGGAGTATCTACTTTAAACAAAGCTCATAGCAGAGGTTACCAAATATTACCCCCAATTATCAAAGAATTACAGTGCCAACATTTCCTAAAGTTATGGCATCCAGAAAGCAACCCAGATTTTGTCATTGTTTTTCCTTTTTCTTTTTACATAAATGTATTTTCTTTTTTAATGAACAATTGAACAAATGAGACTCAATTAAGCCAAGTATAAGAGTTACATAAAAGATGATATTGTTGTTGTAGAGGAAAATCCATGCCCTAATCAGTCACAAACCTGAGCCAAATTACTATGGTTTTCAGTAAAGTCAGAGTCAGAATTTTTTTCTCACTTGATTTGTTTGTTTTGTGTTAGTGTTCTATTTCACCTGTGTTGAGCAGCATGCTGTATTTTTCCCCACATGGCATGATACTCCTGCTGTGTGTAAAGACATCCAAGAGAACAACATAACCCTGAGTGTTTCTGTCTCCAGAGGGGCAAAGGTTTCTGCTAAATTAATCCCTTAAAGGCTGCTTTGGGAAAGTGAGCATGCCTTTTTAATCTGCATGTCCTGAACTCTGAGTTAAGGACTTCCAAACAGCTTCTTTGTGACAATCAGGAGGGAGCGTATCTTTGATTCCTTGCTGGAGTAGAGAGCAAAAGGAGAGACCTGAGGAGGCTTGTTACGAGCTGCTGCGAGGTGAGGGTCAGCTGGGTCTCCCTAACAAGGTGACTGCCACGTTTCCAACAGGGCCTGTCAATGCCAAAGTCTAATCAGAGCTGCTCAGCCTTTTAGGAATGTCTTTCAGATTTTTTATTTTAAAAAGAACTGTTGTATTAAAGGGACATGACATTCCCCAGGTAGCTTATAATTCAAGACAGTTTGATCTGTGAGATCACTGTGCATTCTTTAATGGAGTTTGGTGAAGCACAACCTGGGAGAACAAGAACATAAAAATCACAGCTGGCTTCACTCAAATTCAGGGCTGGCATGACTACTTTCAGGAGAGCGCAAACCAGTTTTTTTAAATTTAATTTTGAAAATTGGCCTGATGAGATATTTATTTCATGGAATAAGTTGTGTTCCAGAAAGTACCATGAAGGGATCAAATATTAATTTATTGCAATACAATAAATTATCTCCTATTAGCAGAAAGCATTCTGAGGAAATGTGAAACAGTTTCTTCTCTGTATATGTCCCTTCTTTTGCTCCTGGCCTTGGGAAGCTATGGCCTGTGGACCAAATCTAGCCTGCTACCTGTTAATGTGAATAAAGTTTTATTGAAATTTAGCCATGGCCATTCATACACAAGCAGTCTAGAACCTCTTTTGGATCACAACTGCAGAGTTAAATAGTTGTGAGAGAGTCTCTGGTCTACAAAGCCTGAAACATTTATTAACTAGTTTTTTATAGAAAAGTTTGCTGACATCTCAAGGACCCTCATACTAGCCAGGATCCCAGTAGAGATGTCTCTTCTGTTGAGTTCCTTCTTGGCAGAATCCCATCTGGTACTCTTTATCAAAATACCTTCTATTAGCCTCATGTGGCTATGGAGTCCTTGAAATGTGGCTAACATGACTAAAGAATGGAGTTTTAAAATTCTATTTAGCTTTAAATAGTTCAAATGTAAATATGTACCTGTGGTTAGCAGCAAGCGTATTGAGTCAGTGAAATTGTGCTTTGGTTGCACCACAAAGCAAGGAACAAGGAAGTCTGGCAGTCTCTGATCACATCGTGATATTTGTTTTCTAAATGTTTTATTGTTAAATAAAATACACACACACACATACACAATGTGCAGAAATATAATTATATCATTTTTATTCAGTGTGTGTCAGATCATTTAAGATTTCTATTTTTTTAGTTTGTCTTAATGTTGTTAAAGAAATGTATATAGTTTAAATTATGAAATTTTTGACATAATGAAGTTATGTTACCCAGTTTATTTCTAGTATCAATTATGTGAGCTCTATTTTTTCTTTTTTGCTGAATTCCCCTTTTCTGGTGGTTACCAATTTTATCTCTCTTTTAAAATAATCAGTATTTAGTTGTCTTCTGTTCTATTTTATTTCTTTGTTCTGTCTTTGAGTCCTTTTCTTGAGTTTATTCTATTTCTTTAACTGCTTGGTTTGAGTTCATAGCACAAGAACCTTTAATGATTTTTCCCTAATATATGCATTTTAGACTAAAATTTCTGCTTCTTTGTCTTTAATGTTATCAGTTTAACCAGCATGTAATGTGGCTTTCTTTTAATTATCCAGCTTGAAATAGGTTGATTTTTCCGATTCTATCAATTCTTGTGTTTCATGAAACCTGAAAAATTCTCAACCATTTTATCTTTGAATATTTTGTGTCTTGTGCGTTCTCTTTTAAAATATCTCCTTATACTTCATTCAAATATATTTTGGATTTTCTCATTCAGTAGGTTAAATCTCAAACCTTTCTCTAATTTTTCTACTTTTTTGTTGCTCTATAGTCATTCAGTGTTATTTCTACATATCTATATTATAAATCAGTAATATCCTCTAAGGCTATCTTAATCTGCCTTTAAACCTTCTACTGATTTTTACATTTTAATTATATATATATATATTTTTGTTTTAAAAGTTTATGCTGGTACTGTTTCAGAAATTTGCCTGGTTATTTTTATGGTATATTGCTTCTTACTCACGCCTCAAATTCCCTCGATTGTTGTTTAGACATTTAATAATACTTATTTTATACTCTGTATCTGATGATTCTAGTGCCTGATATTTTTTGGGGTTACTTCCTATTGTTTGTTTCTAATGATTATCACATGTGGCAGGTAGAAGTCATACATTTTGTAATTTTTTAAATTCTTTTTTGTTTTCCATTTGGATCTGTCTCTCTGGAATTACTAGGAGGCTTGGATTGGGCCACTTTCTCCCAGGGACAATTATGTTTGCTGCAGATGCCTTGGAACATTTCAGAATTGACACTCCTTTCAACAAAATTTATCCTTGATGCTTCTCTGGCCATTGAGAGAGTTTTCTGGCCACTCCCCTTTGGCGCTTACTTGTCAGTTGTTTTCCTGGCAAAGCATGATGTTTATTTGTTCAAAATTCTGTGTGATTGCTGTGTCCCAGACTCAGGCACTGTGGGTACACAGACTCTAGGGATAACAGCTTGTGGCCAGAGCTGGAATGTCTTCTGCTCATTGTCACTGCTGTCACTTAGTAGCAGAGTAACTTGGGGTAACCCTTGGAGTCTCATTTCTCTCTTCTGTAAAAGTAAGGAAATGATTCCTACATCATAATAATGTGGTGACATCAAAATAGAATAATTTGCAAAAATGCTTTCATGGTGTTATAATAAGTACTCAAGACATGATAATGTCTCCCAGTGTTTATAGGAATATTTGCATGATTTTTATGCTGATGATTATGATAGTTATCATTAAAAGATATGGCAGTTGTCTGTGAGGATGACAGAATCGGGAACAATATATTTAAAAGAAAATAAAATTCAATAGCATATTAGATTAAGGTTTTGTTACTATGTTCTGGGGTAGACAGTAAAGGGATTAATTTATGACATTGGGACCCATTAAACATCTTATTTCCTCCCAGCAGAAACATTTTGTTCTAACCCAACTTTGACATGTCAATCCATAACTTGCTCATCCTCAGTGACTAAATAATTTAGTAAACTATGTTGGTCAAGCTATTTAAGTAACCTTATGTTTCAAAGAGATATTAAAAAGTTAATGACATAGTATCAGGAAAGACAAAAAGCTTTATTAACAGAATAATTAAGCATGCCAAAATTCTTACCTAAAATGCATGAGAAAATACCCAATTTTTCCTTTTGTGTTTACTAGATAATACAGCTTCAAAAAGTGATTAAAAAATCAAGAGTAAACAAATGACATAGTTTGAACACACACTTATAAAAACAGTCAGATCACCCCACCTCTCTCCCTCTTTCATACACACACACACACACGGCCCTACAGTCTTTGATACAACATGAACTCAAAGAGACATATGCACCAAAGTTCAATGTTTTTTTTTTTTTTTCACTTATTTTGTGAGGAGGAAAAAAATAAACAGAAAAAAACTCAAATTTCTATTAAGACAAAGCCTTGCTCTGTTGCCCAAGCTGAAGTGCAGTGGTGCAATCACAGCTTACCACAACCTCCACCTCCCTAGCTCAAGCAATCCTCCTGCCTCAGCCTCTCAACTAGCTGAGACTATAGTCGTGCACTACCATGCCTGGCTCATTTTTGTATTTTTTGTAGAGATGAGTTTCACCATATTGCCCAGAATGGGCTTGAACTCATGGGCTCAAGTGATCTCCATGCCTCGGCCTCCCAAAGTGCTGGAATTACAGGCATGAGCCACTGCACCCAGCCTAGACTTTATTTTTAATAATCTGCAGGGAGTATATATCTTCTCATTCCCATACCATATAAATATAACCGTAGCACAATTAATTGTACAGGTGACTTTTTTCTCTGTAAAGGAATTGAACCATCAGAAATTTCCCAGCATATACATTAGCAGCATGAGACCCTGAGCTTGGTTCCAGACTCCAGCAGGCTCTTGCAGCATTTGCAGAGTTGCAGGCAATCTGCTCAATATGCTTTGTTCCTATGGCCTGCTGTGATGTGAGTGCAGTCAGAAGGGAATGGGAACCTGGGAATACAGCTCTCCCTCCCTCTTTACAATTAATAACCACTCAGAATTTTCACCAAAAAGTAGGCAGTGTTATTCTAATATAAAATATCTCTTCATCTAGTAAGAGCAACAGGACTTGAATATTAAGAAAGGAGTAAACTTTAACAACATTAGTATCATGAAAAACTTAAACTGGACTGGGTACTATGACTTATGCCTGTAATCCCAGCACTTTGGGAGGCTGAGGTGGGTGGATCACTTGAGCTCATCAGTTTGAGGCCAGCCTGGGCAACATGGTGAAGCCTTGTCTCTGAAAAAAAAAAAAAAAAATATATATATATATATATATATATATATATATATATGTATAAGATGGCCATGGTGGTGTGCACCTATAATCGCAGCTACTTGGGAGGCTGAGGTGGGAAGATTGCTTGAGCCTAGGAGGAGGAGGTTGCAGTGCACTGAGATTGCACCACTGCATTTCAGCCTGGGCAACAGAGCCAGAACTTGTCCAAACAAAAAAAAAAAAAAAAAAAAAGAAATAAAGAAAAATAAAAACTTAAACTGAAAAAAGTTTAAATTAGGTTTGTTTTGCGATATGCAAATTGCCATATAATGATGACATTGCATCCAGGATAATTCCTTGATTTTGTTAGTTATTTTTTTATTAGGAAGAATGATCACCAGCAACATATAATATGCAAAACAAAGTACATTCCTTTAGTCACGTACACATTTATTTCATTGCAGTTAACATTTAATGTAAAAGGCTATTTCATTCCTTGGGTTCTCACTCCTGAACCTCCATCTGCCTAGAGCAATTTAACCAGATGTTGTCGATTTACTGAAGAACTCTCTCCTCTCTGCTGAGTTCTGGTGCCCCACTCCACCTCCAGTTACAATGAACCACTCAGTCATGCCATCAGCTATGAGAAAAGAAACTTCATACTTGGTCACACACATTTATTGGAATATGCACTTGTGTGCATGCCTGTGTGTACCTGCACAGCCATTAGCTGCTTGAGGACAGGAGTCATGTCATATTAGTTATCCTATCCACAGCACTTAGGACAGTGACAAACCCATGACACATAATCAGTGTGAAATTTTGAAATACTGGAACAGCATAATTAGTGTTGTGTACAAAAATTGACAGTGGAAATAGGCAACATCAACCAGGAAAAGTTCAACTTGTTGTCTCAAGACATAAAACATGACTGAATTTAGGTATGGGAGATACCAAGGGTTAGTAAAAAGGTTGTGCTTGAATTTTGAAAGGTTAGTACTATGGTGAAAATATTTAAAGAGATACAAAAGTAAGAGAATAGTGTAATAAACTTTCTATTGCCAGGCTTCAAAAACATTCACTCATGGCCATTCTTATTTCATCTATACCTTTCCTCCTGCTACAGTTTAAATGATTGTGTTTTTCCCAAAACTCTTGTTGCAACCTAATCTTAATGGTATGGTATTAGGGGGTGGGGCTTTGGGACGGTGATGAGCTCATGAGCGTAGTGCCCTCCTGGATAGGATTAGTGCCTTTATAAGAGACACCAGAGAGCTCCCTTGCCTCTTCCACCACATGAGGACACAGAGAGAAGGTTCTGTCTATGAACCAATACGTAGATCCTCACCAGCAACTGAATCTACCATGTCTTGATTTTGGACTTCCAGCCCCTGCTGGGTGTGGTGGCTCTCACCTGTAATTCCAGCTCTCACTCCGGAATTATGAGCAATAGTTGTCTGTTGTTCATGAGCCACCCAGGTTATGCTATTTTTGTTACAGCACACCAAGTAGACTGACTCCTTTTCCCCCTTTGGATTATTTTGACACCAACTATGAAGGTCACATTATGTTTCCTGTAAATACTTCAGAATTTATTTCTAGAATGTAGGAATGTGTTGCTAAGAATCATGTGAATCTGTGACTTCAGAGAGCACACTATGGCTTTTGAGCCTATATATGTTGAAGGGCACAGCATGACGTGGTCAACAGATAGCAAACATGGCTCTTGAATGTTTATCTAAAGAGTCAAAAGTGACATTGTATCTAATTATATTGGAACAAATTTCTTCATGTTAGATTCTGAATGTCTAGACATTAGTCAGTGGATATGAATTTACCATGAATCCGCCTCCTGTCAGATCAGGCATGGCATTAGATTCTCATAGGAGCACGAACCCTATTGTGAACTGCACATGAGAGGGATCTAGGTTGTGCGCTACTTATGAGAATCTAATGCCTGCTGATCTGTCACTGTCTCCCATCACTCCCAAATGGGACTGCCTAGTTGCAGGAAAACAAGTTTAGGTCTCCCACTGATTCTGTATGATGGCGAGTTGTATAATTATTTTATTGTATATTATAATAGAACATTAATAGAAATAAAGTGCACAATAAATATAATGCACTTGAATCATCTCAAAACCATCCCCACACCTGCTGTCCACAGAAAATTGTCTTCCACAAAACTAGTCCCTGGTGCCAAAAAGGTTGGGAACCACTGCTCTACACCCCAATAAGGCAACATTTTCATTATTCTGTGCTATGTGCATTCTAAGAACTTGCTCTGTAATCACAGTGGCCTGTGCCTAGAATTTTACTTTTTTCTTTTTGAGTAAGAACTACTAAGACAATGGCTAATACAGTGGAGGACTGTGATGAATTTTGTGTTAATAAAGCAACAGATGGTTGAAATTCATTTTAATTCCTTAGCAAGAATGAATAAAACCCAGAAAATTGTTAGTATTCACCTCTTTAATGGAAAGTCATAAAATTAGTCTTCTTTCTTCTGGATTTGGCCTCAGTTACAGAGAGTGGTGGATTGGTGATATAAAAGTTACTAAACACCATGGGATCGTGCAGGGTGCTTAATCAGTTATATGGCGGTCCTGTAAAACAGCAGTCCCATGATAGAACTTAAGGTGATAAAATAGCTCAATTAGCTGTCCATGTATGGGTATAGTAGAATGAAAAGCAGAGGAACGATTAAGGCCATACACAACCAGTGGACCTTCTTCAGTCAGAAATGGAAGTTTGGGATGCTGGGGGTTCTTGGAGTCAAGCCAGTTGTTTATGGTTCATCAGAGGAGATGGGGTTATATGAACGAATCCTCAGAGCTTTTGGAAAATTCTTCAAAACAGTAAAAATTAGGGAACATGTCTGTAATATTTTACTAAGTCAAGGATGCATTCTTAGACTATGATTTTAAAGTGAAAGTGATCAAAGATGTTGATAAGTCACATATCCTTATTAGAAATAGAGGAGAACAATGCTTTAGGGAGAAAATAATGCATGTCCAATGTTATGTTGTCAGTTAATGAAACAAGGACTAGAAATAATTTTTTCCAGATTCTAGTGAACATTCTGTACCTTACTGCCTTTTCTTTTTCTTTTCTTTTTTTAAATAACTTTATAATGTTACTTTAGAAGGACTACAAAAAGTCATCTAGTCTTGGTATAATTTACTCTATTGCTTATCAAATATCCATGTATAAGAAAAATATATGTTTTATAAGAAGAGTGTATTACTTTGAGTATACCAGCACACACTGTGGATCTCCTCACCACACTGGCATGGCAAATGGTATAATTCATCCAACTCAACATAATTTAATGATGTCTTTAAACATCTGCTGCTGTTCCTTAGATTAAGTATGTTAAGCAAAGTTAAAAACATACATCTCAAGTGTTTGGCAGTTCCTGTTTTCTCAGAATTGTTGAAGAAATGAAGGATATACAGATGAACAGTTTTTTTCTACTCTTATTTCCTCCCTTATCCATTTTATCTAACAATTCTTGTTGATTCCATGATTTAATTGTATTGCCTGAAAGTAGTGACAACTTTCAATAATCACTCTCACTCATGTTGAGATGAAAATACCATCTAGGAGTGAGTTTCATCAATCACAAATCTCTTTTTTAGTATAGACTACTTTTTTTTTTCCATTTCTTTGTTAGGTCCATAATTCACACTCACTCAAAAGAGAGTAGAGAACCTTGGAAATTTTTGTTGGGAGGCATGACAGGTCGACTTCTATTAATAGATGGTTCCTATGACTTTTCTTATTATTACTTTCGGAAGTATGTTACATTTATGTACCAGGCAAAAGGGATTTTGCAGATGTAGTTCAGGTTACTAATCAGTCAACCTTAAAATAGGGAGATTATCGGGCTGGAACTATTCCAACCATGTGAGCCATATAAAGGCAGTGTTTTCTCCAGCTGGTGCCAGAAGCAGAAGTCAGAAAGATCCGAAGCATGAGAAGCCTTGGATGGGAGGGAGGCCTTCTGATACTAAAGGATGTGGAGGGACCCAAGAGCAGCCTCTAGGAGCTGAGAATGACTCCAGCCAACAGCCAGAGAGGATTTAGGGCCTCTGCTGGGCATGGTGGCTCTCACCTGTAATCCCAGCACATAGACGGGTCAAAGTGGGCAGATCACTTGAGGTTAGGATTTTGAGACCAACCTGACCAAAATGGTGAAACCCTGTTTCTACTGAAAATACAAAAATTAGCTGGGCATGGTAGTGCATGCCTGTAATCCCAGATACTCAGGAGGCTGAGGCATGAGAATGGCTTGAACCCGGGAGGCAGAGGTTGCAGTGAGCTGAGATCACACCACTGAACTCCAGACTGAGTGACAGAATAAGATGCCACCCCACTCCCAAAAAAATGGTGGGGGAATGTCTTAATCCTATAACCACAAAGAACTGGATTCTGCCAGCAGTCCCAATGAATTTGAGCAAGATTCTTCCCCAAACCTGCCATTACCTTAATTTTGGCCTTGTGAGATTCTGAGCAGAGAAATTTGCTCAAGTTGTAGTAATTGGTTATGCAGCAAAAGAAAATTGATAGTTTTCTAGGGGCAGACAAGATTTTTACTATTATTTAATAATTAAAAAAAAAAGATGAGGCGAAACAGGGAGAAAGGACTAAATGAAAATATACTACACTGGTAAGTTGTGCTGGTGGAAAGCACTCTAATGGAGATAGGGACTCGAAAACAGAAAAGCGTGTTTATGAGCAGGGAATAAAAAGAGAAATCTTTTGGAAGAAATAGGAGAGAACATAGAGGCCCCTGCCCCCTGCCTAGGCCTTGCTGTAAGTCAGCTCTGGAAGACAAAGGAGACCTACAGTGGAAACCAAGTCCTCAGGGAAAAGTTAGGTTTGTGTCTGGGGGACAAGGTGAAGAGAGTGTTGGGAGAAGGTTTCAAGGAACAGGGAAGTTTGCTGAGGACACAAAGGAAGCCGGGAGAAAAACTCCCTGAAGGGTTTTAGAAGAGACAACAGGGTAGGGGAATGGAGGCAGGTTAATAGTATGTAGGAGTATATTAATGATGTAAGTAAAGGTGTGAGCTGGCGGGCCCATCCCTGCTGGTGCCTGAGAGCAATTGTCCTGATGGCCCTTTAGGATACAGTGAAGGAAGAGGAACTCTGAGGACATCTTAGTCCCTGCAGCTTCCCACAGTCAGGCAATAAAGTGCAGTTCTCTAAGACTAAATCATGAGTTCAACATCGCTCCCCCCAACCCACTCCAGTGTCAGTTCCATGCAGGCAGATCACAGAACAACGTCTGGGACATCGCAGGTGCGCAGGAGGTATTTGTTGAATGAACTTCAAGAAGGCTTTCTTTTCTGTGTCCTAGTATTAACACTGCCTGCAGAGAGAGGAGTTTAGAAACTGCTTCTAGGCATGTTGAGTATAAAATAAATCAAATTACCAAGAAAGCCTCAAAAGTCCTGAATCCTGATGCTTAGATAAAAGAGACATTTGGGTATATATTTTTATTTTTCTTTATTTACAGAGAGCAACTGTTCATCTATGAGAATTTTTTATTCCCTTCCCTTCCCCATCCCTAGCCCCACAAAAGTATCTCGACCCTTCCACATCCTTCTCCATTTGATCAAATGCCATTTTTTTTTTTCTAGTTGTTCAAACCAGATAGCTTTTTGAGTTCTCTGTGGCCCTTACACTGTATGTCTAACTCCTGGACATATTTTATAGGCTTTGTATTTCAGATATATCCACAATAAGCCACTATTCAATACCTCTACATTTACCCCCCTATATTAAGTTAGCAAATACACATCATAATGCATTGCATGGGCTATGAAATCTGACTGGTCTACCTGTTCCTACCCTAGTTTCTCTGTATAGCAGCCACAGTGGTTCTATTAAAGTGTAAGTCACGACAGAGCCCTGCATTGCTTTCCTGCTCAATCCAAATGAAATCCAGTCCACACCAGCCTCTACTACATGACCTTGTTCCCGGCTCTCTTCCAGGTGTCTTTTCCCATCTCCTTACCTGTTGTTAAGGGACAGAGCCAGCTATGCTGTCCTCCATGACTGTGCTGGAGGGGGTTTCTGCTTCCTGTTTCTTCTGCATGGAATATTCTGCCACCAGATATTTTCAGGGATCACTTTTTTACCCCCACAACCTGGGGGATTTTTGTTTTCTTCTGACTGCTCTATTCAAAATCCCAACCACCTCATCACTCTTTATTCTTATAAGATGGCATTCTTTTCTTCTTAACTCTCATTATCACCTGCCATAGTATATATATTTATCTCTTTGGTAGTTTTTTGTCTCTCCATCTTAGTGTGTAAACTCCATGGGGGCAGAGGCTTTTTCCATTGTGTTTATTGATATTTTTCCAGCTTCCGAAGCTCCACCTGTTATTTAGTAGGTATTTAACAAATGGTAAATGAATGAATGGCTTTATTTCTTCCAGTAAATAATGGACATCAGAAACTTGGTTTAAAGATAAAGTCACACAGGAAAGAGGGAAGATTTTATTCATGAACAGGACCAATAAAAGGGAGAAAAACCAAAGTGATCATGAAATAACCAAATGATAGGATGGGTAAAAATCACCGAATATGGAGCTGGTGTGGGCCTTCTAAACACAACTCCTCAGTCTGAAGATGATGACAGTGAGACCACAGAATGTCTCATTTATGCCCTTTCAAGCTCAAACAACTGTGTTACCACCTGGCCACGACTAGAACAGTCTTTGAATTGTTCAACACATGAGATTATATCTAAAAATTAGAAGGAAAAGAGACATGGAGGCAAATGAAGAGTAGAGAACTCTTTATTGATTGGCTATTTGCCAGTCACACAGTTATGCATTAGGTCTTTAAATATGTTTATGCAACAGAAGGTAAATACAAATATAGAGAAAAGAGCAGACTATCAATCCATTCTTATGGTTTTTATAATTGGTAAAATATCTTTCTTTGGTTTTAACAAGGAACCCAGGGTTTGTTAATAGCTAAATTTGAAGAGGAAAAATATATTAATGTTTTCATAGCATAGTATTTAAGGAATAAACATAAATATATATTAAAAAAAGAACTTAAAATAAGAGCATAACATTAGGGAGAAAGGTTTATTTATTCCCAAAAAAAAAAAGGAGCTAAAACACTGGATAAAGAATGGCTAATTACTGCATCAGCACGAAGAATAAGACTTCAAGAAAGTTTTAAGTGAAGCTGAAGCAAACAAAAATACTTTAAGACTTACATCATAAAGCAATATAAAGAGATTAGTCAAGTCACCATTTCAACTAAGCCAGCCACACTTATAGTTACATCAGGTGATGTATTTACATTCGCTGGTCCAAAGTAAGGTGGTTTATAGGGGTGAGTCATACTTGTCATCTCCTGACAATATATTGCCTCAGATTAAAATATAAACACTTTTTACTGTAATTTTGAGGTATCTTGAGCTTCATCTAAAAACATATTTGGTGCTGAGCGAATGAAATCCCTACATGTTCTATTTAAACAATGTTTTAGTAATATATCACGTTCAGTGCATTCCCCTGGATATAATTGCCAGATTGAATAAGCTAATCTCTAACTTTTGGGGGTTGGCCAGATCAAAGGTAAGTCTTCTATACATTAGAAAGATGTGTAGCTCCCATTACCACTGGCATTTGGGAAGCCACTAGCTGTTCCAAACCTGCCTTATCTCGATAGCTCTCTCCATGCTCCATGAGCTTTAAATGGCCACTGGCTGGTCAGTGTCTCTCCATGTTGTCTATTTTCTCTTTTTCGAGTTTGAAGGAGTTAATTTGCTATTTGCTCAAAACCTCAGAATTCTCTCAGTTCTCCTCTCCCTTACTCCCAATAGCTTCCAGTGACAAAATCCTGCTAATTATATTTCTTAGATACAGTAAGGTATCTAAAGAGATAACCTTGCTTCTAGTTTTCCAAGTTTCTGCCTGTGATGGTTAATATTAGGTGTCAACTTGATTGGATTGAAGGACGCCTAGATGGCTGGTAAAGTATTGCTTCTGAGTGTGTCTGTGAGAGTGTTGCCAGTGGAGATTGACATTTGAGTTGGTGGACTAGGTGAGGAAGACCCACCCTCAATGTGGATGGGCACAATCTAATTTGCTGCTGGAATAGCTAGAAGAAAGCAGACTGGAGAAGGTGGGATAACCTTGCTTGCTGAGCCTTCTGGCTCTCTTTCTTCTTCCCACACTGGACCCTTGCTTCCACTCCTCCTCCCCTTGGACACCAGACTCCAGGTTCTTCTGACTTTGGACCCTGAGACTTGTACCAGCGGCTTCCTGGGGGCTCTGGGACCTTCAGCCACAGACTGAAGGCTGCACTCTTGGCTTCCCTACTTTTGAGGCTGTTGGACTTGGACTGAGCCACTACTGGCTTCTTTCTTTCCCACTTTGCACATAGCCTATTGTGAGACTTTGCCTTGTGATCATGGGAGCCAATTATTCCTAATGAACTCCGTTTTATATATACAGAGATCTGATTGGTTCTGTCCCTCTGGAGAGCTGTAATACACTGCCCACACTTTATAACTTCTCTCTAGAGTAGTCACCTCAACTTTCTGGCTGTTGTCTCCACTGCCATCTTTCCCTACTCGAATCTACCTTGAATAGAACCCAAAGAATGACCTACAGAGAGCTCAGCCCTTTAATTGTTTCTCATTGCCTGGAGAGCAAGACTCAAAAATTCAATTTGGCATTCATTCTGCAGACCAGCCTTAGTCTGTACTTTAGCCTCATTCTGCATCCTCCTGTCCCATCCCCAGCATACCAGCCCTACTGGAATTTGTCCACTCTGCAATTACACCAAACAAGTTCCTACTTAGGAGACTTCCTTCCAGTAGGGCAACACCTTTTGAGGGCCTGCTCAAGCCCCATTTCTATATATAGTCATCAGTCAATCACAACTCTCCCTCACCTTTTGCCTTTTTTTTTTTTTTTTGAGATGGAGTCTTACTCTGTTGCCCAGAATAGAGTGCCATGGCACTATCTCGGTTCACTGCAACCTCTGCCTCCTAGGTTCAAGTGATCCTCCTGCCTCAGCCTCTCAAGTAGCTGAGATTACAGGCACCCACCACCACACATGGCTAGTTTTTTGATTTTTAGTAGAGATGGTATTTCACCATGTTGGTCAGTCTCATGTTGAACTCCTGACCTCAAGTGATCTGCCTACCTCAGCCTCCCAATGTCCTGGCATTGCAAGTGTGAGCAACCACACCTGTGAGAAAATACACCTGGCCACCTTTTGTCTTTATCTTTACAGCATCATCAAAATCTACCCTGTACCCTGTCCCATTATGTGTTCACCTGCATCTTCAGAGGGCTACACCCTAAAGTGCGTGTGCTGTATTATTCATCATTGCAGTCTACCTGGTACCTAACAAAATGCCTTGCACAAATGAGCTGCTCAATAAAAATATTTATGCTGTTTCCTTTTGATCCAGTGACTGAGGTTTATCCCAGAAAACAAAATACCACGTGTCTCTGTTCTGTGTAGTGTTATCATGGCTTTAAGTAATGACTAGTTTAATTTTGGACCAATTCATTCTAAACTCAACATCTGATAATGAATTCATATAGTCTCTCTCAAATGGGTTAGTTCATTCTAGTTGGGATTTTTACTAAATAATTTTAATAAGTTGCCATGAAAATATCAGACACTGAGACTGGGTGATATAAGAAATTTGGGGTCTGGGGTACTATTTGAACCCACCAAGACACATCACATAGGTGGTTTCCATAGATCAGGATAGCCATGAGTGACTGAGAGTTTTCCACTTTTCGTTCTCTTTCCTTTGTGCTCTGAAAAAATGTGAATATTGGTCACTTCTCTGATCCAGGTATACCCAAGGAGGGGCATATCTAAAACTTGCACAGATCTTAAGCACAGTTTTGAATATACAATGGGTTCTTTTTGATTAACCAATTTTTGATTGACATAATCCCAGTTGATCTTTGAGATCAAAGATCAGTCTTAGTCTTTGACAAGGCTGGTCTTTGATAAATCAATTTACAAATTTTCAAAATCAGTAATGCCCTGTTTTATGAACCCAGGGACCACACACTTTCCCTTGGTTTTAAAACTCTTCCCAGCAAGGTACAGTGTAATGTTTTGACATATGTCAATAATGTGAAATGGTTAAATCAAGCTACTTAACATATCTATCACCTCTTTTAACGTTTTTTGAGGTGAGACATTTGGAATTTACTCTCTTAGTTATTTGGAATATATAATACATTAGTACTGACTGTAGTCACCCTGTGATGCCATAGATCTCAAGATGTATTCCTCATGTCTCTCTGAAACATAGTACCCTTTGACTAACAACTCCCCATTCCCTCTCTCCTTATTCCCCCATGACATCATCTGGTACCCACAGTTTTACTCTCCCTTTCTATGAGTTCAACTTTTATAGCTTCCACATATGAGATCATGCATAATTGTTTTTCTGTGTCTGCCTTAATATTTAAAAAATAAAATTTCTAAAAGTCTTCCAAAGGCACTAAAACTTATCGCCTACTTTAAGCATTCTTATGGCACCTTTTGTAAAAAGCCCATGTATTAGTCCATTTTCACACTGCTGTAAAGATACTGCCCAAGACCAGGTAATTTATTTAAAAAGGGAGTTTAATTGACTCACATCTCCACATGACTGGAGAGGTAACAGGAAACTTATAATCATGACAGAATGGGAAGCAGGAACATCTTACATGACAGCAGGTGAGAGAGCGAGCGTGTGTGGGAGGAAATGTCAAACACTTACAAACCATCAGATTTCATGAGAACTCATTCGCTATCACAAGAACAGCTTGGAGGAAACTGCCTTCGTGATCCAATCACCTCCCACCAGGCCCCTCCCTTGACATGTGGGGATTATGAGGATTACAATTCGAGATGAGATTTGGGTGGGGAAACAGAGCCAAGTCATATCAGCCCATATCCTCTGAAGCCAAAAGTTCAGCATTATACTAAATGACAGCAAACTGAAGACTGTTTACAAGTCAATATCTTAGTGATGGGTTAACACATTTTCCTCCTTGTCATGAGCATATGAATGTGCAATTTCCAGGCAGGCTTCCTTTAGAAGAGATCCTGAGTGCTTCCCAAGCCTGCAGACATGTGATCCGCTTTCTCTCCTTGTACTTGACCTCACAAGAGCCCACCATAAATTGGAATTGTTCTTTGAAACTGTGTTTAATGCTAAAAGGACACGTTGGAATTAGACATCATGATTCATCTTTTCTGTTTGATTCAATGTCAAAATAGTGATAAAAATGTTTTTTAACATTGAATAAAGAAAAATACACCTCTTATAGCTCTGACTATCTATGGCTCCTTGGGCTTCTTTCTTCACTGTCTCTCACACCAAGGGGTATTTTGATTAGAGTTTGAGAAGTGGTGCCCCATTGCTTTGATAAGAAAGTGGCAGGGAAGATGTATGGTGCCCCTGGAGACCCTTTACACCAAGTCCTTTCTCTCATTCTAGGTTATATGTCTATACCCTCCTTGCTGTGATGTGTAGCCACAGAGAACTTTGTTCTCTCTAATGGAATGTGTGAAGGAGTGTATATGTTTATATAGATACACACTACCTTTAGCACCAGCTCATAGACCTACTATTTCCTCTTTCTTTTTTCTATCTTTTTTTTTCTTTTTTTTTGAGGCAGAGTGTCACTCGGTCATCTAAGCTGGAGTGCAGTGGCATGATTTTGGCTTACTGCAACCTCTGCCTCCTGGGTTCAAGTGATTCTTCTGCCTCAGCCTCCTGAGTAGCTGGGATTACAGGCATGCGCCACCATGACCAGCTAATTTTTTGTATTTTTAGTGGAGACAGGGTTTCACCATGTTGGCCAGGCTGGTCTCGAACTCCTGACCTTAGGTGATCTGCCCACCTCAGCTTCCCAAAATGTTGGGATTACAGGCGTGAACCACCACACCTGGCCCATTTTCTCTTTCTTGTTCATTTCTTTTCTGTTCATAAAAGAGAGAACCATGAGATCCCAGAGAATGAGTAACCTGCATAGGAGGACAGCCATTAGTGTGGGACCCAGACTGAACACAGTTTTCCACTGTGTCTGAATAAGGTCCCCCAAAGATCTCCTCATCCCCAGAACCTGTGAATACATTACCTTACACAGCATAAAGGGAGTTGGCAGATGTCATAAACTAAGGATTTTGAGATTGGGATATTATCTTGGATTATTTAGGTGAGTCCAATGTAATCACAAGGGTGTTTATAGTGGAAAGAAGGAGGCTGGGGGTTAAGAGGGCAGAGAAGGTCATCAGACAGTGGAAGCAGAGATTGAAAGGATGTGCTTTGAAGGTACAGGAAGGGACCAGAAATGAAGGAATGTTGGAAGCCACGAGAAATCTGAAAAACCCAAGGAAACAGATTCTCCCTGCAGAGGCTCCAGAGAAATCAGATTTTCTAGCATTATTCCGGTGAACCTTATTTAGACCTTCTGTTCTCTAGAACTGCAAGACAGTAAATGTGTCTTGTTTTTAGCCACTATGTTTGTTGTAATTTATCATACTATCAACAGGAAAGAAATACACCTGCCAACTTGATTTCCTGCCTGGGGCTTTTCCATGAGGAGGAAATAAACAACTATGTTTGAACCATGAAATTTTGGCTGGGGGGCGGGGGGGTCACTTGTTATTGTTGCTTGCTCTATACTACTAATAGAGAACTTGTGTTCCCCTTCAAATGATACTCTAGAGACAGTAAGCTACTTATCCATCTGGGAGTTGGAGAGAGAGGGAGGTTTTGATAGGGTCTGTCTTTTAAATGCCAACTATGTAGAATCGGAGAAAAAGAAAGAATAATAAAAAATGAATTCAACCTCTGAGTGAGAAGAAAATCACCAATGAATTACAATCCCATGGGAGATAAAGTATAAGTCCCTAGTGGCATGAGTACCTTGATAAAGTAACTTAGTGGCTGAGTATCTTGGTAAAGCAACTTAGTGGCATCTGTACCTTTGATAAAGTAACTTAGTGGCCTGAGTATCTTTGTCTAATTATCTCCTGTCTCCTGACTCTTTCTGGCAACTGTATTTGTGTAAGATTGTAAATACATAATTGAGTAAAAATGTTTAAAATACTGATGTTGGTAGAAAATATTCCGTATATATATGAAATAAAATATTTAAATTACTTCTGCCTTGATAAATACCTTTATCATGATTCAGTAATTCAATACCCTGTAATTAATGGTTGCTTTATGTTTAAGAAACTAAACTGCAGAAATTAAAGATAAGGGATTGGTTATTACATTGAGATTCTAGGTCCGAAGATTTAATTATCAAGAGTAGATTTGGGGACAGCATTTAAACACTGCACAATTTCCCATCTCCAAACTTGGACAAAAAATGTATTAGAAAAAATGTATTAGGTTATTAAATTTTTATTCATATAAGTCAGAGAGAAAAAAGTGGTTAATTTTAGATAACTGTTTTACAAAACATATTTTTTGTTTTGTAACAAAAATATAAGGGGAATTTATTCTAAAGTTACCTTGTATTAGTTTTCTATACCACGTAACAGATGTCACAAACTTACTGGATCAAATCAGCAGATGTATATCATCTCATAGCTCTTGTGATCTGAGAATATGGATGTGGCTTAGGGTCCACTGCACAGTCTTACTTGCTGTACTCAAGGTGTCAGCTCTGCTCTGTTCTTGACTGGTGGAATCAAGATTAGGTTGTTGGCAGAATTCGTCTTCTTGGGGCTGAGTGAACAAGGCACCTGGCTTTCCACTGGCTCTTGGCCGGAGGCCACCTTTAGAATCTAGAGGCTGCCTGCAGCCCTCTGGGACATGTCTTCCTCCATCTGCAGTTCACACCATGGAAGTTTGCTGCCTCTGAGACTCTAAGCAGTATCAGTCAGTCAACTAAGATGGAGTCTTACATAGTGTAATCAGCAGAGTGGTATTCCAACATCCTTGACTTATTCTTTGGGTTAGAAGCTAGTCAGAGATCCTGCCCACACTAAAGGGGAGAGGAATGCACAAGTCCTTACACCACGGGGGCCATTTTGGAATTTTGCATAGGGCAAGTGTATTATTAAGAAAGGTCTTTATCTCTCTCTCTCTGTCTCTTTCCATATAACATATATATAAATAAAATATATATATATATGGTCAATTATATGTATCATATCATATATATCATATATATCATATATATCATATGATATATCATATCATATATGATATATATAATGAACCATATATATCTTTATATATATATATAAAGATAAAAGAACATGGGTTCGAACTGCATGGGGTCCACTTATACGTAGTTTCTTCCACCACTGCCACACCTAAGACAGCAAGACCAAACCTTTCTCTTCCTCCTTATCCTCAGCCTTCTCAATAATGAGGATGAGGACCTTTATGATGATGAAGATCTTTATGACACATCATCTTTATGATGATCCACTTCCACTTAATGAATAGTAAATATACATTCTCTTCTACATGATTTTCTTTTATTTATTTATTTATTTTTTTTTGAGACAGAGTCTCACTCTGTCACCAGGCTGGAGTGCAGTGGTGTGATCTGAGCTCACTGCAACCTCTACCTCCTGGGTTCAAGCAATTCTCCTGCCTCAGCCTCCCGAGTAGCTGGAATTACAGGTGTGCACCACCATGCCCAGCTATTTTTTATATTTTTAATAGAGACGGGGTTTCACCATGTTGGCCAGGATGGTATCGATCTCTTGATCTCGTGATCCACCCGCCTCGGTCTCCCAAAGTGCTGGGATTACAGGCGTGAGCCCCCACGCCCAGCCCACATGATTTTCTTAGTAACATTTTCTTTTCTCTAACTTACTTTATTAGAGGAAAATAATATGTATAATACATACAACATACAAATATGTGTTAATTTACCATTCGTGTTATTAGTAAGGCTTCCTGTCAACGGTAAGCTATTAGTAAAGTTTTTGGGGGAATCAAAAGTTATATGCACATTTTCAACTGTACAAGAGGTCAGTGTCCCCAAACTCCCATGTTGTTCAAAGGTCAACTGTGTCTATGTGTGTGTGTGTTTGTGTATAAGATTTTATGTATATATATAAAATCATATATAAATATATAATCTATACTTATTATATATAATATATATTTTATATAATTATATATAATATATATTATATATAATATAATATATATATTATATATAATATATATATTATATTATATATATTGTATTATATATATATACCTATATATAATCTGTATCGTCCTATTTTTTAAAATGTGGTTAAAAATTTTAAAAAACCTAGACTCTTCCTTGAGTTTTTTAGCATATTTCCTATACCTATTCCATATACCTATTACCTATACCTATGTATAATCTGTATTACCCTATCTTTTAAAAAAGTGATAAAAAAATACATCTAATAAAAACCTTGCCTCTTCGTTGAGCTTTTCAGCACAGTTAATGTTTCTCTGGCCAAATCTGTTGAAATCAAATTTATTATCATAGTCAGTTTCGTCTTTGGCTTTTCATTCCATGAGCCCCACATCAACCCTGCATTTTTGTGTATGGACTGCATATTACAAGAGCATTATCAAATTACCTGGATATTTAATGACTTAAAAAGATAAAAGCAAACTTACAGAACAAAAAAAATAACTTTTCTCCTAAAAAAGAGTAATTCAAACTACTACTGATAATTTCCTTATATGATGAAAACATTTGTGAGAGTTGAGTAGAATTGATTATTCATTTTGAAATCCAGACATTTCACAGGAATAAGCTGCATTAATCTAAATGAGAACACAAAACAGGTTTTGGTTTTGAGTTGACTTCATCTAGCCATAACAAACCCATAGAAAGTTCTTATGTGGAATAGTTCTTCTCAGCCAGACACTCCATTTATGGGCACAAGGTTTTAGATGTGATTTGGACCTGATGAGAAATGTGAAGTGATGTATATGTGTTTGCCATGGGAGGATAACATGTTTTTTACAATATATACATAAAAAGGAGATAGGAATGTTGTATGTGTCTTAGCTATAACTCAGAATTAAGAGACATTACCTCCAGGGCTCGTTGAACACTATTTTCAACATATTGGAAATTTTTCAGGAACAAATTTTTCCTCAGTTTAAAACCAGGACTCACATCTTTGATGTTACACCACATCTTACTTCTGCTACTTTCTTCTGGCTCCTTTTTTTCCACCAGTCACTCTTTCTCATTTTCTTCATAGACTCTTCTTTCTCCTGCACCCTAAACGTTTATTCATCCCAAAACACTGTCTGTATTTCCCTCATTCTTCTGGGCAGTCTTGGTTTCTGCATCATTTTTGTTATGTATAATACGTTGTGGAGTTTCAAATTTGATGTCCAAGCCCTCCTAGCTACCCCATGTTTCAGATACTGTGGTAGGCAGAATAATGACCTCCTCCCCAGAGATGTCCACATGCTAATTCCTGGAATCTGTGAAGATGTCACTTTAGATAGCAAAGGGGAATGAAGGTTATCAGTGGCATTGAGACAGTAAATCAGCAAACCGCAAAATAAGGAGCTTATTCTGGATTATTCAAATGGACACAATATAATTATAAAGATCTTTAAATGTGACAAGAGGGTCAGAAAGGGGTCAGAGTGATGCAACATGAGACGAAGTTGACAAGTCATTGCTGATATTGAAGATAGAAGAAGGGCTTGTGAGCCAGGGAAGGTGGACAGCCTGAAGACGCCAGAAAGGCAAGGAAACAGATTCTCCCTTAGAGCCTCCCAAAAGGAACACAGCCCTGCAGGCACCGCCATGTTGGCCCCATGAGGCCCATTTGGACACGAACTTTGTGATGATTTGCTTTAGCCGCCATCAGAATCTAGTACAGTTGTGAGCTCTCTGATGGACACAGGTATCTGTTGCATTTCAGGCATCCAGTGAATTCTTCCATTACCTAAATTAAAGGCACTCTGTTGCCTTCGTGTCTGATCTAGAAAACACAGTCATTCTTTGTTCCCTGGACCTCCACATCCAATCAGGCATCCATTGCAGTGCTTTTCACCTCTTAACTGTTTCCCAGATCTGCTCTGACTCATAGCACCTCTCGCCCTCTTTAGTGTAAGTCCTTATCATTTTTCATCTGGAGGCACTTATTAGACTAACTGGCTTCACTCAATATACTTTTGACTGCCTTAAACCCATGCTGTATGTAGTGATTAGTAATCTATCCCAATAAGAAATATGACTGTGTCATTGTCCTTCTGAAACTCTTGTGTTGGTTCTCATCAATTAGAAAATAAAGAGGAGGCCCCTAGCATGCATCTGAGGTGTTCAGTGATGCACAGAGCTCCATCTGTCTTCCCTTTTCTCCTTCTTGTCATTTTCCATGGCTGTCTCCATGTTTCAAAGAAAACTAGTTTTTAATTCTCCTCATAGAACAGGCTATTTGAAGTCTCCATTCAGTTTCCCAAATGGTTACATTTTCTTTAGAATTCTCTTCTCATCCTTCCTCAACTGGATAATCCCCACAATCCTTCAAGTAGCCCAGGCAGTATTATCCTCAGGGAAACGCTCTTAACTCTACCTACCACTCTGGGCTAGTATCCCTTATTTGGATTCTGGTAGCACCCTTTATGTATCATTATCATCACGTTTGCCATTTCAAATTAAAAGTATTCTGAGAAAATGAAAAAGGTGTTGCGTTTGTGGATCAGAATTTGGAATCATTAAACTAAATTCATTTGCTAATAAAACTCTCTGACATTTTGAGAGGCTAGGGGGCACTTTAAGGGCATTTATGTATTAGAATAATAGTGAAGCAATATATATACCTTTGGCCAGATAGCGGTTGACTTTATCTAAGAAGGGTCTCTTCTTGAAATTCACAGCTTCCAACAATGGTTCTCAACCCTTGGTGAACATTAGAATCGCCTAGGTAGACTAATTAAAGCAAAATAACTGGAGGTGGGACCCAGGTACCAGAAATATTTCTAAGTGCCAGGATGAATCTCATACGCAGCCAAAATTGAGAAGAACTGCGGGAGGGAAATGCTCATTAAATGGTAAGAGATGGAAGGAATTCCATCTAACTGAATTTAACACTCAAAATGTAGGAGGTTACACTATAGCCATAACGTCTTCCTTCCAGCCTTTGTGTGTGGTTTGCCTGTCTAAGCCAGCTTCTCTTTGTTCCTGGTATCTTTTTGTAAGCTAGCTCATTCATTCTCCTCACATTAAGTAACAATTATGACTTAATAATGTATGTGTTTATTGCTAGGATAGGTCTCTCCTTTGGGCGCATATCTATGTTTTTTTTTTTTTTTTTTGACATTTTTGCTTAGATGTGTCCCATATTTGTGTCCCAAACTGATCACCTAATTTTACCTAAAACAAAAACAAAAACAACTCCTTTCACAGTTTCCCAGATCTTAATAAATGGTACCACTTTCCATCCAGGTTCTCAAGCCAAACATTTCAGAGTCATCCTGTCATCTTCTTCCTTCAACCCCTAAGTGCTATTTGCTCCCATCTTTCAAATGTATCCCAGTAGACACGTTTTTTTTTTTTTTTTTTGAGATGGAGTCTCACTCTGTAGCCCAGGCTAGAGTGCGGTGGCATGATCTCGGCTCACTGCAACCTCCACCTCCCTGGTCTCAGTTCAAGCAGTTCTCCTGCCTTAGCCACCCAAGTAGCTGGGATTATAGGAATGCACCACCATGCCCAGCTCATTTTTGTATTTTTAGTAGAGACGGGGTTTCACCATGTTGGCCAGGATGGTCTTGAACTCCTAACCTCATGATCCTCCCATCTTGACCTCCCAAAGTGCTGGGATTACAGGCGTGAGCCACTGCCCCCAGCTGACACAGTTTTTTAAATCTCTACCATATCTAATTCACACCTCCATCATTTGTTGCCTAGACCCAGTGTCAGCTTCCTAACCTACCCCCCAATTTCCTCCAGCTTCCCTACAATTCATTTTCCAACCAGCAGGCAAAGCAGTCCTTAAATAAATAACAGACAGATGCTGTAGCTTACGCCTATAATCCCAACACTGTGGGAGGCCGAGGCAGGCGAATCATGAGGTCAGGAGTTTGAGACCAGCCTGACCTACATGGTGAAACCCAGTCTCTACTAAAAATACAAAATTAACCAAGCGTGGTGGTACGTACCTGTAATTTCAGCTCCTTGAGAGGCTGAGGCAGGAGAATTGCTTGAACCCGGGAGGCGGAGGTTGCAGTGAGCCGAGATTGTGTCATCGTACTCCAGCCTGGGCAACAGAGCAAGACTCTGTCTCTAAATAAATAAATAGATAGGATAAAGGCCCACTTGTTTTTAAAGTTGAGGACTTTCTTTGGCCCTTAGAATAAATTAAAGCAGTTTAAGCTGGCCTGCAGGATTGCAAATTCCAGTGCCTGCTGAGACATTCAAACCCGTCTTGAGCTGCACTACTCAAGTAACTTATTCTTGTGTTTATTGTAGATTTCTCTCATTGGCAGGTGTAGTATGAGCACAAGAACTTTGTCTTTTCTAGATTGTACCTCTTTCTGGAAAACAGCATTCAACATAACTTGTTTTTGTGAAAAAGGAGAAGATGGCTCTTAGGTGCACCATGTGCGATCAGATGTATTTTTTTGGATTATGACACTGGCAAGCAGTTCATGAGCTTTAGAAAAACATGGAATCTTTCTAAATATTTCCAGGAGGGAAAAATAACACAGTATGCAACTCTGAGAAATACATTCTGATACTTTTGGAAATATATTAGAAATGTAAAGATGAAGGTTTTCTGTCTTTCGAATGCTTAAGGATTTACACAAGGGATGAGATTCTTCAAAAAAGAAAAGCACAATGACTGAAAATACTTAAAGGTTCTTAATCAAGTCAAAATCAAGTCAGGCTTCAGTCACAACAAAAGCTGAGGCTCAGGTGGAAGCTGCAGGTGGTTCCTCCCTAAACAACCGCCTAAGTGGTTTTTCCAAATAAGATACACCAGCTGAAAGTTAGAATTGACATGGTGGGTAAATGATAAAGTTTTTTGAGAAGCTGTCTATAAGGAGGAGCTCTTCAAGAAGGAGATCTGGAAATATGTCAATCTAGGTGATATGGTTTGGCTCTGTGTCCTCACCCAAATCTCTTCTCAAGTACTAATCCTCCTGTGTCAGGGGAGGGAACAGATGGGAGGTGATTGGATCCTGGGGAGTTTCCCCCATGCTGGTCTCGCGATAGTGAGGAGTTTTCATGAGATCTGATAGTTTTATAAGGCAGCTTTTCCTGCTTTTTATCACTCTCTTCCCTGCCACTATGTAAGACCTGCCTGCTTTGCCTTCTGCCATGATTGCAATTTCCTGAGGCCTCCCAGCCATGTGGAACTGTGAGTCAAGTAAATCTCTTTCCTTTATTATTTACCCAGTGTCAGGAAGTTATTTATAGCAGTGTGAAAACAGACTAATATACTAGGATAGAAGAAGAAATTTCTATGTAGTGTAACCTCATCTCCCTATGAAATCTTCAGTAAACTCTATATTGTTGGTTTTATTTGAGAGCATCCTATGAAATGATGAATTTGCCTTAATGGAATTCCTAAAGAGTGCTCTAGCATTTTTAAAAATTCCATTTGGGAAGAGTTTCTCTTTTTTAAAAATAATTTTTTTTTAATGTGGACTCTTGAATGAGTGCAGTGGAAAGGATTTTTGGAATGTTACCCATCAAACTCCTAGCAGGAGGCAAACATCAAACCAGTAATCCAGAAATTTGAAGAGGGAAAATTAAACAAACAGAATTACTAGCTACCGACAAATACTACTACTAAGAAGAGATCAAAGAGGGCTCTAAAGAATACCATAGAACTGGGGAAAAATGGAAATAAAATTGGAAGGGTGGCCCTGCCCCAGGGATGGGACTTAGACCTCATCAGAGAGGCTGAGGGAAGAGGGGTGGGCTGAAGGGAAGGGGGTAAGGTTTGCTGGGTTGTCCCAGAAGAGAGCTGGTTTACAGTTAGTGGGTTGAGGCTGGTACATAGAGATTCAAAAAACAAAAGCTGCTGGGGTAGGAGGGGAACCACTGGGTGTCCCATGCACACCCCCTTGAAGCCATCTCACAGGAGCAAAGGAAGAACCGGAATCAGGAGAGGAAGCCCGTTTCTTCCTGGGAAAGTCCTCTCATACAGTCTGCTGACAAAACTTGACATGTGCCTGATGCCAAAGGAGAAGTGTTTAAAGGTTTCAGCTCTGAGTGTGGGGAATCAAAGCAAGGAAGGGTGAATTTGGAATTGAGAGACAAAACCTTGAGAACTGACACAGGGAGCAATCTACCTTCTGCCTTCAGGCCCAGCCCCTTTTAGTAACTGGAAGATCTCTTATGTTGTAGAGAGCTGCCCAAAATACATCCTCCTGTGCTGAGGTACTTGGAGTCATTGTTAAAATGTAAATATTTGGGGGGAGGTAGCATTAGTACTTTGTACTTTATAGTCAAAATGGAATAATTAGTGATGTCATGCCCCCATATAATGATTTTAAAAGATTCTTTCCATATAACCATCTCCAGGTTTTCTGATGATCTCAAAGATGAGCATGGGGCAAATAGTATAAGCATAATTTAAGGGGTCCACACTGCTATGCAGGTTATAAGGTAAAGGCAAAGTTTCCCTATACTACAATTGCTTTCCTCTTGGGATTACAGTACTTGCAGCTTTTCTCTAGTATTTTTGCTACTATATACCTTCTGGTTGAAACTACTGGCATAGTTTTACCCCAGAAGGAGAGATTTGGGATTCTAAAACAGTATCCATATATTTATATACATAATCTCCATAAAATTATTTGTCTCCACTATAAATATTTTTAGGATGCAAATTTATAAATCTGAGAAGAACCAAATGCTCAAAATGAAATAAACATAAGCCAAATATTGGCCCATCTCAATCATTTTTGTAATGAAGTATTTAGTCTTGGAATGGCTAAATGAGACAATTTGCTGTTGATACTGCTTTTAGATTAACTGTAGCTAGCTAGCTAGAGACATACATTTTATGTGTATATATGTATCAGTATATGTCAATATATATACATATATAACCATAATATGTAATCATTATATATGTATAGCTGTAAGTGATAGAACATATTTTAATATTATAATTAATAATCAATATTTTAATATTAATATTTTGTGTAGATATCAATCTCTCATTTTTACATATAAAATTTAGTTTGGAACTAGCATGGTCAGGCCAAAACAGACTTACTTCTTTTAGTATTAAAGATTGCCGTAACTTATACATATTTTATTTCAGATCATATGAAGGATCAGATTTGCAGATGAATATTTATTGAATGCAACCAAATTAATATTAATGCAAAATAACCATATGTCTTTTAATACAGACTCCAAATTCTTGGACTTCAGATTCAGAAACAAACAAACAAAAAAACTGAAAAAGGAGACCCTTTACGTTCTAAGTGTATAGGAAAAAATAACATTGGAGACACATCAAAGATTGTTAATTTGTTAGCCTGAGTAAATTCTTTCTGCTTCTCAAGGATTAAAAACCCATACACTTTGCCAAAAACATGAGCATCACCAGTCTTGTCAGCTCTTTAAGCAAAGAAATGCTGCTTCCTTCCTCTCCAATTTCGTAAGGGATTTAATAACTGTTCTTATGACCTGCACCCCATTCTCATGTATAACATTTTCTAATTCAAAGATTCTGGTAGACATTTCTCTCTACCTGCATGCTCTAGAAGTTCATCTCTGTACTTTGAAAACCTAAACACTGTGCCGCTGTGCTTCAGGTTTGCAAACATAATTATATAGAAAGAAAAGAGGACTCTTTATTTTTCAGGCCCTAAGTCTCCAACATAACTCACACTTAAGAGGGGCTTCTCAGATTAGAATTCTCAAGTGGGTTCTTGTCACCAATTTTACAGGACAGCTAATGAAAACATCCTAGTAATTTTCAGAACAAATAAAGTGAATGAATACTCAGTCAATGTTCTAATTGAATGGTTCCAACTGTGCCTGTATCTCTGAGCCATTCAACCTTTGTCAGTTGGACTTTTGTTTCTTTTTTTTTTTCCTCCCTTGTAGAGATTCAATGCCCGCCACACACAGGGTTTCTTTGCTGCCTGTCTGTGGGGTCTTCACAGTAGGGAGTTTGATTTGGGAAGGACTGGAAAATAAAAGCTTCTACCAAAGGTGACTTTACCTAGAGTGAGCTTCCTTATACAGTAGAAGAATAACTGCTCTTTGTTATGAAAAAAACTCAGAATAAAAAATAGCTGTCACCTCCAACTCTGCACACTTGGAGGCTTTTTGTGAGAAATGATGTTCCTCTTGGTGTACTCCTAAGGACAGCGACAAGCAGCTGGGAATGTGTACATTATTCATCATTCCGCCTTCCTCACTGGAAGGAACGTGGGCGCAGGATAAATAACATTATTCCCAGTGTCTAGGCCAATTTGGGATGCTTTGCATATTTTATTAATCCCCTGCTATTGGGAAAGATAATCCATTTGGACTCATGAACACTGAACTATGAAAAGACAAGACTTTCCTTTTGTTGGAAATTTTCTGGTATGTCAAAGAAACAAAGTAATACAACTAAAGACATCATTATATATCCAGGAAGGTTGGATTCAGGTCTCAATTTATTTGAAGAAAGATTAAACAAGTATCAACTACAGTAATGTTGTTTTCGGCAAACATTTAAAAATAAGTGTGCCCTTTTAGGCTGTTTGGTTCCTTTGGGAATGCCATAATGGTTGAATTCAGGAAGGAGCAACTAATGAGAACTTGTAGTTCTCGCCCCCCCAACCCCCGCCCCAGTTCCAGAATATTTGCAATGAGTTAATCTTCCCTACAGGAAACCAAGAGTTTAATGATTCCCTACAGGTAATTCGGTGTGGGGCATGAGTGAAAAGGTGAGTTGAAATGAAGCACAAAATAGAAAACAGTGGATTCCCAAAAAATCCCACGGCAGGCAAAGCATGCAGCAGCACCCCAGGTCCCCAGGATAGGAGGAGTTATCTGGTTAATGTGTTTCTGGGGTCTATTTTTGTAACAGCAGCCCGCCATACTCAGCATGCATTCCACCTCTGAAATATAATTACTAGGATGTGAAAAATGATAGAATTCACTGAAATGATAAAATAGCATCTGTTAAGATAACTTTTGGCAGAGTTCCCAGCTTTTCGTTACTTAGGAAAAATAATGATGTGTTAGTCACTGTGAAAAAAAGAAAACTCTGAGAAAATGTTAATAATGCCTACAGTGGAAACCATCATATACATCTGAGAATATCCAATGACAAATTTTTTTGGCCTTTATCAGTTATTGCTTGTTCCTCTAAGGAACAATTTTACAGTGGAAAAAAAAAAACTTTCTTGAGTACTTAGTGCCTAGTTCACTGTTAGCTAGTTGATTTTTTTATGGTTGATTCCTTATCATATAGGGATACAATTCAAGGAAATCAATAAAAATAATTTAAAAACTGGCAAAATTATATATTTTAAAGTAATGTATACATAAAGGACACAGTGGACTGAAACTCTAGGGGCTAAGAAAAGGTAGATAAATTTTCAAAATGTTGCTAATGTGCGGGGGTCTGTCTGCACCAACTCAAGATATTAAGTTTCTGTTATCATGCACTGAATGACATGGCTCTTTCATCTTTTCTTTGAAAATGTTTAAAATTACCAGATACAATGCAGAATGCGCAGTTAAATTTGAACTCCAGATAAACCGTACACACATTTACTAAACAGAAATCTGTCATTTACCTGAATTTTAAATTACTGTGACATTCTCTATTTTTACTTATGAAATCCGGTGACCCTATAAGTGTTGCATATTTATATGTATATGAAGTTATTCGATCAATAAAAACAAAGGAAGTTGTATGGTATACACCCTATCAACTGCTCAACATACAAGAAAAAAGTATAATGTAATGTTTGGGAGGAAAAAAAAAACGTGTAAGTATGGGAAACCGTGCATACATTATTCTATCCTTGGTGATTCCAAATTCAGCTTGGTATATTAAAATCTCTAAGAATCCCTACACTGAGAAAACATTAATAAATTGTCTTTAGCCCAGAATTGCATAACACTATTTTGCTAGAAACTAGAGAACCAAGTTCATTTGGGAGAGGGTGAACAGTACTTCTTGTGTGTGTCTGTGTGTGTGTACATAATATACATCTAGGAAATATAAATAAATTCTAAGATTATAATTTTTGCACAGTTAATTTCAGCATAGCATTGAAAAATATCTTCTGCATTTTATTTCTATTTAACCAAGTGTCTTCTGAAATCTTGGCATTAATTCTTGGTGAAAGGAAAGGATTTCATCTACATTCTGAGTTATTCTCAGGACCCATATAAAATAACAATGTTACTTAAAAATATATTTCTGATAAATATTAAATCTTTACTGAAGATCATGCACAATATCTGCAGTGAGAAATGTTACTATTGATAAATTAGGTAACCTTGTAGGTGTTTCAAAATAGCAAGAAAGTGTCAACTTGAAGAAGACTTAACTCAGTCTTGCAATTTCACCAGTGCCTTAGACTTTTTGGTGTGAACATCTACACCTGTATATGTGCTATATAATTCCAAAACGTTGTAAACAACTTTGCTCAGATAGCTCTCTCTACTTCTTTAGTGGGGTTTGAAGTTCAACAATTCTGAGCATATCCTATCTGGTTTCATTTTCAATGCTATAGTAGTTAAGGATTTGGATTCCGACCTACATTCACAATTTGGTTTTGACATGTGTTTGCTATGTGGCCTTGAGCAACATATGAAATTGCTTAACTGTGAACTGTGTATAATAATGGTACCTCTTCTCAGAGGCTTCTATGAGGGTTCAGTGAAAAAATATAGTAAAGCATTCAGTCTTAATAAAAGGATAGTATCATTATTATTGTGCTGCCGCTGCTAATTATTACCTTATTTTGTTTGTGTTGTGCTGCTGCAATTGGAGCTGTAGTAATTCAAACACCCTGTGGGAACAGCATATTGAGAACTGAGGCATTTTTTTTCCCCAAGGGTTGCTCCAAGAATTAAATGAGGTGATGTAACACAATAATGTGCTGTGCTTTGACATCAAAGATAGAATTCTTCCTAAGAATGCCTTTGTCCTTTATTCTTTCAAGTACAGGTTGTGGAAGGCATGGATTTTAGAAGAGGGAGGACAGATGATAATATCACCCAAAGATAAGGAAGGGAAATGTGAAGACCCCTGAAAACAGACATTTTCTATATGATTGTGCCAAGAAACGATCTTGCCTCCATGTATGCTTTCATTTTCAGAAACCCTTAGGAGAAGGTGTATTAGTCCATTTTCACACTGCTATAAAGATAGTCCTGAGACGGGGTAATTTGTAAAGGAAAGAAGTTTAATTGACTCACAGTTTACGTGGCTGGAAAGGCCTCAGAAAAATTATAATCATGGTGGATGGTGAAAAACAAGCAAACTTGGACCTTCTCACATGGCAGGAGGAGAGAGAGAAGTACCAAGAGAAGGGGGAAAAGCCTCTTGTAAAACTGTCAGATCTCATGAGAACTCACTTACTATCACGAGAACAGCATGGAGGAATGGCCCTCATGATTCAGTTACCTCTACCTGGTCTCTCCCTTGACATTTGGGAATTATAGGTAGTATAGGGATTACAATTCAAGATGAGATTTGGGTGGGGACACAAAGCCTAATCATATCAGAAGGGGATATCAACAATCTCAGTTTAGTCCACCCATTTCATGTACATCATCTACCCCTCAGTACCTCCCTGACTAATACACTTCAGTACAGCAACCCATCTTGTCTTACCTTGCTTTATTTTTTCTTCTTCAGAGCATTTGTCTCTGTGTGGTTGTAGATTTCTCTCACAAGACTGTAAGTCCAATTCATGAGGTGCTTTGTCTTGTCCCTTTGCTATGTCCCCTTTACAATCATAGTGACTTGTACACAGTAGGCACTCAAGAAATAATCGTTGAATAAAAGATCAAATGAGTGAATGAATAATGTCCGTGTTGAACATTGGACTCAATTTATACATGAGTATTAGTGGAATAATTTAACCAAGATATTTTATCATTTCTGAACCTGCAATTTCAATTTTCTAGGGAAAAATAAATTCATCTATTTGCCTCTCTGCTATCTATCTACCTACCTACCTATCTATGTATCTACCTACCTACTTATGAATCATTTATCATATATCTACCTATTTATCTTTCATATCTATATATTTGCATCTATGCCTGCTTCTACATACATATCTTATTTATATCTACATATGATATGTAAAACAGAATGAATAGAGAGCAGTTTATGGGCAATAGCCTTCAAAGAGTACCATTTGAAATTACTTGAACATTTCATATTTAACCTGTAAAACGTTTATCAAAACACAGCCTTGAGAGATACATAGAGTCCAATCCGAGATCATTTATTTGGTTCTAAGAGTGGTGGTTCCTCTAACAGAAACTATCTGCAAAGATTTGAGAATAAAATTAAACACTAAATCCATGGGTCAGATTATCCTAGTGAATCAATGAGAAAGGGGAGCTGTAAATTCAAGTCAGAGTTGGAGATTTGGTAATTTGTAACACGGATAAAGTAATTTGCAGACTGTGTGACCACAAGATGTGGAGAACATGCACTTGGTCTTTAATTATGGGAAGGATTAAAAAGAGAATAATTGCTCTGTATATCTGTACATCAGGTCTCAGATAAAACGCTTGCTGAGAAGCTACACTGACTTGCTAAGGAAGATCAGTCTTGCTTGAGTAAGCATGATTCATTTTACTGTGGGTGTCCCTTACTCAGCAAATCTGAATATCAAGAATATAGATGATGAATTATAAGAACTCATGGTACTCAGATTCATTGTGTTAATTTTGCTAATCAAAGCAATGTTTAAGAGAATGATGATGCATAATTAAAACTTTAGCATATTAGCTCTGTCCTTCCAATGTAAAATATGTTAGGTTGGTGCAAAAGTAATTGGAGTTTTTGCCATTACTTCTAATGTCATATTAGGTTGTATTAGTTGTATTAGGTTAATGCAAAAGTAATTGCGGTTTTTGCCATTACTTCTAATGTTGTATTAGGTTGTATTAATTGCATTATGCTGGTGTAAAAGTCATTTTGCCATTAATGACAAAAACCACAATGACTTTTGCACCAACCTAATACAACTGGGTAGTGGATTTAAGATGAAAGATATAAAAGTATTTTACCAAGTTCATTAAAAAAATCGTAATGAGGGCAAACCTGATACTTGATAGGTTTATAAATTCTATTCATTTGATTTATTAAAACACTTAACTTTTAAGAGAGGTTTTTTGTTCTAAAGATATCAGTAATTTGAATGATTCAAATATTAATTTTATAAATGTCAAAAGTGTTTTGAAGTTTTTTTTGTTGTTGTTATTCAGAGAAAGCTGACCCTTGAGACCTTAGATTCACATCAACAATCCCCATCCAGATGCTTTTTCTTTTCAAGGTTATCCGAGGTCACCATCTATATCTTGCCAAAGCCAGGACAGGAAGGTGCATTCTTGAATGCCTGGTTCTTTCCTCCCCTTCAGCCTTTCCCAGCCCGAACACATACCCATTAATTATCCTTCATTGTCCCACAATAATTTCTCAGAGATCCGGTCCCTTCTCTTTATTCCTTTACTTGTTCCCTGGGATATAATTACAGCTTGATAATTGGGCTGTGACTGCAGACTTATCCTCTTCCCATTCATTGAGAAGCAGACAGGCAAGGCCTTCTGAAATACAGGTTAGACAGATCATAGGATCTCCAGTTTAAAAGCCCTCAGCAGCTTCCCATGAGAACCCCAAAGACATCCCTATCTCCATACGCCAGCCTGGCCCTTCTGCAGTGGAGGCCTGGGTGTGCAACATTTGCTGTCTTTCCTATTCCAGTGAACTGTATACCTTTTGTGGGCAGGCGAAGAGAAATGTCATGTTCACTTTTATACCATCTGTTCTTTGCACAGTGCCTGGCCCATGAAATGGGCTCAGGAAAAGTTGAATAAATTCATGAACTAATAACTATTTGCCTAGCTGATAGATTTCCAACTTTGATCTTTCAGTTGTTTGTTTATTCAGATAGGCAAGTAGTTTTCAACTAGAGGTGACTTTGCACCCCTGAGAGATATCTGACAATATCTGGAAACATTTTGGGCTGTAATGCCTGGGAGGAGGCACACTAATGTCATCTTCTGTATAGAGGGCAAGGATGCTGCTAAACATTTTGCAATGCACAGGACACTCCCAACAAAGAATTATTTGGTCAAAATACCAATACTACCTATGGGGAGAAACCCTGAAACAGACTAAGTTGTAAAATGAAAATTTATTTAGTATATACGGGATTATGTTCAATGCTTATTCCCAACAAAATATTTTATTGTGTATTACCCAAACCTGCTCCATATTTTATAAAATGATTGTTTTTTTTTATTTAAAAAGAAAAGAAAAAAGAAAGAAAGAAAGAAAAAAAGAATTAAAAAAAAAAAGAATGAAGGAGAGGAAGAAAGACAAAGAGGAAGAGGGAGAGAGAACGGGAGTGTTGCTTTATTGCCCAGGCTAGAATGCAGTCTATAAATGGGTATGCCTATAATTGTGCTTAATAATGGAGACATGAAAAAATGAGGGAAGAAAATAACAAACAAGCAGCCAACCAATATTTCATTTAAACCTGTAAGTAGGTGTGATGTGGTACTGATAAGAGTGTGTATTTTGTGTATTTAAAGTGGAGAGTTCTATAAATGTTTATTAAGTTTACTTGTTCCGGATCTGAGTTCAAGTCCTGAATATCGTTGTTAATTTTCTGTCTCACTAATCTGTCTAATATTGATGTTGAAGTCTCCCACTATTATTGTGTGGGAGTCTAAGTCTCTTTATAAGTCTTATATATCTGGGTATTCCTGTATTGGGTATGTATATATTTAGGACCTTTAGCTCTTCTTGTTGCATTGATCCTTTTATCATTATGTAATGTCCTTCTTTGCTTCTTTTGATCTTTGTTGCTTTAAAGTCTATTTTATCAGAGGCAAGAATTGCAACTCCTGCTTTTTATTTATTTATTTATTTTTGCTCTCCATTTGGTTGGTAAATCTTCCTCCATCCCTTTGTTTTGAGTCTTTGTGTATCCTTGCATGTGAGATGGGCCTGGATGCAGCATACCGATGGGTTTTGGCTTTTTATCCAATTTGCCTGTCTGTGTCTTTTGATTGGGGGATTTAGTTGATTTAAATTTAGGATTAATATTAATATATGTGAGTTTAATACTGCCATTTGATGTTAGCTGGCTGTTTTGCCCATTAGTTGATGTAAATTCTTCATTATGTTGATGCTCTTTACTTTTTGGTATATTTTTAGAAAGGCTGATACTGGTTGTTCCTTTCTATTTGTAGTGGTTCTTTCAGAAGCTCTTGTAAAGCAGGCCTGGTGGTGGTAAATCTTTGAGTACTTGCTTGTTCACAAAAGATTTTATTTTTCCTTCTCTTATGAAGCTTAGTTTGGCTGGATGTGAAATTCTGGGTTGAAAGTTCTTTTCTTTAAGGATGTTGAATATTGGCCCCCACTCTCTTCTGGCTTGTAGGGTTTCTGCTGAGAGATCTGCTGTGAGTCTGATAGGCTTCCCTTTATGGGTAACCTGACCTTTCTCTCTGGCTGCCCTCAGTATTTTCTCCTTCATTTCAACCCTGGTGAATCTGGCGATTATGTGCCTTGAGGTTGGTCTTCTTGAGGAATATCTTTGTGGTGTTCTCTATATTACCTGGAGTTAAATATTGTCCTGCCTTGCTAGGTTGGGAAAGTTTTCCTGAATAATATCCTGAAGCGTATTTTCCAGCTTGGATTCATTCTCTTTGTCACATTCAGGTACACCTATCAAACGTAGATTAGGTCTTTTCACATAGTCCCATATTTCTTGGAGACTTTGCTCATTCCTTTTTTCTCTAATCTTTGTCTTCTCATTTTATTTCATTAAGTTGGTCTTCGACCTCTGATATCCTTTCTTCTGCTTGATCAATGATTGTTTAGTAGGACTTTCAATGTGCCTTCCATTTTTATGTCTAGTGGTGAATGTAGATAATTAATATGTTTTATATCAATGTTCCAGTTAGCTCCCCTTTAAACACTGAAATTCAACTTGTATTCTCCATTTATTCTCTAGATTTATAAGCAAAATAGATTTCATTTCTTTTTAATTTGTGATGTACATTAAAATTGAACCTGTGCAGAAATATTGTCATCCTCATAGTTTTCTTCTTTGAGGAAGTTATGTATTTGAGGATTGTAAATTAGCTTACAAAGGTTGAGGGGAGTTCAACAATGTTTAATAACACTATTAAAATAAGCCAAAAAAAAAAAAAAAAAAAAAAAAACCATGGTCGCCATCACCTTGGAATGTAGTACTCAGTATAACCTAAAGCAACATGTTAATTTGAAGTAATTGTTTTGCTTTCAGAAATGGAGTTCAGCAGTGTCATTCTATTTATCTGGTGCAAATGATGGAGAATGAATGGGCTTGGAGAATGAACAGGTTAACACATTCAGCTGATGGATGGAGAATCAGTTTTTCAAACATCATATAGGTGACTTATCCCAGTTGATCCAAGATGTATATATAAGTGAACCAGGATCATCTAACCAATAGTTCTGTGGGAAATAGAGGCATGCCTTACAAGGGTCAACCATTCAAATGAATGGGCTAGAGTGATTGATTTGAGATTTCTTTTCTATGAGAGCTAAACAAATGTTAATCTGACCTACTAACAAAGTAAGGCAGCGTACTGTTCATGTTGTGGTATTGCTGTCACTGTTCTTCTAGATATATTATACTTAAAAGTTTAGGCTGAGCAGCAGCACTCCTGTGTTCATTACTTTTAGAGAAAAGATAGATGATCTTCATTGGGTGATGTAGGTTCATGGGTGGTGACTGTAGGTGGTATAGTAATTACAACTCATGAACACTGCACCATTTGGGAATTCATTAGACAAAACTATGTGGATGAGATATGTTCATGCCTAATTCATACAGCTATTTTGGGATTAGTCTAAGGAAATTGTCTTCTAACTTTAGGAAAAGGTCAGAAAGAATTAAGCCTCTGGAAGTCTCAGGGTCTGGTTTATCCCTGCATTTTAGAAGTGAGATAAATCCCACTACTTCTCAGATGGAGTGAGAGCCAAAGTTGGCAAACCAGAAATCATGGCAGCAGATTATCTGAAATGAGCTGGGTGCACACCAACTTTTTTTTGACATCACCATATGTTTTTGGTTGTTTGTGAGTATCAAAGAAAATTTTGGGAGGAAACCAACTGCTAAGGGTTAAGGAATGAATCCAGATTGAAGACTTCATCTAATCACCAGAACCTTGGATTACCAAATTTGTGTGGATCCTTTGGAGTTGAAAGTACTATGAATAAAGGCAAGATAAAAGACAGGAGCCAAATAAATAGAAATTGCAGATCTTGTAGCCAAAGCTCCTCAAACCTATGTACATTTGGACTTTGAATTGTCAATGGGTACACCAACATTTTTGAAGCTTTGACTGTATGTAAGGCTTGGTGGCCTCACCAGCATGGCTAGTTTCAGTGCATGTTATTGATATATGACATCTGGAGCCATTCTCTTAAGCATGATACAGAAGGATACATTTGTGTGAAGTGGTTTTTCAAGCAAAGCCCACACATGGGACATCTCTCCTTGTGGCTTTTGATGTGAAGTTTATATTTGAAGTACTGATTTTCCTGCTACAATCTTAGTCATAGGGCACGTCAGTGCTCATGTTGTGGCATTATGTGTATTCAGTTCATTTAGAGATCTTCAAATATAGACTCTTATTCCAGCAGTCTTTTATATCACATAATTAACAATTCAATGCTGCATTTCTCGGCAACTTTCAAATGTGCTGATGGTAGTAATTTCTAACCAAAATAAGGGTAGCCAGGCTCTAATCAACCTGCACAGGGCTTTTGATTTAACACAGGGTTTAACTGTTCATCTACTATATTTCCTTTTTGCCTACATTCTAAAAGATCTCATATGAGAATTTCTCCTGCGCTTGTCAAGACCATATTTTTGGTTTTACCATCAGTATTTAGGTTTCCCACACCACCCACAGTCACCCTACATTGGCCTGCATCATCCAATGAAGATCATCTGTACACTTTACACATTTGCTAATAATTCCTTTAGAAAATGTTTTGTTATATAAAAATTGGGCCAGGCATAGTGGCTCATGCCTGTAATCCCAGCATTTGGGAGGCCAAGGCGGGCAGATCACCTGAGGTCGGGAGTCTAAGACCAGCCTGACCAACATGGAGAAACCCCTTCTCTACTATAAATACAAAATTAGCCGGGTGTGGTGGTGGGCACGTGTAATCCCAGCTACTGGGGAGGCTGAGGCTGGAGATGCAGATTGCAGTGAGCTGAGATCACGTCATTGCACTGAAGCCTAGACAAGAATGAAACTCTGTCTCAAAAAAAAAAAAAAAAAAAAAAAAAAGAATTGATATATTCAGAGAGGAGATAAAATGGAAATATATAAAATGCTCAGTTTAAACCAGAGAAGAGTGAAAATGTGGGAGGATTAGAAACAACAACAAAGACTACAGATGCAAAACAGTTACAAAGTTGGTAGATTTTAATCTCACTATATCATTAGTTGTTTTAAGTGCAAATGGTCTAGATATATCAATTAAGTTCAGACACTGTCAGACTGAGTTTAAAAAAGGAAGACTCAACCATATGGTGTCTACAAAACCGACTTTAAATATAGAGACAGATTGAAAATAAAGGGACAGAGAACGACATGCTGATATTAATCAAAAGAAAGCAGGAGTAGTTAGCTATACATTAGTTACATACAGAACAGATTTCAGAGAAAGAAAAATTATCAGCGATGAAGAACATTAAGATAAAGTGGCCAATTCTTCAAGGAGACATAACTTGCTTAATATACATGGACCTGACTCATAATACATGAGGCAAAATCAGAAAGCTGAAAAATATCAAAATATTTGCAGATTAAACATTACACTGGTAAATAACACAGGGATGAAAAAAGAAGTCTCAAGAGAAATTTTAAAAATAAGTATATGAAAATGAAAGTAGGACATCAAAATTTTTGAGATTATAGGGAAAAAGCATAGCATTAAAATACCTATATTAGGCTAGGTCAGGTGGCTCACACCTGTAATCCCAGCATTTTGGGAGGCTGAGGCAGGCATATCACGAGGTCAGGAGTTTGAGACCAGCCTGGTCAATATGGTGAAACACTATCTCTACTAAAAATACAAAAATTAGGTGGCACAGTAGCACACACTTGTAATCACTTGAACCTCTGAGGCAGAGGTTGCAGTGAGCCGAGATTGTGCCACTGTACTCCAGCCTGGGTGACAGAGCAAGACTCCATCTAAAAAATGGAAAAAGTGTGTGTGTATATATATATGAAAGATTCAAAATGAGTAGCTGAAACTTCTATTTTAGGAAACAAAAAAAAGCAAAAGACAAGAAATCATTAAAAAATGAGAGCACAACACAATGAATTTAAAATTAAAAAAAATAGAGAAAACCAAATGAAAGCAAAAATTGGTTCTTTGAATGGATCAGTACAATTGATAAACCTCTAGCTAGTCTAACCAGGGAAAACACAAAGAAGACACAAATTATCAATGTCAGAAATGAAAGCAAAATTGCTACTAACTCCACGGACATTAAAAGGATAATGAAGGAATATTATGATCAACTCTATGCCAACAAATTTGGTAATTTGGATAAAGTAGGCCAATTCCTTGAAAGTCAAAATGTACCAAAACCTGCACAAAGAGAAATAGGTAATTTGAATAGGCTTACATATATTAAAGTAGTTGAATCAATAATTAATAACTTCCCAAAAAAGTACTAGTTTCCAAGAGTTCACTGTTGAATTCTAGTAAACATTTAAGGAAGACACATTTCAATTTTCTACAATCTTTTTCAAAAAATGAAAGGAGAAGGAACACTTATTAACTCATTCTCTGAGGCCAGCATTATCTTGACACGAAAACTAGGTAAACACCTCACCAGAAAAGAAAACCAGAGATCTATACTTTTCAAAGACATAGATACAGAAATCTCCAAACAAAATATTAGGAAATAGAATCCAATCATGTATTAACAGAATTATACATTCTGATTACCAAATGGAACTTATTCCAGGTATACAAGAATGGCCCAACATTTAAAAATTAATGAAGAGAAAAAGATTATATCAATACATGCACAAAAATTGACAAAATCCAAAACCCATTTGCAATAAATATCCTCAGCAAACTAGGAATAGAAGAGAACTTTCTCAAGTTGATAAAGAGTATCTTTAAAAAAAGAAAAACCTTTAGCTAACATCATGCTTAGTGGTGAGAAAATATATTTACTCTTAAGATCAAGAAATAGGCAAGATGTCTCCTCTTAGTGCTTCTTTTCGACAATGTACTGGAAGTTCTAGTTAATGCAATAATACAAAGAAAGGAAATAAAACATGTACAGATTAAGGGGGAAGAAATAAAACTGTCTTTCTTCACAAATGACATGATTATTTATATGCAAAATCCCAAAATTAACATAATGTTGTAACTAATAACTTACGGCAAAGTCACAGAACACAAGGTTAAAATGCAAAAGTCAGTCATTTTCCTATAGGCCAACAATAACTGTTAGAATTTGGAATTAAAAACCCAATTAGCACCACAAAAGTGAAATATTTAGGAATAAATCTAACACAATATATATAAGATCTACACAAGAACAATCCAAAACCCTGATGAAAATAAAAGGTCTAAATAAATAGAATGATATTCCATATTCATGGCTAGAATGACTCAATGTTGTTAAGATGTCAGTTCTTCCATAATCGATCTAGAAATTCAACACAATTTTCATGATAATTACTGAGCTAATTGCTTCATAATTCAAAGGTAGTGTTGGGGCGCAGAGAATAATACCCCAAAGTATGAGGTGCTTTCTCAGGCTGAACGTTTTTGAATTTAAGGAAATTGGAAGGCCTTAGAAGCTGCCTCAGAACCAAGGACTTTCTAACCCTCCCTTGTTTCTTCCCACATCCTCAAGCACAGGGAGGGGTTCTCTGTGTAAGTTTCTTTGTCTGACTGAGGAAAATTTCTTCTGAAAGAAATGCAGCCGGGCGCGGTGGCTCAAGCCTGTAATCCCAGCACTTTGGGAGGCTGAGGCGGGTGGACCACGAGGTCAAAAGATCGAGACCACCCTGGTCAACATGGTGAAACCCCATCTCTACTAAAAATACAAAAAATTAGCTGGGCATGGTGGCGCGTGCCTGTAATCCCAGCTACTCAGGAGGCTGAGGCAGGAGAATTGCCTGAACCCAGGAGGCGGAGGTTGCGGTGAGCCGAGATCGCGCCATTGCACTCCAGCCTGGGTAACAAGAGTGAAACTCCGTCTCAGAGGAAAAAAAAAAAAAAAAAAAAAAGAAATGCAGTTGTCTTAAGATGTCCTCCCTAGGAATCTTATCAACTAACTGGGAAAGTTTAATACTGGAGAAGAGAAAAGACTATTTAGACAGACTTTTCCTCTATTTTTCAGAGGGCAGCTCCTAGAAATTACCTAAGAAACTTTATCTGCATAATAAAGCAATATTTGTTCACAGTGGATTTTTACCCCACACCTTCTCTCATAACTTATATGTCCCATTTAGCTTCCAAAGACAATCATTTACAAACTATTTTCTGCTCTTTGGGCTCATTCAGTTCCCCAAAATTATTATTTACTACTCCTCAAAATTGCCTACACTTCCCAATTCTGTCTCCTCATAAATAGGTAAGATATTTAAGCCTCAACCATCTGGCCCTTCTTTGTGTCTCATATTTTATATGGCTCCCATGCTTATGTACATTAATACATTTGTATGCATTTTCTCATGTTAATCTATGTATTTTCAACTGTTTAGCACTTTAGAGGAAAAGGAAAATTCCCTTTGCCCCTACGGTAGTTTCTTATCTCAAAGGATGTGACAAAAAAAAAAAAAAAAAAGATTCACACAAAATCACTGCGTCTTACAACAGTCCACCGGGAAAGAGAAATGGAAATGCAGAAAGCACTTGCTCCATTGGAGAAAAAAAATGTCAGTTCAGTTTCATCTCTTTGTGTATGCATTTTGAATTTATTCTCATGTTGAAGTAACAATACAATAGTTATTCACTCTCTCATATTTATGTTATCATAGTCAGTCTTTTGAATATGCCAGATGTCAGCAAATGGCAGCCTGTTGCCAAATTCAGTTTGATTCCTGTTTTTGTAAATAAAGTTTTATTGGAACACATCCCAGGTCATTCATTTGTGTATCATCTGTGGCTGCTTTTGTGCTACAGTGGCAAGTTGAGTAGCTCCAACAGTGACCATGTGGCCTGCAAAACCAAACATATTTATTATCTGACTCTTTACAGAAAATGTTTGCAGATCTCTGGCATTTATCAATTTACATCATTTTTAGAAAACCTTCAGCACCCACAGGAAATGTGTAAGAGAAATACAGCTGGTTTATTAAGTTCCTGACTGCCTGGATGGGCATACTATAGCTTTGTTTTAAGCTCTGCTAAAGAAAGTACAAAAGGTATATTTATAGTTAGCTGTTAAAAAGACTCAAAGTAAAACATTTTTATGCAATACATATCAATGTTCATTTCATAGTGGTTTAATTTGTGTAGTAACAATGTGTGGTCCTTAAGTTGTTTTATAAAAAATGATTTTATTGCAATTATAATTCTATTTTATGTAATGGATAGATGTGCCAGCCAAAAAACCTACTCTACTAAAAATGATTTTTAAAGATAGAATGGATCTTAGACAATATGGTTCTTTTCTCGAGGGAAAATCATACTATAGAAATTAAGATTATTTTTTCCAAATGACTATATCGTGATTGAATATCACTTTACATCTGAACCCATCTGAACATACTCCTGAAAGAAATATGAAAATAGTTCAATATTGGACTCACTGTCATTGAACCCAACCTGAGGGTCTACAGGCAATATTGGTATTTGACTGATTGCCTACTATATTGTTCCTATTATTTTTCTTCTTCATTTTGATGGTAATCTAATAATTAATGAAGCATGCCCCACATTGTCAAGATGGCCAACTTTCCATGTGACTCATTATGAGGTCTGCTACTTTTGTCTGTGTTTCTGATTGCATGGTGCCAAGTAATGCCCTTTGATTGTTGAAGGTAGTAAAAAAATAAAAGCAACAGATGAGGGGTGCCAGAATATGCCACCCCAAAATATACCTCTGACGTATGGATTATTTTGAGCTAAAGATCATCGAGAATCAGCAGACACAGGAAAACCTTTAGAAACAGGGCACAAGTTTTTGTATTGTACGTAAATTTACATGGATAAAGAAAATATCTATTTGTCAAAGGTATCTCCTCCCACTATCAGCAAGAGAATAATTCCAAACTGTTATTTAAATGATTTAAATCTTCATAAGAAGCCTTACTAATCAACCCTTGCTTACCACACTTTACCTGATCATCTTTCCACAACTTGCCTTCACCACTAGGAAACCCAAAGCCCTATTTCTTTTGTTTAGCCTAAGATGGTACATGGGCCCAATTCCAACCACACCTTAGATTTAATCATCCCTGGGTGCTCCCATGTATACATGTGTAAACTAGAAATATAATCCTAAAAGTCCCATCAATTGAATGGACCATGTTTGGCCCAGAAGACCCCAGCAAAACCTTAAAAACTGAATTATTGGCCATGACAGGAAGGGAAGTCAACACACCTCATCATAACCCCTCCATTTTGGAGTTTAGGCACAGCAACTGACCAGGACTGATATTAAAATAGAGATCATAAGACTGACAAAGCAGAGTCATTGTGACAATAAGATATCAAATTATAAATAAGACCTAAGGCCAGGCCAGGCAACCTTTAAGTCATGCCTATAGGGCGTCAATGCTGCTACACAGCATCCTTATCTTAAAGATGCCCTTCTGCTGACTCCAAGTTTGAGACAGAGCCTTACTCCTTTAACTAATTACAAATTAAAGAATCTCTGAATCCATCTATAATCTGTAAGCCCCATCTTTAAAATATCCCACCTTTTGGGGCTGAAACAAAGTATGCCTTCCATGTATTAATTTATATTTTTTCCTTTAATTCATACCTCCCTGAAGTGTTAGGTTGGTGCAAAAGTAATTGTCCCTTTTGCCATTGAAAGTAAATGCAAAAATCACAATTACTTTTGCACCAACCTAATATAAAACCAAACTATTACCCTGCCACCGGGTGTTTCTCAGGATTCCTTGAGACTGTGTTTCCTTGGGCTGAATTCACACACTGGCTCAGAATAAATATCTTTAACATATTTTAACACTAAAATATTTTAGTGTTTTCTTTTTCTGTTAACACACGCACAAGTCACATGGTAACGAACTTTTGTTTTTCTCTTGTTAATCTGTCTTTTGCCAGTCCAATTTATAGGACCCCACCGGTAGTTCCTAAGATGAGTAGAAGGAGAAGATATTTTTTTCTCCCCTACCTTGGCCAAGTACATAAATAATGCACTTATTCTTGTGAACACCAAAGGCCTGAACCCAGGTTTCTTGGGTAAATTTCATTGCATATATGATGAGCAGAGGGGGCCCCTGTAGTTTTGTGCATCACTCTGCTGTTGGCTATGCGGTAGCTGCTTCCACAGTCATGTTCTGAGGAACCATTTAGTCTCAGCAAAGCAGCAGGTTTCATCATGTTCGATTACTGCTAATTTAGATTTTATTGTTCTGTAGTTTTGTATGCTTTTAACTGACAAATTTGCTTTAATTTCATTGTCTTATAAAAGCTAAAGATTTATGAGTTAATTTATATTTATATCTCTACATTATATATAAATGTATCTCTATATATTTTATAGAAATACAAATGCATATACAATATATAAAGATATAAATATGTATACAGTATATATAGATAGATATATGAACATACATACACACACACACACACACACACACACACACACACATATATATCTCAAGATGGCAATTTAAGTCTACACTGGAAGTCAATGATAATGTTCCTTTTATAATTTTTTTTTTTAATTTTTGATTTCTTTTCCAAAATTGTGGAACATATACATGACACAAAATTTTCTATTATAATTATTTTTAAGTGTACAGTTCAGTGGTATTAAGTACATTCACATTACTGTGCAACTATCACTAGCATCCATCTCTAGAACTTTTTTCATCTTCCCAAATTGAAACTCTATAGCCATTAAACACTAACTCCCTATTGTCCCCTCTCTCCAGCCCTGGCAAATATCATTCTGCTTTCTGACACAGTGAATTTAATGTCTCTAAGTACCTAATATGAGTGGAATCATACAAGTACAGCATTTGTCCTTTTCTGACAGGTTTATTTTTCTTAACATGACTTTCCCTTTGCAGGGCATCAAGGCAATGCACATGTCTGAGAAAGTCTATGGTGTCCTATAAAACATTTACACTTGGCTCTTCTAAGTTACCTTTTGTCAGACATGCATAGAAATGTGTGACTGCCTGAGAAGGTGGATTGCAGGTTACACTGGTGGTAAACAGTGGAGTATTTCCATAGCCTAGCAATTTGTGGGGACACATCAATGAAGTAGCCCTGCCTCGCTGTTTTTACTTAATTTAGCAGGAGAGGTGGGGCTGCTGAAATGTAGCCCCTCTCAGGGTGGGATATCAGGTCAGATTTCATATTTGTGTGATCTGTCTCTTTGTTCTATAAGCCTTTAGCTGTGTTTGCTCTGGAATCTCAGTTGCAGGCAGATTGTCTACTCCAGCTGCCAAAAATGGGCAGGCTCCCTTGTGCTATAGCCTGGACTCCTTAGAGAATCTTGGTGTGATGTGCTACCAGGGCTGTCTTGATGAGACAGTGGTGAATGCTTCCAGGGTATGATATCCCATAATGTTCTTGACTCTCATTTCTGCTGACCTTTTATTACATATGATAATAATGATGGTGGTACCTACAATAGCAGTTGATATTTTCTAGAAGAAATAATACATGTGGATTCATGCCTCCAGCCACAGAAGCATGCCTTCCTCTTTTTAGACTACTAGAGTTCACTCAAACAACATGTGATTGGGTCATGTGTTGTGCACCAGTATAAACACAGCACTTATGTACGCAGATCGCCTCTAGTCTTTTCTTGCTGCCTTGAGACAATGGAAAGAAACTACTTCATGCCAGGGCCATTGTAAATACTGGTAATGGCCAAGTACTGATTAATCATGAGGGACCTTGCATAAGCTGTTATTACTTCTATAAACCTTAATTAAGAAGGAGGTATATTAGTCTGTTTTCACGCTGCTAAGAAAGACATACCTAAAGACTGGTAATTTATACAGGAAAAAGGTTTAATGGACTTACAGTTCCACATGGCTGGGAAGCCTCACAATTATGGCGGAAGGCAAGGAGGAGCAAGTCATGTCTTACATGGACAGCAGCAGGCAAAAAGAGAGAGCTTGTGCAGGGAAACTCCCATTTCTAAAACCATAAGATCTCATGAGAGTCATTTACTATCATGAGAACAGCATGGGAAAGACCCACCCCTGTGATTCAATTACCTCCCATCAAGTTCTTCCCATGACACATGGGAATTGTGGGAGTTACAATTCAAGATGAGATGTGGGTAGGGGCACAGCCAAACCATATCAGGGGGAATAAAAAGTATCTTCTTTGTTGGGAATTTTTTTTCTGCTCTAAGCTGATTTTGCTCTGAGCACTGTGAGAGCCATCATTTATTTTTCATTGATATTTTGGAGTAACTTCTGACCATTTTTCTCATTGAACTCTCTTCTCCAGTTATTCATTTAGTCCTAAAGAGTCTTCCTGCTTAGTGCATCTTGTAGTGATCACCCTTTTCCTTCTTTTTTCCCATAACCTAATCTTTTCATTAGACTTTGGCAATAGCTTCCTAGCTCATATGTATTGCACCTTCACCCCCATCATTATACAATTAATGGAGTTATCTTCCTAGATTTGACTCTGCTCAAAACTTCCATTGGTCAGATATTATAACAGTTAATATTCAAGGCCCTATAAAATGTGGCCATTATGAGAATTTGTGTGTTTTTTACTTCAAACCTCTCATAACCAAATTGTCATCTTCGCACATATATTGTCTTCTGATCATAGAACCCCAAAGCTTTGTATGAAGCAGCCCTCCCTCCTTCCTCCTTTCCTTCCTTTTCATTCTTACCCGTCATTCTCTGTGCACCAACAACAGTACCTTCCTTTGTATCTGAATACACCAAGCCTTTCACTGCTCAGTGTTCTTTGTAGACAATGTTCCCTCTTCCCGGCAAACGCATCTCTAAACCTCTTCACATGGCTCCATGGCTACTGCCTTTTTATCTTTCCATTTGCAGATGAAATGTCCTTTCTGTAGAGAAGTCGTGGATCCTATTTCTTGCAATGCCTTAGTAAAGCAGCTTCTCAGAAGTTTCATACAACAATTCTGTCTACAGCCCACTTGTAAACACAAGAACCTTCTGGCTTTTTCTGCTCATGTGTAGCAAAAATTACATACTCCACATTTTTGCCTACTACATGTGACAAATTTACCAAATGTTTTTAAGTTATCAGGTATGTAGCCTAAAATATCAGTTTCTTTGATGCCTGTTCCCAATATAAGCAATACCACATTTTTGTTGTAGTTGTTATTGTTATTTAGCACCATACTTCTGTTATCATTTTCCGTAGAAGTTAGGACATAAGCTAAATTGCTATAAAACTGAGATCCAAAAACACGGTAGCACAAATGAGATAGAGTTTTATTTCTTTCTGACACAATTTAGCCCCAACACTGTATATAGTTAGGCTTTGTTCTAGAAAGCCATCAAGAGGCAGAGTTTTTTTGCATTGTTCTCTTCTTCACCAATAGGTTGCCTGCTGCAGAGTGGGTATTTGATTTCTCATTCAGCCTCATTTCACCTAGTATTTGTTGGTTCTTGTCCCCAGCCAGGGAGACTTTTGCATCCAACTTGACATATCCTACCCCAACTGATTTCAACAAGAGCTCATTGTTTTAGCCCTTCATGGAGGACCTTCAATTTCAGGGAACTGATCTCTCTGACTTAACTGAGACCTGTGGATGCAGATACCTTCTCTAGGCACCACCCATTAACCTTTACTCCATCTGATAGCCTTTCATTACACATTGCATTTTATGTTACACAGTTTCCCTTCATTTTACCAAAGATGAAATTTGTGTTTCTGCTTCTTATTTTTGTAATTTTTTAGGGGGATTTCCAAGGAGCTCTCTGGAAGTCAGGTGAGGGCAGGTAAAGAATGTGAAGTGCTTTATTTCTCTAACATAAGGTAATTTTAAAAATAGAACTCATTGGGGCACTGAGGCCATAATGTGTAAAAGTTTAAGCTAAATAGGAACAGAGTACACATCCTAACAAATAATTTTAATTTTTTCTTATTTCTACATATGGTGTAAGGAACATCAATTATGCACCATTTTAGATGTTACCTGTCGTGTAATCTGATCCAAATATGAAAGACAAAAGGAAAAATGATGACTTAGCAAAGTTAAGTAACTGTGATGGTTAATTTTATGTGGTAACTTGAGTGAGCCACAGGGTGTCCAGACATTTGGCCTTACATGATTCTGCATGTGTCTGTGAGGGTGTTTCTGGATGAGATTCTCACTTGGATCCATAGAGTGAAAAAAGCAGATTGTCCTCTCTGCTATAGGTAGGGCCTCATCTGTTCAGTTGAGGACCTGAGTAGAACAAAAGGACTGAGTAAGAGGGAACTCCTTCTGGCTCACTACCTGAGCTGGAACATGGACCTGGAACATTTGTTTTTGGAGTTTAGACTCACAATGAAATATTGGCTATTTGGGGTCTTGAACCTGTCACCTTGTGGACCAGAAATTACACCGTTGTCTCTCTTAATTCCCTGGACTTGGACCTGAGCCTCAAGCTTGCTGACTGCAGATCTTGGAACTAGCCTCTGTAATTGCATGAGCTAATTTCTTATAATAAAGATTTTCATGTATAGGAATGGGTTAGGTAGAGGCATAAAAGAATATCTTAAGGAACTGAATGTCTAATATTTGTATCTGAGTGTTGGCTGCCCTGGTACAAGCATTTGCTGGAATTGATTGAGTTCTACTGTAAGAGTCCTGTATTTTGTTGGATTCAAATTATGCCCCAGTAAGGCCCTGTTAAGATATCAAGAAAATCACGCAACTAGTTAATGGCAGAGACTGCATTCCAGCAGATTTTTGTGTAATCTCCAAATGTACACTCTGACCTCCATATCACGCTAACCTGCACAAAGGGAAGTATATGCAGTGACTAATAGTGATTACCAATATGCTACTTAGAAATCTTTCAGGGTTTGTGCTTTATACTCCAGCATTTCTTATTAATTTGAATTATGAGTCTGTATTTAATTAGACAGGATGATCGATTGAGATTGGTGTTCTTCAATGCAATGCATTTATTACATTCCATCAAGGAGTAAGGAGATGGTACACAACTGAATTCTCCAGGTAACTTAAACTCCAGTGTAACTTTTTCATTGATCAAATAAATGAGCTGTTAGACTGGTGTCATGGGAAATCTTTTAACAAGAGTGATGTATATCCCCTGCTTCAGGGTGTAATGATTATTATGGAGCCCTTTGCTTGACTGCCAATGTTATGAACTTCAGCTCTTCCCTTCTGCTGTGTGCCTTGGTATAGGCAGACAGATAGCTATACCATTACAGGCTTACATTCAGGGTCATAGGAGGTGAATTTCTTTTTGTTCCCACACAAAATGCGAATGAGATAGCTGAGGTTTTTTTCCCCCTGTCTTTTAACTGGCGGAACATCACTTCTCGTTTTTCAACACTGCCCAGTTTTCTGACCTCCTTGCTTAGTTCTCCTTTCTACCAAGTTTATTATATCTTATAGTTGCTTGTATAATATCAATTCATGCCATTATGGAAAATGCTCAGCAGTCATAATTAGAAGACAGACTGATGGAAGTCCTTGAACTATGAGCGTTCCTTTCTAAATTTGTAACAGCTATTTTACTTGAATGCATCATGTTTTTGAGAACTGATAGGTTCGTTGGAGATCATAAATTTACCATGTATGTCCAGTGGGAATGGAGAAGTTCAAGTGAATTACAGCATGCATCAGCCGAAAAAACTTTTTGTATTTTGTGTGCCATGTTTTATTTTATGTGTGTGGCATTTGGTGGTTTCCTATGTGACTCTAAGCCAGATTCCCATTGGCTTTCAGACCTTTTAGGCAGGATTGGTACACAGTGGGGTCGTTTTCAGGAACAAGGTTGCATGATGAACTGATCTATAGGAACCTCAGAGAATGGAAAAATCAGAAAGAAATTTGGACCAATTCAAAGCCATAGTCTTTTAAGAGAAGGTAGTCCTCAGTAAATTAATATTTCTTGATTCAAATCTGTCCCCAATCCAGAGAATTTGGACTTATTTCTTTGATTTTTAATTTTAATTTTAATTAATTTATTTGTTTTATTATTATTATTTTTTTAGAGAGCGGGTCTCACTTTGTTGCCCAGGCTGGAGTGCAATGGAGCCACTATAGTTCACTGCAGCCTCTTACTTCAGAACTCTAGCAATCCTCCCACCTCAGCCTTTCAAGTAACCGAAACTACCTGTGTGCACCACCATGACTGGCTAATTTTTAAATTTTTTTGTAGCGACAGGGACCCACTATGCCAACCAGGCTGGTCTTGAGCTTCTGGCCTCAAGTGATCCTTTTGCCTTGGCCTCCCAAAGTGTTGAGATTATAGGCATGAGCCACTGTGCCTGGCCCATGAACTTGTTTCTATGGAAGAGAAAGAATACAAGTCTAAACAAAGCAACAGCAAAGCAAAGCAAAACCCAGCATGGAAAGAACAAGGATCCTCATTCCACTTCACGGCAGAATCAAGCTAGGCACCCCATTTCAAAGCCTTAGGGTGTGGTGCAAGTGCTCACTTGAACATGCCGCCTGGTAGTGCCTGAGTCAGAGGTGTCGGCTTTGGGAAGACAAGTATCACACCTTTGCAATGGAATATTTTAGTGTGTACAGCAGTATAAAGTGCCATAATGGTAACCCATATTTATTTTTTGAAGATGGTGGTGCTTTCTCTTGGTTTTACTAACTTCTTAGAAAGTTGCATGTTATATATTCAATCAACACCATGACATCTACACATTTTTAAGAAAGTTATTATAAAATACTGGACTAATTGTCGGGAAAAGTTGGAAAAATCCTGCTGATTCCACCAAATACTGTTGACCTTTAGCAAATAGCTGGATCAGTTTAGATTTGAAATCATATCCTGCCAGCGTAGCTGAAAGTTTGTCAACGGAGGCCAATACATTTGGCCAAAAAATCAGAAACCACTAATGTAGCAGAAACAGAATGAAAGGCCTAAGAGTTAATTCCAAATGCTCAGCAACAGTGCTACCAAAGTTGTAGAATTATGGCCAGAGTTTCTTGTTCTTGCTCTGAGGAATGGTTTAATTGAGGTCTCAAATCAGAGGCACAATTTATTCAGGCACAAGGAATTGGAAACACAATGCTCTGGTTTTTTCTCTTTCCTTTCACTTCTTGGAGGCAGTGTGCCTAGCAAAAGCATGTGTTCTAGTCTGACCCTCTGTGTTCCAAGTTTTACAGGGTCACATTCGCATTTAATATGCCAGGCCTGAGATGATTTAACACTGCTCTTGATTGGGTGGGAAAATAAATTCTTCTGAAATTTGGCTTTAGTCTGTCATTGATAAGACGCAATATCGATAAAATTTCTACGTAGAAATAACCAGTTCCCACTGAACTCTACTGAGATCCTTAGGTTCCTTTGGGGAAAATGGGTATTTCTTTTTCTTTCTTCTGTTGTGAAAGGGTATGGGAGGAGGGCGTCTCCCTCATAAGTTTCAGATTTGTTAAACCTTCTCTAGTGGAGATGCTGTGTACATTGTTACTTCTGGTTGTTGAAATAGAAAGTAATCATGGCATATGATTTCCAATGTGAATTTCAAATAATTTTAAAGATGAGTCATAAAAGGAATTTTGTTACTTTGTGGTAACTGGCATGATCCAACAATAAGCAAACATTTGCTAAATGAAAAATGCATCCATTCAGTTTGCCCAATGGGAATAATTTATTTATATAATACACAAAGATACTGCTTTTCTTCTTTTTACATTTTGATATTAGACTGATTTTTTTTTTTCTTCTTTGGTGTCTAAAAGTCTCAGAAGTTGACTGTAGTATCTATTTCAAAGGTCATTATGGTGGCTGTTCAGCTGATTAGGCACGTCTTGTTTCTTGTATATTCCCAGATGAGTCTGTGATGTGAATTTGATTATATGATATGAATTTATGGCTTATTTATTTGGTTTTGGACACCGTTTTTTTTTTTTTTTTTAACAATCGTAGTTCAAGCTTATTTTTAACCGTGTTTTCTGGTTTTGGAAATTTCCCATCCTGTCTTGACATTTGGAGATGGATTTTAATAACTTACATTTGTAAACAGTAGAAAATATAACCCATTTGAGACCACCAAGAATAATCCCAGGCACAAGGAAACATTGGTGGGAAAATGGAGTCTCCTCTGTATTCTCTTTACATTTCCACAAAAATACCTATTAGCGCAAAATGCCAGGTCTCTTTGCTTCTCACTAACTAGCCCCCAGGTGAACAGACACCTTGTACCAGCTGTGAGCCTGGGACAAGCAGTTTGGAATACATAGCTCTTTATTGCCTCTTTCCCTTCATTTCTGTGATGCAGGCTGCCCAGTGAGAGTGTGTGTTCCCATCTGATCCTCTATGATCTCAGTTTTACAGGATCATATTCCCATATAATATGGGGTGGCTGGGATCATATAGCACTGCCCTTATTTGAGTGTGGAAATGAAATCTCCTGAGATTTGGTTTTAGCCCATTATTGATAAACATCACATGCATATCTTCTAATCTAGCTTTTATGGGCAATAAAGGTCCTTTATTGCCGATAAAGGCTAGATTAGAAGATATAGTTTAGATATATAGATAGTTTCTTAGTCATTTGCCCAACTGTTTTGCAGAAAACAAAGAAGCCTCATTTGAGAAGGCTCAAATACTAAATTCTAGCACTTTATCTCTGAGCCTTGAGGAATAGACATGGATTGGAATTTGGGGACCACACCGTCAAGAAGTGAGTGAGGTCTTGAATAGGGATTAGGCTTATGGCTTCAGGCCTTGGGATGACCAAGTGGCTTGGCTAGAGTTGAATTTTATTCCCTTTGGTGAGTCACTCCAGTTTTGGTTATACTGATCACAGACAAATGTTTTCACAGTGACAGGTTAACTTAGGCAGACCTTCTAGTCAAAAAGAGGAAGGAGACTAGCCTGAGTGTGTATGTATGGGATTCAGCAAAAATGTGAGTCTTGTGGTGCAGGTAGAGACAGCTTCACCTTGGATCTTGCAGGCCTCAGACATACAATTGTCTCCACAGATACTGGGTGGCTTGAAGACTTCCAAGGCATTACATCTGAAGAAAGGACTTGATTCCAATTAGTTGTATATATTTTTTCATATACTGAATTCTCAGATTTTATGGGGTGAAAATTGGCAATCATTTTGCTTTTTTGTTGTTTTTATTGAGGTAGGATCTTGCTCTGTTGCCCAGGCTGGAGTATAGTGGCATGATCAAGGCCCACTGCGCCCTCAACCACTCAGGCTCAAGTGATCCCCCTGCCTCAGCCTCCTGAGTAACTTGGACTACAAATGCACTCCACCGTGCTCAGCTGCTTTTTAAAAATTGTCTTGAAGAGATGAAGTTTCCCTCTGTTGCTAAGTCTTGTGTTCAGCAATTTGGGATTATAAGTGTAAGCCCCTGTATCTGGTCTGATTTGCCTTTTTTTCTTAAAAAAAAATAACGTGTTTTATAGTCAGGATCTCCTGCCAGTACTTACACATAAGTATGTAAATTTTAAGGTTTTCTGAAATTTATCTTTTTCTCTTGATTTCTTAATTTTTTAAATTGACATATAATAATTGTACATGTTTACAGGATATGTAGTGATATATATGTTATGTACATATTATGCATAGTAAACAGATCAGAGTAATTAGCATATCCATCATCTCAAACGTTTATCATTTTTTTGTATTGGGAACATTCAGTGTCCTCCTTCTAGCTATTTTTAAAAACTATTAATAACAAGCTGTCATTGGCAGAAGAATAAATAATAGCTGCAACAAACTTTACTGCATTTGAAGTTGCAACTGCAGATAGCCAAGTAAAGTATGGAGGGCAAATTTCTTGAATTATTTTCTTCAGGTTATTAAGAGCCTCTCAGTATCATATGGACTAAGTTAGTTTTAGGTTTGAATATTATTTCAGCTTATAAAATGGCTCTCGGTGACAAAACCCAATTGTAGCATGACCTGTGGCAGAACTGTAGATTTTAATCAGTGAATACATGAACTGAAATGAAATGACATGTCGTTTCCATAAAATAACTATACTATCTTGATTGAATGAAATAAGATAAATTATTCAACCTGGTCATTGTGAATCTGAATAATGCAAGTTACATGTCTGTGTCTGAACAGTTCCCTGGGAATCAGATTTGCTCAGGAAACCAGGGAGTAACTGGAGAGTTCCAAAATGCATGCTTCTGTGGAAACTCTGGAAAACTCCTCAATAATACATTCTAGAACACCTTAGACATGTGGAAGCTGGGTCAGAAAGCACAAGAGAATGAAAGAACTCCAGTTCAGCACTTAATAATACTTTCTTCTTGAAGGAAGACTGATTTCCATGCAAGCTGAGATTTTAAAAACTCAGCCGACTTTTCAGAAAGGACATAGAAAGAGCAGAGGAAAATAAATTATTAGAATCTTATCCCACTAATGAAGAAAAAGGAATAGCTCAAAGAATGGCTCCTCATGTTTTAGAACATTCAAATGTCAAAAAAGTCAGTTATGAGTAGAACAAGACAGAGGATGCAGTTGTCCCCAGACCACTAGCAAAATAGCTCCAAAATGATTATCAGTGGCGCCTATTTAGAATTCTGCTGAGGGTGATTCTCCAGTAGTCAGTACAAGAAATCTGAATCCAAGTTTGGGTGGGCTGAACTCTAAAACTTTTGGAGCCCATGATAAGAAACTATTACAAATCTTTCTATCTATCTGTCTATCTATCTATCTATCTGTTCATTTTTATTTTTTTTGAGATGGAGTCTCACTCTGTCACCCGGGCTGGAATGCAGTGGCACTGTCTCAGCTCACTACAACTTCTACCTCCTGGGTTCAAGCGATTCTCCTGTGCCAGCCTCCCTGGTAGCTGGGATTACAGGCATGCACTACCACTCCCAGCTAATTTTTGTATTTTTACTAGAGACAGGGTTTCACCATGTTGACCAGTCTGGTTTCTAAGTCCTGACCTCAAGTGATCCGCCTGCCTCAGCCTCCCAAAGTACTGGGATTATAGGAATAAGCCACTGAGCCCGGCCAGAAAATATTACAAATTTAAATATAGAAAATGAGGTAAGAAAATTGCACAGCTATTTAGACTCAGAAAAGAAATCACAATAAAATGCAAAGTTTAGAAATCTGACAAATATCAGAAACATCAAATATCCAGAAGAAAAGAGACAATAATTTCTTAATTAACTGCTAAACTTCCTTGTGTAATACTTTTTTCCATTTTATTGCTTCTTCATGTCACAGAATGACATTTATAGTACCACTGTTCACAAAAAGAATTGAACAAAAATTTAGTCTTTCTCCTAGCATGGTTACTAACATTTAAAAATTTATGGCCAGGTGTGGTGGCTCACGCCTGTATTCCTGGCACTTTAGGAGGTCGAGGCAGGTGGGTCACCTGAGTTTAGGAGTTCGAGACCAGGCTGGCCAACATGGCAAAACCCCATCTCTACTAAAAATTAAAAAAAAAAAATAGCTGGGCATGGTGGCATGCCCCTCTAATCCCAGCAACTCGGGTGGATGAGGCAGGAGAATTGCTTGAACCCAGGAGGTGGAGGTTGCAGTTAGCCGAGATCACGCTGTTGTACTCCAGCCTGGGCATCAGAGCAAGACTCTGTATCAAAAAAAAAAAAAAAAAAATATATATATATATATATATATATACACACATATAGCTTTAAATGGTTTCTTTTATCTTCAAAAGTTATTATGAGCAAAGTTATTTAAATTTCAGGGATTGTGTCAAATTTAAGAGTATGTAACAAATTTCTTTTACAACTGTGCTGTAAGAGTAGAAGAAACTTCCACAGATTAGGTTCTAGTTTTATCCATTCTAAGTCTTGTTTCTTTCGTATTTCAAACCTACTTGCTGGAAACCATAGAACATTTTCATGTAGAGATGATGCAGCACATTTTCCTGTAATGTCCCCAAGAAAGTCAGCACAGTGGGTGATAAGGAGATTCAGCAAAAAGGACTTTGCGGGTGTGATTAAGAATCTTGAAATGGGGAGGTTATTCTAGATTATCCAGGTGGGCCAATTTAATCACAAAGTCCTTATAAGAGGATCAGAGAAGGAGACATACAGGTGAAAGCTGAGATTGCAGTGATATGGGCCCATAAGCCAAGGAATGCAGGAAGTCACTAGATGCTTAAAAAGGCAAAGAAACAGATTCTCCCCTAGAGCAGATTCTCCCCTAGAGCAGATTCTCCTCTAGAAGGAAGGTCAGCCTCCATGACCCAATTTGGACTTACACAGGGTATTAGTTCGTTCTCGTGTTGCTATAAAAAACTACCTGAGACTGGGTAATTTATGAAGATAAGAGGTTTAGTTGGCTTGCAGTTCCACAGGTTGTACAGTAATCATGACTGGGAAGCCTGAGGAAACTTTCAATCATGGAAGAAGGTGAAGGAGAAGCCAACATCTTATATGGTGGGAGCAGGAAGAGAGAGAGTAAAGGGAGAGATGCTACATACCTTTAAACAAGTAGATCTCACAAGAACTCACTCATGAGGGCACTAGGGGGATGATGTTAAACCATTAGAAATCACCCGCATGATCAAATCACCTCCCACCAGGCCCCACTTCCAACACGAGATTACAGTTCAACATGAGATTTGGGTGGGGATACAGAGCCAAACCATATCAAGCCTTAATAGGAAACTTATATAGCTGACTAGCATTACCTTAAGTATAGAGAAAACATTGAGATCCAGGAAAAACGTTCTACTAAATGGAAACTAAATGTTATCCCAACTCATTTAACTCTTAACAGGATTCTCAAAATGTACTTGGATAGTCCTCCGCAACCTAATTTGAAGGATAATACAATGGGAGAGTTTTTGACAGCAAAGACACATTGAGGTCTTAATTGATTGCAGTGAAGATTTCTTACTTTTGCAATTATTGCAGTAATACTGGCCAGGTGAACAAGGCCCAATTCCTGGATGGGATTAGAATTAGGCATGTGAAATGATTCACTCAATTTCAAGGTTCCTGCCCTTACTTAATATTTTAATATTTTGTTCATTGTGGGACTTTCTTGCATTAATTTAGATTTTTATTTATTTATTTGTTTGTTTATTTATTTATTTATTTTTTCTGGGACAGAGTCTGGCTCTGTCACCCAGGCTGGAGTGCAGTGGCATGATCTCGGCTCACTTCAACCTCTGTCTCCCAGATTAAAGCAATTCTCCTGCCTCAGTCTCCCAAGTAGCTGGGATTTCAGGCACCCGCCACCACACCCAGCTAATTTTTGTATTTTTAGTAGAGACAGGGTTTCATCATGTTGGCCAGGCTGGTCTTGAACTCCTGGCCTCAGATCATCTGTCTGCCTTGGCCTCCCACAGTGCTGGGATTGCAGGCCTGAGCCACTGCGCCCGGCCAGTTTGTTAAAATAATGCATTAAAATATTACTTATTCAGATTACATTCCTTTTGGGCATGCCCTTAAATTTTGTACTCAAAACAAGTGCCTCATTTACTTCAGTTTTGCCCCAACTATAGAAGCGAAACCAGAGCTTCAGGTTTATTTACAATAGTCTGCCTGTGCACCAGTTAAAGAAATATGGGAAGAAAGCAGGGTCTGTTCATAATAGGCAGCTACTGGGACAAAAGATTCAACTGGAGGACTTGTAACACAATGCAACGTCCCGTCACTAGATAGAACCCATCCCAGAGACAGCCATGTCATTCCAGAAACACAAGGCTCGGAGGCCAAAGTGGAAATAGAAAGGTAGTGAATGTGTTCGCATGGAAGGGCCTCATGCCTGGCTTGCCATCACCATCAATTTGTAAGTTTTAGAAAACAGATCTCCCAAGATACGCACCCTTGAGAGAAAAAGCACATCAAGATTTTGAATACAATTAGAGATTCTTGCATTTGTACATCAATGTGTGTTCCTGCACCCATGTTTGGATTCCTGGATCTCATGAAACATACACTCATACACATCACATGTGGCACATCCTAGGGCCCAAGTTAAAATTTCTGTTGTTTGTTTTTTTAGACATAGGTTCTCACTCACCCAGGCTGGAGTGAGTGGTGCAATCATAGCTCACTGCAGCTTCAACCTCCCAGGCTCAATGCATCCTCGTGCCTCAGCCTCCCAAAGCTTTGGGATTACAGGTGTGAGCCACTACCTCCACCCCAAATTAAACTCTTGATACTGTCACTAGTAGGCATACTGATCATGGGAAAGAGACAGTAGTCTCTCAGTCTCCTTGGGATCTCCAGGGAGGCCAAACCTATTGTCTCCCCCCTTTCCCCCTACTTCTCTCTGACATCTCTTTGTCCCTGCCATGATACAGAAGCCATATCCATATGTGATGAGTGGTCACAAAGTTGTTGCAGCATGTAGTCTGAGGAATAATGTGCATGCTGATTATTTTCAAATAGAGAATTGGCTCTGTTTAGAGTTTTCCCTTCCTCCATTTTTGGATGCAACCTTTTTCCCAGAGAGCAGGCATTCTGGTCCCCTCTTCATCACCATTGTATCGGGGGCATACCCCACCCAGGGAGGCTGGAAGCAGAGGTGTCCTGGGAGTGAAGGGCTATGAGGACATCCATTTTTCTGCACATTGAATCTATGTATTTCAATCCCAATTTGCCAGACACTGTATATTTTGATTTCCAACGGCTTGACTTCTCTTCCTATCTCTCAGTTGTTTCCAATTTCAGGTAAGGGAAAGCTGATGTTAATTTAATAGGCCCCGTTAATCTCCAATATTGGAAGGTCAGTGAGTCTTTGCTGAATCCATAAACAGCCTCATTTTTATGACTGCCTTCCCTTTTATGCATTTGGGTAGTTTCAAGAAAATATGAATCATTTAGCTAAGATTACCATAGGGAAGAAGACTATGATTACTCACTAATCTTAAGTATATTTTACATTTGAATTTGATTAACTTTATGTTTTGGTGAATGCAATAAAACCACTTATACTCCTATCCCTGTTCTTAAGAAACAAAATTTTCATTTAAAGCATCCCACTGTATTTTGTGTGTATGTGCGTGTTGGTGGGGGAGAAGTTGCGTGTGTGTGTGTGTGTGTGTGTGTGTGTGTGTGTGTGTGTGAATAAGGGCAAGTATGCACTTTATTTAGTTTGATTTGAATTCATCTGTTTTAAATTCAGGGTGAAAACTAAAATCCAAGTTTGACAAAGAAAGAGAACAAAAAGCATTATAAAAGTCACCGATTTTCAAACACGTCCTTCATTTGGAAACAAACTCTCAACCAACAGTGATTCAAGCAGACAGATCTAAATTGATTGGTTTGGTTTTAGATTCCACCAGATTTCCAGACTGGGAGCTCTTTGCTTGTGAAGCCGCCTGTGTGCTAAGTGGCCAGAATATCAGACATGTTGAAAACCAGAAATGCTTTCACACTGTCCAGTTCAATCAGTGTGACAGAGCCATGTTCCACTTGTGTAGGTCAATAGTTTTAACCTGGCATCCGTGGCTAAAATTTGAAATGAAGACCCAAGTGTTTTATATTAATGCATTTCTTTCTCAGATATATAGTCTCCCTTCTGGGACATTCTTTGGCCTCTGCCCACTCACAGCCAGTCCCCTAACCATTTGTCCCAGTCTTATCTAGCATGTGTTTGTAGTTCTCAGTTCAGCATCCTTAAGGGCTTCAGCATTTTAAAAAAAAACAGGATTTGCTTTCTTCAAAACATCCAGAACTTTTAAACAGCTGTGAGTCACCTAAGTAGCATCACAGTTTATTTGAAAAGGTACAATTAAGATATTATATACATATATATAGTACTTTATATATATATGTATGTACTTTAGGTACATATATATGTATATATTATATATATACATATATATATGTACTTTAGGTTCTGGGGTGCATGTGCAGATCATGCAGGACTGTTGCATAGGTACATACATGGCAATGTGGTTTGCTTCCTCTATCCTCCCATCACCTGTATCTGGTGTTTCTCCCCATGTTATGCCTCCCCAACCTCCCTGTCCCCCACTGTCCCTCCCCTAGTCCCGCCAAACAGACCCTGTGTGTTATGCTCCCCTCCCTGTGTCCATGTATTCTCATTGTTCCACACCTGCTTATGAATGAGAACATGTGGTGTTTAATTTTCTGTTCTTGTGTCAGTTTGCTGAGAATGATGCTTTCCAGATTCATCCATGTCCCTACAAAGGACAGTAACTCATTGTTTTTTATAGCTGCCAGTATTCCATGGTGTATATGTGCCACATTTTCCTTGTCCAGTCTATCATCAATGGGCATTTGGGTTGGTTCCAGGTCTTTGCTATTATAAACAGTACTACAATGAACATATGTATGCATGTGTCTTTATAATAGAACAATTTATAGTCCTTTGGATATATACCCAGTAATGGGATTGCTGGGTCAAATGGTATTTCTATTTCTAGATCCTTGAGGAATCACCACACTGTCTTCCACAATGGTTGAACTAATTTACACTTCCACCAACAGTGTAAAAGTGTTCCTATTTCTCCACATCCTCTCCAGCATTCTAAGAGGCATGAGATGGTATCTCAATGTGGTTTTGATTTGCACTTCTCTAATGACTAGTGATGATGAGCATCTTTTCATATGTTTGTTGGCTGCATAAATGTCTTCTTTTGAAAAGCGTCTGTTCATATCCTTCTCCCACTTTTGAATCGGTTTGTTTGTTTGTTTTTCTTGTAAATCTGTTTTAGTTCTTTGTAGATTCTGGATATTAGCCCTTTGTCAGATGGGTAGATTGCAAAAATGTTTTCCCATTCTGTTGGTTGTTGGTTCACTGTAATGATTGTTTCTTTTGCTGTACAGAAGCTCTGGAGTTTAGTTAGATCCCATTTGTCTATTTTGGCTTTTGTTACCAGTGCTTTTGGTGTTTTAGTCATGAAGTCCTTGTCTATGCCTATGTCCTGAATGGTTTTGCCTAGGTTTTCTTCTAGGGTTTTTATGGTGTTAGGTCTTATGTTTAAGTCTTTAATCCATCTGGAGTTAATTTTAGTGTAAGGTGTCAGGAAGGGGTCCAGTTTTTGTTTTCTGCACATGGCTAGCCAGTTATCCCAACACCATTTATTAAACAGGAAATCCTTTCCCCATTGCTTGTTTTTGTCAGGTTTGTCGAAGACCAGATGGTTGTAGATGTGTGGCATTTCCTCCGAGGCCTCTGTTCTGTTTCATTAGTCTATATCTCTGTTTTGGTACCAGTACCATGTTGTTTTGATTACTGTAGCCTTATAGTATCGCTTGAAGTCAGGTAGTGTGATGTCTCCAGCTTTGTTCTTTTTGCTTAGGATTGTCTTGGCTCTGTGGGCTCTCTTATGGTTCCATGTGAAGTTTAAGGTGGTTTTTTCCAGTTCTGTGAAGAGGGTCATAGATAGCTTGATGGGGTTAGCATTGAATCTATAAATTACTTTGGGCAGTATGACCATTTTCACAATATTGATTCTTCCTAACCGTGAGCATGGAATGTTTTTCCATCTGTTTGTGTCCTCTCTTATTTCCTTGAGCAGTGGTTTGTATTTCTCCTTGAAGAGGTCCTTTACATCCTTTGTTAATTTTATTCCTAGGTATTTTATTCTCTTTGTAGCAATTATGAATGGGAGTTTACTCTTTATTTGGCTCTCTGTTTGTCTGTTATTAATGTATAGGAATGCCTGTGATTTCTGCACATTGATTTTGTATCTTGAGACTTTGCTGAAGTTGCTTAACAGTTTCAGGAGATTTTGGGCTGAGATGATGGGGTCTTCTAAATATACAATCATGTCGTCTGCAAATAGAGACAATTTGACATCCTCTTTCCTAACTGAAAACCCTTTTTTTTTTCTTGCCTAATTGTTCTGGCTAGAACTTCCAATGCTATATTGAATAGGAATGGTGAGAGCGGGCATCCTTGTCTAGTGCCAGATTTCAAAGGGAATGCTTCCAGTTTTTGCCCATTCAGTGTGACATTGGCTGTGGGTTTGTCATACATAGCTTTTATTATTTTGAGATATGTTCCATCAATACATTGAGAGTTTTTAGCATAAAGGGCTGTTGAATTTTGTCAAAGGCCTTCTCTGCATCAATTGAGATAATCATGTGGTTTTTGTCTTTGGTTCTGTTTATGTGGTGGATTACATTTATAGACTTGGGTATGTTTAAGCAGCCTTGCATCCCCGGGATGAAGCCTACTTGATTGTGGTGGATAAGCTTTTTGATGTGCTGTTGCAATTGGTTTGCTGGTATTTTATTGAAGATTTTTGCATCTATGTTCATCGTGGATATCGGCCTGAAGTTTTCTTTTCTTGTTGAGTCTCTGCCAGGTTTTAGTATCAGGATGATGTTGGTCTCATAAAATGATTTGGGAAGGATTCCTTCTTTTTGTATTCTTTGGAATAGTTTCAGGAGTGGTACCAGCTCCTCTTTGTACGTCTGGTATAATTTGGCTGTGAACCCATCTAGACCTGTTGTTATAAGATTTTTATTTGTGCTGACTGGTATGTTGAAGACCAAAGTGTGATACTATAGCCACTTTAGTTTAGCACCTCTTTCTGCCCCAATTCCTTGGCCAGGATTTGAAGAAATTTTTACTGAGGACAGTGTCTGTGTGGCTAGCCTACCATCCTGTCATGTACAAGCAGACATCAGACTTGTGACCCACCCAAATCCACACCCCCCTCCTTCTCAATACTCATCAAAAACCCTATTGCGACCATCTCCTGAGTGATATGAAGGCTTCTGTGAAACACACAAAAACAAATGCCTCCTATCCAAAAAAGTGTGTGTGTGTGTGTGTGTGTGTGTGTGTGTGTGTGTGTGTTTGGGTGTGGGTGCATGCGTGCACATGTGTGTGTATTTTTCTCATCTTAACTTTCTCTTTCTTTCTTTCTTTCTTTCCTTCTTTCTTTCCTTCTTTCTTTCCTTCCTTCCTTCCTTCCTTCCTTCCTTCCTTCCTTCCTTCCTTC
>NW_022436957.1:3970203-4003313 GCF_009761245.1 Sapajus apella
TTCCTTCCTTCCTTCCTTCCTTCCTTCCTTCCTTCCTTCCTTCCTTCCTTCTTTTCTTTTCTTTTCTTTCTTTTCTTTTTTCTTTCTTTTTTTTTTTTTTGAGACAAGATCTTACTCTGTTGCCCAGGCTGGAGTGCAATGAAGTGGTACAATCACAGCTCACTGAAGCCTCTGCCTCCCAGGACCCAGCAACTCTCCCACCTCAGCCTCCCCAGTAGCTGGGATGACAGGTGTGCACCACCACCCCTGGCTAATTTTTATAGATATATGATTTTGTCATGTTGCTCAGGCTGGTCTTGAGCTCCTGGGCTCAAGCAGTCCACCTACCTTGGCCTCCCAAAGTGCTAGGATTACAGGTATGAGCCACCGCGCCTGACCAGCATCTTAATTTTCAGTGTAGCATCTCCAATGTTTGTTTCATCAGATCACTCAGAATGTTTCCCTCTTTCTCTGTGACATATGAGAAATTGTGCCTCACCTCATATTGTCAAGTACAACACATGATGAAGAATATTAGAACTATAACATTCTTCAGGCTGAAAGATAACTTGTTAGTGCTAACCGCTGCTGTTGTTATTACTGCTGCCACTTTACTGTTGGGAAAACTGGCAATTAATGTCCTTTCCCAATGTGCATAATCCCTTCTGAGAATGAGTTTTGATAAAAATGAGAATGTTTGCATGCAATGTGGGAGGTAGAAGTGAAGTGGAAGCCATTATTCTCCAGAGGTCCAGCCTACTTTCAAAGAGCTCTTCCCAGTCTCCTATGGAAATGATTGAACCCCAGATGCCACTAACGCTTTTAGTGATTTTCCTTTCTGGTTTGAACCCAGATTCATCCACATGCTCACAAAGCTCTGACAGTTAACTCAGTCACAGTCAGCCAAACTGTGACCTCAAAGCTTATGACCCTTTTCCCTCTGAAAGACAAACAGAAGAGCAAAACTAATTAGTTCTCATATTCCTTGGTAACCACCCTCACCCTCAAATGCGCAGTGGTATACATTTATTTGTTGACTTACATGTATGCCCTTTGTCTACCTTACTAGGCTAAAGTTGCAGAGGTCTCTGGCCAACTTAGACCCATTTATTCTAACAGTACTGTAAAGAGTAAGTCAAATAGCTCCTGAAACAAGGTTGCCTGATAGGATACAGGATAACCCATTACATTTGTATTTCAGAAAAGCAATAAATGTCTTTAAGCATAAGCATGTCCCATGCAATATTGGGACATGCTTGTACTAAAAGTTGTTATTTATTTGACATTTAAATTTAACTGGGTGACCTGTGATTTTACTATGTCTGGCAGCCCTATCCCAGGAGCATTTTGACTGATTGCCAAGAGCAGCAGTCATTTATCTTCTTGTTTCCAGCTTCCTTCCTACTGTCTTCTGCTATCCCCTGTGTCACAGGGTGCTGGGATCCTACAAATACATTTCCCAGTCTCTGGAGCCTCTGAGTATGGGTATTGGATTAGTGATTACCAAAGAGAAGAACTTGCATGTGCTTTGAAAGGATAGGGGTGGGGGTGAATTGCATGAGATTTGGAATATGGGGCTCTTCCAATGAGAAGCACAGGCAGGAAGTGGAAGAGTTTTGGGTTCCCTCCCTTTGTCCAGAGCATCTGTAGGAGAAAGGCTGGTTCCCATGTGGTCCCCAGGCAGTGTGGTTGCACTGAGGCAGCAGCATCACACACAAATGCAACAGTATGGCAGGTGCAGGCTCTGGCTCTAGCCATGGTGGTGACAGAGGCTGGCAGCTTCAGGCTCCCAGAGTCCCAAGACAGCATCAGGGCCCTGGGCTCCTGCATTCCTGTAAGGTGGTAATCTTGGTTCTAAGGCTGCCGTGAATACTCTCAGAGCCTCAGTGGTGAGGAATCACGGGCTCTTGGTAAAACCATTTTCGCTTTCACTCCTTTAGCACAGAAGTGGTAGGAGCTTTCTGCAGTTCTTAATCTCTTGGCCATCTCACCTTCCCTTTCTACCTTCTTCTGGATCTCCTACCCCTTTCTAAATGATTCATTTTCAATAGATTATTTCTGTTGGAATGCATAGGGTGATAATGTCTTTTTACCAGACCCTGCCAGATATAGTGAGCCAAGTATTTTATTCTTATCATTTGCAATCAACAGGAGCCTCTCATGCATCATTATATTCATCATTTCATCACCAAAGACACCATTACATAATCAGACATCATTACATCGTCACAGACATCATTACCTCATACGTACACCTCCCACTCTCCACCTAGACACAGGGAAGAGAGGAAGACACCAGGAAATCAGACGACTAAAGAAAACTTTAGGAAGTCAGGTGGTTTCTAAGACCCTTTATCATGACTTAAATAAATTCTGAAATTAGTGTCTTTAAGAATAAGAATTACATTTATTTTAGCAACCCTAGTTTCCTGAGGAATTTTTGCACTAAGGCATTTAATTTTTTTTCCAAGTGCTGAAATATTTTGTCAGCTATGTTGGCCATTCTTTCTAACATCTCAGTAAGTTATATCTCTATCTGAAGTGGAACATAGGAGATGCACTAAGGTTCTCAAAGATGTTTTGTAATGATCTAGGTAAGAACTGTGCCTAATGGAAATGACAGGCATAATTTATTTATGAAAACAGAAATGAAATTCAACCTTGACAACAGATTGGGTATTTTTCCACAATGCCATGGAACTGAAGTGCTTGTGATGTATATTAAATCGTGGGATTTGACTTATTGTTCATAAACATGAGTTCAACTCTAAACAGTTGAATTACTCAGCAGCTGTGTACAAATGTGTGATACAGATAAAAAAAATATTAACAATTCCCTAGATCTACAGAAAGCTATCACTGCTTTTTAGGATAAGTTTGACTTTTGTTCAAATAGAAATGCAAAAGGTAAGTATCTCCTAAAAGGCAATGACAGTTTAATGTGTTTCTCGCATGCAGCCTTCAAGAGGTCTGTATATGAACCATTTTGTGTGGATGGTACAACTCTAAACATAATGATTTGTAGAAATTTGTATAGAGAATGTTTGGCAAAGAAGAGTCAGGATGAATAAAGTGAAAGGAAAGATGTCCCCAACATTATTTTTTAAGTGATATGAGCTACATCCAGTGAGATGTGTTTTACAAAACTATTCAATGTTGATCGTAACTGACAGAAAAGAAGAAAAAACAATTAATACACTTCTTATGTCTTGAAAAGTTGCAATTTTAATTTCATTGCACATTTTGCTTGATAATTTTTATATATGATTTCCAGTCAATATTTCATCTGGAGGACTGAGCAAGTATTATGATTCCCATTTTATGGGTGAGGAAAGGGCAGATTGCAAGGTGAATGGCACTGGCTCGTCAGCACATACCTGGCCAGGGGCCAGGTCTTTCAGATTCCAGCCCGCACGGTATGGGTGCCAGCATCTCCCTGTTGCTCTTCTCCTCACACTGATATTAATGAAGTACATCTACTTTTAGTCAAAAACCACTTTTATGTTACAGAAACATAACAACTGGGAAATAAACGGCTATATAATTAATCTCAACTAAGCCAGTAGACCCTTACTTTTTACTTAGGCTGTATGCTGAAAAGTGTGCCTTTTTTATAATGGGGTTTGTATTCTTCTTATTATATTGTCTCAGGAGGAATCACTCTAAGATAGAAGACTATCTCCAGAAGTCTGCAGATAATATTAGTATCAACCTGCAACTCTCTGTTAAAGGACTGTGAAATGTAAAACAAAACAAACCAACCCCAAGACCTAGTAATGTAAGATGATGCTATGATACACTGTATTCATCTTCAGCTGTCTAAATTGTGTTCTGTGAGCGTCTTAAGCATCTTCCCTTACCTCTTTAAAAAAGTCCTAAATTCTTAGCTTTTTTTTTTTTTTTTTTTTTTTCAGAAAGGGTCTCGCTCTGTTGCCCAGGCTGGAGTGCAGTGGCACAGTCTTGCCTTCCAACAACCTCTGCCTCCCTGGTTCAAGACACTTCCTGCCTCAGCCTCTAGAGTAGCTGAGACTATAGGACTACAGGCATGTGCCACCATGGGCAGCTAATTTTTGCATTTTTAGTGGAGGCAGGATTTCACCATGTTGGCCAGGCTGGTGTCAAACTCCTGATCTCAAGTGATCTGCCTGCCTTGGTCTCCCAAAGTGCTGGGATTACAAGTGTGAGCCACTTAGCCCGGCCCTTGGCTGGTCTTTGAGGACACAATACTGTCCTGTGCCTTCTTTTCCAGACATGGCCTTATATCAACTGGAATCCCCAACCAGTCACAGTCTTACATTGTTTCTTATAAATACATTATAGTTTCCACTTTCTAATACTGGTTCTCTTTCTTCTAGTTGCAAGTCCCTGATGCCTCTGTCTATTGCAACCTTTTTTCAGAGCCCTGCTCAAATGCTCCATCTTCCATGAAGCATTCATTCATTGATTGCACCAACCAGAAGTAAAGTCTGCATCCTAAGATTACATACAGCTTTTTCTTCAATCCATTTATTCTAATCATATCCATATGGCTCCGGATTGTTTTCATGAATGTCCTTATGTAATCTCTCCTGAGAGACCCTAAATTCCCTTGGGAGAGGGACTTTATTTTAGAGTTAAGGCTGCCTTCAGTGTTCTTTATTTAGTTATAGCTGCTATAAACCTTCTTTAACACTATAAAAAGCATGCCATTATCTACCAATATTTAGGATTTATTAAGCTCCTGTTATATGCTAGGAATTTTGTGGAGGATTTTACATATGCTATTTCCATTTGCCTTGAGAATTCTGCAAGATAGTGTAAACCAAAAAGTATCTGCGACAGGTTTCAATCAATTTAGATGTTTATTTTGTCACTGTGAAGGACATGTTCATGAGGGAGGTCTGTGCCTTTCTCCAAAGATGATGTTGAGGGCTTCAATATTTAAAGGCGAATAGCTGGCTGAAGGGGAAAGAGGCAGGGTATGGTCACATTACTGAATCCACATGTTGCAAGAGAAAGGAAGCAGGAAGAGGAATAGTCAATTATATATTTATCTCTTGCTCAATAAATCAGCACTTTACATAAGATAGGGTGAATACAGAGTAGCTACCTATGGCGACATTTAACCTTTTATCATATCTGTCTGCAGAGGAACAAGAGGAGAGGCAATTTCTTGCACGACTGAGTTTTCAACTTACTTTTTTTTTTTCCTTCTGGCATAGTGAATTGGGGTCCCAAATTTTTATTTTCCTTTCACAATAGATAGTACTATTCATATAAAAGGTCCCATAACTTATAAAAGAGTGTCAGTGATAGTCTAAGTCAAATCTGACCTAACTCTAGCCTACCATACTGCTACTACACTGTTGTTGTGCAGTCATGGTCTGCTATGATTTGAATGTTTGCCCCTTCCAAAATTCATGTTGAAACTTAATCCCTGATGTTGAGAGGTGGGGCCTTTAAGCAGGGCCTGGGTCATAAAGGCTCTGCTGTCAAGAATAGATTAATCCACTTATTAATTAATGGATTAATCAGTTTATGAATTAATATATTGATGGGTTGTAGCAAGAGTGGGGCTGGTGGCTTTATAAGAAGAGGAAGAGAGACCTGAGCTAACACACTCAGCTCCCTTACCATGCAGTGCTCTGTGCTGCCTGAGAACACTACAGAGAGGTCCTCCCGGCCCCCAACTAGCAAGAAGGCCCTCACCAGATACAGTCTGTTGACCTTGGACTTCTCAACTTCCATAAGTGTAAGAAATAAATTCCTTTTCTTTATAAATTACCTAGTTTCAGATATTCTGTTATCAGCAACAGAACAGGGACTAAGACATGATCTCAATAATAATCTCAAAAACGATTTCTGTCCTCATAGGTCATAATTGCATTGAAGACTTAGGTTCCAAGCAGAGACATACTATAAAGTGCGATGCTACACATAATAGCAGTAAAATTGCTCTTCTGTCAACCACAGAGGCAGAGCTCATTAATTTTGACTGCAAGGAAGGATTTGAGGTAGGCTTAATAAAAGAGATAATATTTGAGCTAAGCCTTGAAGGAGAAGGCTAATGTTGACAGAGGAGAAGATGGAAGGGCATTTTAGAGAGAGAGAACAGGTGTAATTAAAGCCACAAGCTCCATGAACAGGGGTGTGTTGTTGGAAGGACAGGGTGTAGATTCAGGACAGGGAGTGAATTATGAAACTGCAACAAAGACTAAAGTCCAACTTGGAACAACCCTGAATGCAACAGAAAGGGAGTCAGTGTTTCATCTTTATGAAGTGAGAAAGCATGGAGTGGGAAACTGATATGCTCAGAAATTTGTTTTGAGCAGATGGATCTACGAACAGCATGAAAGGATATGTCTAAGTGTATCTTTTGAGTGAGATACATATCTAGAAATGTGCATTTTTAAAAAATGCCTGACTTACTACCTGAAAGTCTGCACATGTCTTCATTTGTACATCCATTCTGACTGAGCTGAAGATAAAATATTTATATCGTAGAACATCCTTCCAGACTCATCTCACAGCCAAACTGCTGTGAGCCACTTTCTGTTTATTTTTTCCAGTGACATTTTTTTTTTAAAAATAAACCTTGTATTATTAAGATATTGGGATTAATTTGGGGGAAAAACAATCTCACATGTTTTCTGAAAATTACAACTTAATGCAAAATGTTTTCCATTAACCTGTTAGTTTCCTAGCTGAATTTTTTGACTATCTTTTGCTTGCCTGTCTACTGCACAAATACTTTATCTTTTAACATGTCAAACATCAAGGAAGTTATGACACACAGGCCACATCCCCACTTCCATAAATAAGAATTATCATTGTCCCTCTTAGTGCCTTGTGCATTTTAACAATTTGAGAGGAAACTCAATCTTCATGTAAACAAGGTGCCAATTTAAGCATTTTGTCTCATCCATGTGCCGTCTGATGACCCCTTACAGATGTTCTGCCTTTTAAGAATAAATTAGGCCAGGCGCAGTGGCTCATGCCTGTAATCCTAGCACTTTGGGAGGCTGAGGCGGGAGAATTGCTTGAGTCCAGGAGTTCAAGACCAGCCTGGGTAACATAGGGAGACTCTACCTCTACAGATAATCAAAAAATTAACAGGGCATAGTGGCGTGCACTTGTAGTATCAACTACTTGGGAGGCAGAGGCATGAGGATCACTTGAGCCTGGAAGGCCAAGGCTACAGTGAGCCATGATGGCTCCACTGCACTCCATGAATAAATCAGATCCATGAATACTTTATCCATTATTGGGAAAAGAAAGAAGTCTCATGCTTGCTATACATTGTTATGAATTGTTTCTTGACAATATGAATCCATGTTATACTTGTAAGAACTTGTATATTCGAAAATAATTATTAAAATCTGGAGAGGTTTGTGCCTGATATAATTAGGCTTTGTGTCCCCACCCAAATCTCATTTTGAATTGTAATCCCCATAATCCCCACGTGTCAAGGAGGGAGAGACAAGGTGGAGGAAATTGGATCATGGGGGCAGTTTGCCCCAAGCTATTCTCATGACAGTGAGTGAGTTCTCAGGAGATCTCATGGTTTTATAAGGGGCTCTTCCCCCTTCACTTGGCACCTCTCCTTCCTGATGCCTGTGAAGAAGGTGCCTGCTCCACTTCACCTACTGCCATGATTGTAAGTTTTCTGAAGCCTCCCCAGCCATGCTACACTGTGAGTCAAAACTTAAAGTTTCCTATTCTTCCCTAAACTTGATAAATGCTCAACTGATTTAATATAGCCAAAAGTCTAGCAATTAAGGGAATGATGCAAAAATTAAATAACAGGAACAAAAAGGCTCTTCTTCTTGGTAAAGTTATTTCTAAAATAAAATAGGTCAGCGTGCTTTTTGATATTAGATTGTCTATGTTTGGTGGTATGGCTGCAATAGAGTTCATAGATTCAGTCCAATGTGGAACCATTCCTTCCTGCAAGATCTGTATCATTAATATGTTTCTCTGAAATAATTTAACTTCTAACTGGTACAGATCTCAGTGCTTACATGTGAAGGGTCTGGGCATGGTGGCTCATGCCTGTAATCCCAGCACTTTTGGAGGCTGAGGTGGGCCAGTCGCTTGATCACAGGAGTTTAAGACCAGAATTTGCAACACGGCGAAACCTCATTGTGACGAAAAGTACAAAATTTAGCTGGTTGTGTGGGCACACGCCTGTCATCCCAGCTACTTGGGAGGCTGACGTGGGAGGATTACTTGAGCCAGGTTGGCCAAGGCTGCAGGGAATGAGCCTTGATCATGCCACTGCACTTCAACCTGAGTGACAGAACAAGATGCTGTCTCAAAAGTAATACATGTGAAGGGTGAACTTGACATAAATAGACTCTGCTAGGGACAAAAAAGAAATTTTAAAAACTCAAAAACAAAAGTTTTGACATTATTTTTTTCTTTTTTGAATGATTAGTAGTGTTAGACATTGAAAACATCAAGGATCATATATAAGGCAATTAGAAAACATTTCACCAAAGACTCTGGGGGAGCATGAAATATCTGTCAGTGAACCAGCAGGCAGGAGTGTTGATGTTTGCAAGAATGCTGCAGAAACTACAATGCACATTGCTATGCTAAGTTAGCCTGTTCTTATTCAAATCATTAAATCAGTAGCCTCATTGTCTGTCTCAATAGAATCACTCTATTATGAGGGTTATACATTTTATAGATGTAGAAAGAACTTAACCTCTTCTTCAGTGCTCCACCTGGGTGGGCGTGGCTGATCCATTTGCTTCATTTCAAACTTCGAAAAGCGTATTTGTTTATGTTCATTAACTTTACTGGTTCCTTTTCTCTAAAAAATCCAAGGTGCTCTTGAGAGCTGCTTCATATAATGAGCATGTCGTGCCTCTTAAATCAGGTGAAAAAGGACGCAGTCAAGGAGAAAGACAAGTAAATGAGGACCAAAAGACGTTGAACATGAAAGTGGGTTGAGTTTGATGATGTATGGTAATACATTTGGCATTGCTTATGCAATTTTCAGTAAACTAAAATCACTTTTTCAATCCCATTGGGTGATCAATAAGACTAAGTGGTGATAGAGAACACCAGGTATTCAATTTCTATGACTTCAAAACATTGGTTATCTCCAAGTGCCGATAACATCATTGATAAAAATGATTTCTCAGGTGTTTAAATCTAGTGTTGACTTTCTTGAACCCGAAAGATTTCAGAATGTTTCTCAACATTTAACACCCTTTTTCCATCTTTCCATTCAGTGTCCCTTCCCCACTGCCATGCTCACACTCGATTCTTGGCTGCCCACTCCCCCGTCTCCTTTCTTTTCATAACCATTTTATTTTTTCAGCCTGCATTTTCAAAGACACATCCTTCTAGTTTCTTGCATTTGCTTGCCTTTTGACCCCAGCCTCTTTTCATTCCTGCAGTTTCCTTTCTTTTTACCCTACTTTTTCTCCAGAATGTGTTTTTTCTTCCACGTGTCTCTTTTTGCTTTGCATGTCCTGCTAAAGATTTCTCTCTGTCCTCTGTGTGTGCTAATTCCATGGAAGCCCTTTCTCCATATTTTACTTCACATCAAAATGTTTGTTACTCCCCCCCAGGAAAGTTTTTTTGTTCCTTTACACTTTCCCTACTTTCCATGTCCAGGTGACCATATTGGACATACTTGATTCCAGTTCCTTCCCATTGGTGGGTGCTCGGCTGAAAGTGGCAGCTCTGTCTCACTCCCCTGTCACGGGGACTCTTCTCTCCAAAGTGAAAGACTACGAACACTGAAGTTTTGTTTATGGAATTATCCGGGGTCCTAAATAAAGACTGCTTTTCATATTCAGGCACAAGACACCAATTTACAACCAGACACCAGGGAAGCTGAGGACAGAATTGTGCCACCACCACCACCAAAAAAATCCATTTGTAAAGCCCTAATCTCTAATATGATGGTATTGGTGATGGGGCCATTGGGAGCTGATAAGGGTTAGCTGAGTTCATGAGGACCTGTATTAGTCAGGGTTCTCTAGAGGAGCAGAACTAATAAGATAGATATATACACAAAATGGAGTTTATTACCTATTAACTTACACAATCACAAGATCCCACAATAGGCCATCTGCAAGCTGAGGAGCAAGGAGAGCCAATTCGAGTCCAAAAACTGAAGAACTTGGAGTCCAATATTCGAGGGCAGGAAGCATCAGCACGAGAGAAAGATGTAGGCTGGGAGGCTAGGCCATCTAGTCTCTTCATGTTTTTCTGCCTACTTTATATTCTAGCCTCCCAAGTATCTGGGACTATAGGCATGATGGGACTAGTGGCTGATAAGAAGAAGAGGATCTCTCTCTCTCTCTCTCTCTCTCTCTCTCTCTCTCTCTCTCTCAACATTTGAGAACACAAAGAGAGGTGGTTTTCTGCAAACCAGAAAGAGAGCCTTCACTGGGAACTGATTTAGCTGAAATCTTGATCTTGAACTTTCAAGTGTCTGTTGTTTATGCCACCCAGTCTGTAGTAGGTTTTTTTAAATTTGTGGTGTTTTTGGTTTTTTTTTTTGCTGTTGTTGTTAGTTTCTTTTTTTATAGCAGCCCTAGATGACTAAGACACATACCTCAAATGAGGCCTCTGACCTACGCCTACTACCCTGGCATTACAAAGTCACTGTTTCATAACATTGTGACCCAGGATAATATTTTCAGTTCCATGAGCACATGTTTATAAACTGAAAACTCTTATATCTTTCTTTTCACAATATTCTAAAAACCAAGTGGATATGTTCTCAAATTGTTTATGGTCAAAAGGGAAAAAAATAGGAAGTGGTTTATCTTGTAAAGGACAGAAAACACTACAGTGAAGATTTACTAAGTAGTGTTGGTGTTTGAAAGATATATTTTGTTGTTGTTTTGTTTTTTTTCTGTTTTTTTGTTTGTTTGTTTGTTTGTTTTATTTTTGTGAAACAGAGTCTTGCTTTGTTGCCCAGGCCGTAGTGCAGTGGTGCAATCTTGGCTTATTGCAACCTCTACCTCCTGAATTCAAGTGATTCTCCTGTCTCAGCTTCTGGGGCAGCTGGGACTAAAGGCATGCACCATCACGCCCGCTGTAACGTTTTTGTATTTCTTAGATTTCTGTAAAGTTGAATACTAAGTAAACTTAAGAACGAGGACACCATCATTGGTAAAAACTGACTAATTCCATAGGCTGTAGCAGAACAATTTATGCTAGACTGTTTTCCCCATTTTTCAATCTGTCTTTAAGGTAGTGAAAATAGGCAGGATTCTATAATTAGCTTTTTAGTCATATGATGAAACTAAGAAGGCATTGGGCCTGGCGGTGCAAGGAGACCTTTCCTCTTAGTGGTAGTAAAAAAATGAAATTTATTTTTCATTTTTAAAAAAAGAGATCTTAATTGTGTGGTTTTCTAGTTAATTGAAAGATCCTAAAAGAGGATTGTGGTGCCATTGCCTGGTATTTGTTTTAATTAACTTTAATATGAGTTGAAATTGTGATCAAAGATTTAGCTTTATCCAAGAAAAACAGTTCTTTATTCCTAATCCATTTCATTTCAGTCCAACCAATTAAACCTGGCAAAGAGACAAGGGCATTAGCTGTTAATTAAACAGGGAAGCCCCAGAATGCAAAATTTAATGCATTCTATTTCTATTCTATGCTTCCAAGTTACCACCATATTTTTATTCATAAACTCTTATAATCCCATAGGACATTTGGCATTCCCAGATAGTTCTCCTTTAAAGTGCTTGATGGGATTTTAAATCTCAGTCAAATATTCATAATTTTAAAATTATATTTAGAACAGGAGGATTGAATCCTAAACTCTGGATTTCAGTAACTGTAGTTGTCTCAAAAAATACAAAACAATTTTCTTGACTTCTATTTCAGACAAATTAGAGTGAAATATAACTTGCTGTAATTATGTTTGAAGTTTGGCTCAACCGTAGATAAGCTAAGAAAATAATTATTTTTAAAAGTTAAAGTTGATGGAAGACTGAAAGACATTTGTTTAAAAGCCATTTTTAAAACTTCAACGAAAATTCTTTTTTTTTTTTGAGATGGAGTTTCGCTCTTGTTACCCAGGCTGGAGTGCAATGGCGCGATCTCTGCTCACCGCAACCTCCGCCTCCTGGGTTCAGGCAATTCTCCTGCCTCAGCCTCCTGAGTAGCTGGGATTACAGGCACGCGCCGCCATGCCCAGCTGATTTTTTGCATTTTTAGTAGAGACGGGGTTTCACCATGTTGACCAGGATGGTCTGGATCTCTTGACCTCGTGATCCACCCGCCTCGGCCCCCCAAAGTGCTGGGATTACAGGCGTGAGCCACCGCGCCCGGCTGAAAATTCTTAAGGACTTAAGTACAGTTGCTGCGCAAACTTTCCTTGTGAAAGGGATTGAGAAAGATTTCAACCAACTCTTCTGGGTGCTGTGACTCATACTGTGTGAATGCAAAAGATTTCAGACTCAAGTCAACTGATATTGAAGTGCTTTTGAAGTTTAAAGTGTTTTACTGATGAGTACAAAACATCAAATGAAATCTTCTAGGCAAAGCAAATCATATGTTCAAAACCAAATGCTTAGGAGAGCTCTCTGAGGTATTAGCATCTTAGATGTTAAGAAGAAAAAATTCATCAAAAAAGGTTTCATCTGATGCATCTCCTACTTGCAAATAGCTATCACTGATACTTTTCAAAGGTGTTAGTCATTTTGAAAAACCCAGTTGAGGAAGAGAGTGAAAATGTATGTTTTAGACAGTATTCAAATCATGTCTAAAGTGCTTTAGGCAAGTCTACAAGTAAATGCTGTTCCTGCTCTGGATAAAAACATCATGTCGGGCAAAACATTAGGACAGAATAGGCCTTTTTAAAAAGACTTTTTTTTCCAGGTGCTTTTGGGCAAAGTTGCCCAGTTATCAGAGAGCAATGATGATTACTGTAGCTAGGTTTACTTTCCACGACAGTGTTACCCATGCCACCACAACCTCCCCAGAAGGCATTTGGCAAAGCAATCTCATTCCTTCCAACTGTGAAAGCCAAGACCCCTGGCCCCTAAAGGTTTGCTGGAAAATCACTGGCATGTGGCAAACTGACTAATAGGAGAAAAGGCATACAAATATATTTAATGTGTATAGACAAGGGTCTTCAGCATGAAGACTCCACCGTGAGGTTTGAAGTTTATGCACCATCCTGAGGTTATAGAAAGAGTGGAGGCTTGGATCCTTGTGAAATAGGTGATGGGAGGGGGAGAAGAATTCTGTTGTGGGGCAATAAATGATTTCTAGGGAGAATGAATGCATCTGAAACAGGGATTAACTTGTAAATCGTTTTCTTTGGAATGTAACTGATTCTTAGAGACAGTCATCTGGAAAAAGGGCCTGTTCAGGTGTGGTCATATATTGGTCATCTTTCCAGCAATGGGTAAGGAGGTAACAGGAGAGGAATAAGAACAATTGTTCTCCTTGGTGGGTGAGTCCAAGCCTTATGTAGATAGGAGAAAAGTTTTTTTCAGCACTTTTTGATCTCTAAGGGCTTTTCATTAAAAATACTCATTGTATCAGGGAGCCCTATTTTTGGGTGAAATATTTTTATTTCCTTCAGAACCATAGTGTGGCTGCACTTGTTGCAAGTTGATGAACTGGAAGAAAATGCCTGGGTGCTGAGTCTGTTATCTCTCGGCTAAGGGAGGTCCCCAAAAGCAGGTGGGACCTCAATCCTGGCCAGTGTCCAGGCTCTAGATACCATCAGGAGAAGAAATTCAAGGAAGAGTCAAAAAAAATAATGCGAAAGTATGGAGATTTATTACAAAGCAAAGTACACACTAAAGAAAGGTGAGTGCAGGTGTACTTAAGAAAGTGAGTCATGCATAGCAGGGTTTGGGGCTGCTGCCTTTATGGCTTTCTTAAATCAAGAGGAGGAATATTCATGAAGATTTATGGAAAAAGGGGAAATTTCTCACAACTGTGGTGCCTCCCAGTTTTACACCAAATATAGGTGTTCCCAGATCTGTCATGGTGCTGGTGGGTGTGTGATATAGTATGTTAATGAGTGCATAATGAGGTCCTAGGTGAAACCTAGGTCAAATCCAGCATCATATTGGGTCTACTTGGTCTTAGCCAGCTTGGTCCACATCCTGTTTTGTAGGTTTTTATCGGCCCCTAGCTTATGCAGCTATTTCAACAGCTTCCTTTTGCTAATCATGTGGAACTGCTGCCTGGAATTTTCTTTTCTCCTGTGACCACCCTGTATCATTCCTGTCTCAAGTCCATCAATATTTCCACACTGCTCAGCCTCAAAGAGGTTACCTTCAAGAGGAGGAAAAGACCTGCACCAACAAATGCAGGAGAGACATAGGTGGGAATTGAGAGTCATAAGTTGGAGGTCATCAGCTCCATATGCAAGCAGGGTCTGAATCCTGATGGTGCCAGTTTCTGCTTGGAGGGATCTATGCCAACTGGCTTGATCTCACTGGACTTCAGTGTGCTCACTATACAACAAGGATAGTAATAACCACCTCATAAAACTATGGGCATTTATTCATGCACAAGGGTGGAGGCACAGCATAGAGTGGTGGTTAGGATTAGAGGGTCTGGAGGCTGACTGAGTGGGAATCCTCAAGCCTTCCCTCCAAGGCTCTGTGCTTTAGTATCTCTGCTCTAGAGGACACGTGTAAATGGGGACAGTGACTATTGTTACCCTGTGGGCCTTAGTAAATCATGTGCATGTAATATATAGCATAGTAACTATCCCACTCTAAATTTGCAATGTGTTTTATCTGAATGGCAAATAAAAATGATTTCTGGCTGGGCGTGGTGGCTCACACCTGTAATCCCAGCACTTTGGGAGGCTGAGGTAGGCGGATCATTTGACATCAGGAGTTCGAGACCAGTGTGGTCTTCATGGTGAAACCTCGTCTCTATTAAAAATCCAAAATTATCTGGGTATGGTGGTGCACGCCTATCATCCCAGCTACTCGGGAGGCTGAGGCAGGAGAATCGCTTGAGCCTGGGAGGCAGAGGTCACAGTGAGCCGAGATTGCACCACTGCACTCCAGCCTGGGTGACAGAGCAGAGACTCTGTCTCAAAAATAAGTAAATAAAAATGATTTCTGAAGGGCAATAAGGAAATTTTAAGTAAGGGTAAAGGACATTCACAGAAACTCCCAATGTATTCCTCTATCAATATTCCAGAAGGAATTTATAATCAAAGGACTAAGAAATTCAGAGATGCTGCCATTTTCAACAGATGGAGAAATGGGAATAGTAAAAACAGACAATTGTAGTACGATATGTTTAATTTAACCAGCCTTTATTCAAGTGATTAGTGTTAGGGACGGAAACATGTTCCATTAATTTAGGAAATGTTGATTAAGGGCCTGCTTTGTGCTTCACCATTTATGTTTCTGTGTTAGAAACTAGGGATCTAAAAATAATGTGTTCTCCCTAAGGGAATGTATTTTAAATTGTAAGCGGTGTCAAGACATTCAGAATAGTAGGACAGGAGTCAAAGGAGAGCTGTATATTGACCTTCTAATAGATGCTCCAAGGTAGACTCTTCTGTCTTCTCTGCCAACCCCCTGACTTCTTCCCCAGGATGGAGGACTTGGATAGGGTGGGATCACAGGTAAGGCTGTGGCAGGGGTAGGGGGAGCTGGAAGGCAATGGTGCCGTCAGCCTTTGCTGCTCTTCTCTTCCTGCTCTTGGCTTGTTTTTTTCTTGTTTTTTATTTTTTTGTTGTTTGTTTGTTTTTCTTTTTCTTTTTTCTCCCAATTGAATGAGGTGAGTGAAGGCCTATGGGACAGAGGTGGACACCTCTTAGGTGTCTGTGTCAGTCAAATGGTGTCCTCGTCAGTCAAATGGTGTCCTCTCCATGTTCCAGCCTAAATGACTAGACAATGGATAGGATGATAAATCCAAACTCCTCCTCTCTTCCCAGACTCCTGTGTCCTTTTTGCTCTGATACAACAAAGCAAGAAAGTTGGTCTTGTGATGTAGGTTATTTTGAGTTATAAAGGTTATTGTATTCATTTGCTAGGGCTGCTTTAACCAAGTAACACAACAGAAATATATGGTCTCACTGTTCTTGAGGCTTGAAATCTCCAGTGTTGGCAGGGGCTGGTTCCTTCTGAGGGGAATGAGAATGAATATGTTTCCTGACTCTCTCTTAGATTCTCATGGTTTGCTTGCAACCCTTGACATTCCTTGGCTTGTACATACATGAGCCTCATTTCTGCCTTCATCTGCACATGGTGTTCTTCCTGTCCCTTCACATACTCTTGCCTCATGCATGTCTGTCTCAGTGACCAGATTTCCCCATCTTAGAGGGACATCAGTCCCAGTGGATTAGGGCTCACCCTAATGACCTCATTTTAACCTGACTCCCCCTGTCATGACCCTGTCTCCAAATAAAGTTATATTCTGAGCTAACAGGAGTTAGGACTCCAACATTTGGATTTTTGATGTGCACAATTTAACTCATAACAGCAACCAATAGTGAAAGTCTAAACAGTGATATCGTTATTTTAAAAATGGGATAAGAAGAGAAGGAGGTATTATAAGTACTTTCATGTATCATAACAGCAGATCATTATACAGAGTTGATAAAATTTTATAAAAGTATCGGTAGAAAGGTATCATTTGGTAATATAGAGGTAATTACTCAAAGAAATAAAAGCAGAAATGGTGGTGAGATTTTGCTCTTGAGAATTGGAACTGGAGCTGGAGATACTGAGTTCGAAAACTTTTGGATCTGACTTTAAAATCTGTATTATAATATTTATATTACTGGATCTCATATATCTCTTCTCAAATTGTATGTACCTTCTTGTTCGGAGAAATTTCATTTTTAATGAGAACTTAGATAAAAACTAATTATATCAATTGATTCATCAATTAAAAGTCTAAGGAAATTTATAGGAAAAGCAACATGTTCGACTCTGTAGCTAGCAATGCCCAGTGTATCAGTGTCTCATCAATGCTGTAACAAAGTATTTCAAATTTAGTGGCTTAAAATGACACAAAGTCATTATCTTACAGTGCTGGAGGTCTCATCACTACTGTAACAAAGTATCATAAACTTAGTGGCTTAAAATAACACAAAGTCATTATCTGAAGTGCTGGAGGCCTCAGCACTGCTGTAACAAAGTATCACAATGTTAGTGGCTTAAAATAACACAGTCATTATCTTACAGTGCTGGAGATGAGAACTCTCACTGTGCTAAAATCTAGGTGTCTGCCGGGTGCAATTTCTTCTGGAGGCTCAAAGGGAGATATTTTCCTTGCTTTTTCCAGCTTCTATAGCCATTTACATTCCCTGGCTTGTGGCTCCCTTCTCTATGAAAGTAAGCAGAATAGCATCTTCAAATCTCTCTCTGACTTTCACCCTTTCCTGCCTGCTTCTTTCACCTATAAGGACCTTGTGATTACATTGGCACAATGGGCTAATCCAAGGTCGTCTCCCATCTCAGAATCCCTAACTTAATCACATCTGCATACTCCCTTTTGCCATGTAAGAAAACATATTTGCAGGATGTAGGGATTAGGATGGGGACATATGTAGGGACTTTTATTCTGCCTACCATACTTAGCAAAAGACAAAGGTTGTTTTAGATTGGATGTACAACAGACAAAGACGATAGAGAACAGCAAATATTCTGGTAAAGAAAAGGCATGGGTTCCATAATTCTCCCAGCAATGCTAAAGAGTGCCTTTTCCAGTGGGGACCTACTATTAAGTCTCTTGAGGAAAGCAAATAGAATGTGGCAAGGTTGAACTACTGATCAGTATGCCCTTGAAATCCTTGGAGGGTTATGCTCAAGTAATATATCAAGGTGGGCAGAGGAAAATTATTTCTCTAAGCCAGAGGATGAATGGTAATTGATAGAATTCCAAATAGAAATTGAGCGCATGTGTAATTTGATTAGTTATTTTTAACTTTGCAAAATGTTATTTATCTAACTTTGCAAACTTATAACTTTGCAAAACATTACAAGGAAAATCTTTTGAGTTTTAGTTTCCAATGTTATTAAAATTGAATAATTTAAAATGCAGACTCTGACAGAATAACTTAAATGAAAGAAAAATAAAGTTATACAGAATTTGTTTAATCAATAGATTTGAGAAGGGAAAATTTTAATGTTGAGAGTATCAAATAGGCACCCAGTGGACTGAATTATCTATGTGGTAGAATGAGATTCAACACCACTGACCCCCGCACCTGGAGAGATGCTTATTAGATGGTAATAACAAAGTCAGTGATTTTTCCTACTATTTTCAATGCTATCCTCAGGCTTTAGATTTAAACTTCATGATAAGTTCAATTAAAAAGGAAATATCTACTAATTTCTCAATTCAATGGCCTTTATATGAGTCTTATATAGTCACAGGGACAATTACATACAACTTGATGTCAAAATAAGGCAAACCAAGAAGTTAAAAAGAAGTCTTATGGTTCATGTTTGTAAAATCACCTATTGGGACATTTTTCTAATTGAGATCTAAACAGAAAAATTGTATGTGTTGACTTACTGCTTGCATGTTTATTTCTGTAAGAGATAAAAACCTTAGAAGTAATAATTAAAACCATTCTGGAGTTTTCTGTCAGCAGGTGCCAAAGCTGTCAGTTGCATTATCTTAACCAAAATGAAATTCATGCATAACATTCCCTGTTTCTACCATTGTAGGAAGAAAAAAATTGCTTCTCCCCCAGGGCAGCTTTTGTAGATAAAAAACATTTAATCATAAAAGGAAAGCATGCTCTCTACAGAGGGCTAATTAAACACTATAGTAATAAGATAGGAAAGGATGTTTCAGGTGAGTGAACCCAGCTCCAGTCATGGAAGAAAGAAAAAGAAGCTCTTGATTTCCATGGTTGGAAGAAGCACAGTTGGCAGCAGAAACCCTCAGGATGTCCTAAGGAAAGGTTTCCTTTCCAGCTCTTAAATCAGCCATGTTGGCTTCATATGTTAAAGCCCTTGCTATTTCCACAGTGCTGTTTACACTATTTATTCCTGAATGCTTTGCCTTGCGTTTATCCCTCTGAGGAAGGATCAGCCCTTCCAAGCTAACTACCCCCAATTTCTTGGTGACCACTCATCCTTTAGTGCCTCCTTAGTCAGAATTACTTAATATCATTCATCAGCCTTGCAACACTCACATGGCATTTACTTGGCTAGCGATTTTATTGGAACTTCATAATTAGCAAGAAAAAAATAGAAACATTAAAATGGTACAAATCTATAGCAATGAAATGCTTAGCATGCTGTTAATGCTGCAGAGAATCTTAAAACTAAATTGAATCTGGCCTCGTGGCACTTAGGTTGTGAGAAGCACTTATTGCATTTAAATATTTTGCTACACGTACATATAGGAAACATGATTTTGATGTTTGTTAAATAGGAATTAATTTTTCTTATATAACAGAACAAAGCCCTCCCTATTTTTTTCACAATCAAGTTGTTAATTTCTAATTAGGCTAAATATAAGGTGAAACATATTCAACATATCCAAAACAGTATTTTAATAAATTGAGCAAATTGTCAAGATGCATATATTTATTTCAGACTTTTTAAAAAGACAATTTTAATTTAATATTCTATAAAATTCAGTTTAACTGTTAGTTTAGTTTTGAAATTCAGAAGTCAATTTGGAAAATGGAAATGTTTATCATTAGTTGCATTTTGTCCTGATCTCAGAAAATTATGTATGTGTTTTCCTATATATCCTTCCATATTCATCATTAGATGAATAAATGATAAAAACACACTAAATTTATGTAACTTACCTGTAATCCCTTTAATCAAACATTTCATAATTTTCAGAGAATTCAGAATTATTGATAGTGAGCATTATTCTTCATGAAGCAGTGTCTTCTGTTCATACTGAATGCAGCAGACTCAGGCATAACTATGATTTATGAATGGCATATTTTTAAGGCTACATGCCTGTAGTCCCAGCTATTTGGGACGCTGAGATGGGAGGATCACGTGAGCCATGGGAGGTCAAGGCTGCAGTGAGCTGTGATTGCTCCATTGCACTCCACTCTGGTAAATAGAGTGAGACCCTGTCTCAAAAAAAAAAAAAAAAAGGAATATGGTGCATGAGGACATGAGCTAGAGCAAAAGGAGCACTTATAGCCAGAGATAGGAACATTTGATGTTAAGATGTGTGAGATGAAGGCCTCCCAAGTGATGACAAGAGCAAAGGTAGGAAATGTGAGGAGCAGTCAATGTTTGGAGATACCAATGGTCAAAGCAATAATGTCATCATGGGTTATTTATTCTGCAAAGGAAAATATTAAAAGAAGTGGGAAGATGGAAAGAGGAACATGACAGAGGGCCAGGAACTGATGAACAAACGGGAGATTAAGGACGGGTGAGAGGTCAGCTGGTGGCTAGAGAGGAGAAATGATACCAATTAGATATGAGAAGTATAATCAATATGGCATTATCTTATTTCATTAGTGTTGAAAAGAAATGAAATTTACCTGATATAGCACCATATCAAACTAAATACTTTTTCTGAACTGGTTTGGTTCCAGATTATTATTGAAGTGAAACATAAATCTACATATGGGTGTTAAGGGATAATGTATGATTGTGCGGATTATATGTTTGTCAGATACATTTTGGCTGAAGAGTAACATGAACAATAAGTGTGATTTCTGGAAACTGGCGTACTGCATCTGAAGGTCAGTGTGCCCATTTCCCCTTGGATGCAAACATTGGGATGGCATTGTAATTCAGAAGGTCCTTTCTCAGCTGCACTGCATTTCCATCAGGGAAAATGCCAGTCCTTGGAATAGGAGCATGTCTTATAGAGACACGATGTAGTTGCTAAAGCAAAGTGATTATAATTGAATTGTGGTTCTTTCTCCTGTAATTTGAGTAGTACTGTTTTGTGTTGATGTGATAAAATCTGAATCTTTGTTAAGTGATGGCTTCAACATGCACAGGTCATATGACATTTTAAATATTTCATTGTATTTTCAGTTTTTAGTTTTAGTTAACTGAACTTGGCCCTAGAACTACTATTTTTTCTTTAGCTTCTTCTTCTTTTTTTTTTAATTTTCTTAAAGACAGTAATCAAATGTTCTTCTCTTTTAAGGGACATATATGTCAAGAGTTTTGAAGGATGCTACAGTAACTAGTTTGGATGCCACTGGAATTAAAATTCAGCATGTATTTTTGTGGACATGACTTTCAGAAAAAGATCTTATAACTTGTTACAGTTCCAAAGCCATTATACAATATACAGTCATGTATCACTTAATGATGGGATAAGTTCTGAGAAATATTTCCTTAGATGATTGCATTGTTGTTCAAACATCATAGGTTGTACGTAAACAAACCTAGATGGTGTAACCTACCACACATCTAGGCTACATGGTGTATAGCCTATTCTAACAAAGCTGTAAAGCTCTACAGCATGGTATTATACTGAATACTATAGGCAGTATGAATACTAACTCAACATAAGCATTTATATATCTAAATAAATTTAAACAGGAAAAAGATACAATAAAAATACAATATAAAATATAGGAAATGGTACACTTGGGTAGGGCACTGACATGAAACCATGAATGGAGCTTGCAGACGTGGGAGTTGCTCTGGGTGAATTAGTGACGTTGTGAAGACCATTACTGTACACTACTACAGACTTTATATAAGCACTGCACACGTAGGCCCTACTAAATTTATTTTTAAATACATTTATTACTGTAACTTTTTTTTACTTTATATGCTTTTAGATTTTTGAAAACTTTTTGACTCTTGTAATAGCACTTAGCTTAAAACACACATTGTATGGTCATACAAAAATATTTTTTCTTTATATCCTTATTCTATTATATAAACTTTTTTCTACTTTTAAATTTATTTGTTTGCTTTTTAAAATTTTTGTTAAAAATGAGGACACAAATGCACCCCAGTAGTCTAGGCCTATACTAGAGTCAGGATCCTCAATATTACTGCCTTCCACCTCCACATATGGTCCCACTGGAAGGTCTTCAGGGACAATAACACACATAGAGCTGTCATCTCCAATATTAACAGTGCCTTTTTCTACAATACCTTCTGAAAGACCTGCCTGCCGCCGTTTTACATTTTGTTATATATATATATATATATATGTGTGTATATATATATATATATGTATATATGTGTGTATATATATATGTATATATATATCTATGTGTATATATATGTATATATATGTGTATATATATGTATATATATATATACACACTCATATGTATATATCTGTATACATGTAGAAGCAGAAAACTTTAAAGTAATAATAAAAATATATAGAATAATAAATATATAAACCAGTAATATAGTTGTTTATTATCAAGTATTATGTGCTACACATAATTGTATTCATTGTTTTATAACACTGGCAGCACAATTTTTTTTTTTTTTTTGAGGTGGCATCTCTGTTGCCAGGCTGGAGTGCAGTGGCTAGATTTTGACTCACTGCCTCCTGGGTTCAAGTGATTTTCTTGCCTCAGTCTCCGGAGTAGCTGGGATTATAGGCACATGCCACCACGCCCTGCTAATTTTCGTGTTTTTAGTAGAGATGGGGTTTCCCCATGTTGGTCAGGCTGGCCTTGAACTCCTCCACTCAAGTAATCCACCCACCTCAGCCTCCCAAAATGCTGGGATTACAGGTGTGGGCCACCGCACTCAGCTGCAGTCGATTTCTTTACACCCCCATCACCCTAAATACATTAGTAATACCTTGTAATGTCACATTACAAAGGCTGACATCACTAGGCCACAGTCATTTTTCAGCTCCATCATAGTCTTATGGGACCACCTCTATATATGCAGTCTGCCATTAACCAAAATTTTGCTATGCAGCATAAGACCATAATTGATCAAGATCAGTTTTTTTGAAAATGTAACTCCTTCCTGCTAATAGAATAATCTTTATAACACTGGAATTGAAAATCCTTTTTCATATGATGGAATATAGTAACAGAAAACAGAATCCTTACTTTACTGCTAGAGAGGTCATTTGACTGCTAGAGAGATTATTTTTCAAGATCATTTGACCCTTACGGAATACTCTTAAAATTGTAAGCAAACAGCACCTAGATTTTGCTGAGAGCTCCAACTTTGCAAGTGTGCATAAAAATCCTCTATTTCTTCGTAAGTCAAAGAATGGAAGACAGGACTCTGGAGTGTCTGAGAGATACTCATTCTATGTGTGCCAGGTGTTTAGTGCCATCGCAGCTGGTTAGAAGGAAGTAAACTTGTGTTCTTTTTCCATCAAGTGATTCTGGAATTTCTATGAAGACAAAAAGTGACCTGGAGACCCCAGTAGTTACTGAAGAAATCTGGGCTCTCAATCATCTGCTACTATTGACTCCAGTCTATTCCAGAACTAGGCAGTTAGCCTCTATTGTGAATACTCTCCTCACTGGCAAAGAGAAGGAGGTAGGTAATGATTACCTAAGCTTCAGAGCTACCTATAAGAATAATTTATGGCCAGGTGTGGTGGCTCGCACATGTAATCCCAGCACTTTGGACAGCCAAGGCGGGCAGATCACTTGAGGCCAGGAGTTCCAGACCAGCCTGGCCAACATGGTGAAACCCTGTCTCTACTAAAAATACAAAAATTAGCTAGGCATGGTGGTGGACACCTGTAATCCCAGCTATTCGGGAGGCTGAGGCAGGAGAATCCCTTGAACGCAGGAGGCAGAGGTTGCTGTGAGCCGAGATCACGCCACTGCACTACAGCCTTAGGCAGAGAAAGTTGATATACCTAAGGTGAATACTGTTTCTACCTGTACCACATCTCAAATAGTCTAAACTAGGGATTCTCAAAGTGTGGTGTTTGAACCAGCAACATCAGCATCTCTTGGAAACTGGTTAGAAATGTAAATTCTTAGGCTCCACCTAAGACCTATTGAACAGAAACTCTACTGGTGGGGTTCAGCCATCTGCATGAAAAAACCTCCAAGAATTATGATGTGTAGTCGAGTTTGAGATTTGTGACTGTAATCCAGAGGTCAGCAAACTTTTTCTGCAAAAGGCCAGATGGTAAACACTGTCAGTTTTGCAGGCAGTATGGTCTTTACCTCAAGTACTCAACTTTGCTGTTTTAGCCTGAAAACAGCTATAGACAGGACATTAATTATTGGGTTTGGCTGTGTTCCAGCAAAACTTTATGAAAAAAGCAGCTGGATTTGGTCAATGAGACATAGTTTGCTGACCCCTACTCTAAAACACTTCTTACTAATTTTAGACCAGTCGGGCTTGTTTTTTGTGAGTTGATTGAAAACATTCATCTACATATGTTATTTTTAAAAATAGGTTCTCTTTATATAAAACATATGTCTGTCTATTCCTGAGTACACATTAAAAACATCATTTTTTATATTTGAATTTGTAAGAGTTTCATGTGTAAATAGAAAAGGAGATGCTTATAAAATTAATTTATTAAAATTAAAATTATTACATAATAAGATATTCACATAAAATGTTAATATTCTCTTTAAATATCATTACTAACACATAATCAACAAAATCTTACCTTGGATTTTATTACATAGTTTAGCACTTTTATTGCATGTCATAATCTTTGTAGTATAATAAACAGATTTTAATATCTCTAAGCACAGGAGATCATTGCCCTTACCTTACAGCTAACAAATAGTTGATCATTTCAGAAATCGGGCATTGGAAGCTGTGTGAACATGAGCCATTCATCATTACAAATGTCCCTGATCACATAGATAAGTGATATCCAGCAATTGGAACTTATAAAGTGTATCAGTCAAAGATCTGATTGGTTCTGCAGTTAGATGACTCATTTTCCAATATTTTCAAGTTACAGCGCCATGTTTTCATACATGTCATTTTTGATTTACCGTTAAGCATGTTCTGGTAAATTGTTTCTCTCGACTGCTGGTGCAGTGTTTTGAACTGGTGCCATAGTAGATCTATTTTCTTCCCTTCAGTATAGACAGATATAGGTACTTATTTCTAAACCTCATCAGTTGCAACTAAGTACTAGGAAGCAAAACCTAAGTGAGTGAAAGCAGTTTCAAGTTCTTCTATGATAGGCTTTTGGAGTGAGTTTGCAATCTCACTTTTCTAGCCAGAGTGATTTGGCCAAATTCTCTCTTCCCAACCATTCTCCTTTGGGCTGTAATACTGTTTTGCCAAACACAGAAACACTAATATAGATAGTTCACGCTTACAGTTTCCAGAAATTTTTCATACACGGAAGCTTTCTTAAAATGTATAAATCTCTTTTTTCTAAATCCACAAACAAGATTTAATAATATACCATATATGCATTGTAATATATATCGTGAATATTTGCATATGAATATATACAATATATGGTATATGTAAACCATTTTATATTTCCTTGCATTTCTTAAAATTACAGCCAATGAAAAACATTTTAAGTACAATGATAGAATTTATAGATAAAAGAAAAAAATTCTTCCATCCATTAGGTTGTCCCTTTGTTGAAAGTGTCTTTTTACTGTGTAGAAGCTTTTGAGCTTCGTCTTATTCCGTTTGTCTCCTTTGCTTTTGCTGCCTGTGCTTTGGACGCCTTGCTCAAAAAATCTTTGCCTAGACCAGTGTCCTCAAGTATTTCCCCACAGTTTTCTTCTAGTAGCTTCATAGGATCTGGTGAAAAACTATGAGCATGCAGTTGTGACTCCATTCACCAGTGTTGTGGACTGAGGCTGGGAGGACAGAATGCTTTGTGTTTTCATAAGTTTTCTTATGCAAAGTTGATTTAATGACGGTGGCATCCTAAGAATGGACTTTCATCAAAACAACGAGGTTTCCAACCAATAAAGACACTTCTTCATGTGGGAGTCTTCAGTACCATAAAAAATGTGCAAATTAGCAACATTTCTGTCTGATATTGAGCTACAAGATTCAATGCTGGAATATTATATGATTTTATTTGTTTTAATATTTAATGGAGAAGATACATTTTTGCCTGTAAAGGGATCACCTCATGTATCTAATTAAGTATTAGGAAAATGGGCTTATTTCTTTCTAAGTGGAAATATATTCCCATATAGGGACAATGCCACAATATGGGACAATAAGATGGACAATGCTGTATTAACAAATATAATAAAATGAATAATGTAATATGAAGAAAAAACATCAAGAGATGGAATGAACTTTAAATACAGGGCAGATTTTTTTTTTAAGAAAATTAGTAGTACATATTATTCTTTTGAGTCCTTCAAAGGTGCTTAAATTAAATGTAAACTTGAATACTCACCTTTACCCTTTAGTCCCATTATTGCTTCTCAGAATGAAGACTTCCCAAAGGCAATCATTGAGGAACCAGAATTTCATCTACATCCAGCCTAAAGAAGTAGGGCAATCAGTAGATAAGGGGTTTGTCAATCACATTTCTGAATGGGCAGGATAGCTGACGCTGTATGAAGCACCAAAGATGCAGACTTATCTACAGGTTTTGTGCGTCTTCACCTTCACTTCTATGATGAATCATTGTCTGGCTATACTGTTATGTGAACGACGTTAGAGAGCAGCAAAAGCTCACACCACTGTGAGGTCAACATTAGCACATGGACAGGGCAGGAAAGAGCTTTCCAGTGGCATGTATCACATCGCTAATCAGATCATCACTGAGATTACCAAACTGTTACTCTCTATGTGCTTGTGTAAGGCCTGAACAATTGTTACACAATCTTGGATTACCGTTGTTATCAGGAAAAAATTGAAGAATCAAAACCATCCGACTTGAGGCAAATTCCTAAACACAGCCAAGTCAGTTTAATCTAGGACTTGCTTTAAAATAACTGAGTGGGGCAGGGGACGGGTCAGGTTTGGAGAGGGTAACAGGTGAAATGGGATTAGCTGACTTTTGTAGTGGTTGCAGCTGTGTGATGAAAACACGGTGACCACTACGGTGGTCTCTCCACCTTTGTGCATGTTGGGCAAGTTTCAAACCCTCTCAGTTTGTGGGATGTCAGAAACCACTCCTACAGGACAGATGGACCTGAGGACATTATGCTTAAGTGAAACAAGCCAGTGACAGAAGGACAAATGCTGCCCAATTCTACTTTTATGAAATACATAAAATAGTTAAACTCACAAAACCAGAAAGTGGAATGGTCATTGCTAGGGGGTAGGGTAGAAGAAAATGGGGAATTGAGGTGCAATGGGCATGGAGTTTTAGGCAAACAAGATGAGAAAGTGTATTAGTCAGGGTTCTCTAGAGACAGAACTAATAGGATAGATGCGTAGATGAAGGGGAGTTCATTAAGGAGTATTGACTCACATGATCACAAGGTGAAGTCCCATGATAGGCCGTCTGCAAGCTAAGGATCAGGGAAGCCAATCCAAGTCCTAAACCCTCAAAAAGTAGGGAGGCCCACAGTGCAGCCTTCAGTGTGTGGACAAAGGCCCGAGGGCCCCTGGCGAACCACAAGTGTAAGTCCCAGAGTCCGAAAGCTGAAGAACTTGGAGTCTGATGTTCGAGGAAGCATCCAGCACAGGAGAAACATGGACGCTAGAAGACTCAGCAAGTCGGCTTCTCCCACCTTCTTCTGCCTGCTTGATTCTAGCCACACTGGCAGCTGACTGGATGGTGCCCACCCAGAGTGAGGGTGAGTCTGCCTTTCCCAGTGCACTGACTCAAAGGTTAATCTCCTTTGGCAACATCCTCACAGACACACCCAGGAACAATAGTTACATCCTTCAATCCAATCAAGCTGACGATATTAACCATCCCAGAAAGTTCTAAGGATCTGCTGTAGAACAACGGGCATGTAGTTAACAATACTGCGCCATGCACCTCAACATTGGTTAAGAGTGTCTATGTCGCGTCATGTGTGTTTTACCACAAGTTTAAAAATACTCCTGTCTTATTCCATATACTCAACACCTTAGCAAACCTTAGTACTTCACTGCCCTTTTCTGTCTGCATGGTGTGTCGGAGAATGTGTGGGCTTTGCAGTCAGACAATCTTTAGTTCAAGTACTAGAAGACCTGGAACAGGTTACTTAGCCTGGCGGGTCATCTTATGTAAACTCATGATGGAATAAGATAGCCCTATCTATCTTCCAGCACCATTCTACACACATTGCTCAGTCATGACAGCAATTATTATTGTTATTATTATTTTGAGACGGAGTCTCGATCTATTGCCCAGGCTGGAGTGCGGAGCACAGTGGCACAATCTCAGCTCACTGCAGTCTCTGTCTCCCAGGTTCAAGCGATCCTCCTCCTGTCTCAGCCCCCTTAGTAGCTCGACTTATAGGCCTGGACCACCACGCTCAGATAATTTTTGTGTTTTTAGGAGAGACAGGGTTTCACCTTGTTGGCCAGACTGGTCTTGAACTCCTGACTTCAGGTGATTCACCTGTCTCGGCCTCCCAAAGCACTAGGATTGCAGGCATGAACCACTGCGCCTGGTGATTATTATTTTTTGATTAGCATCTACCCCACTGCCTAGACTATGGTAGGTGCCCAGTAAATATTTGTTGAATAAATAATTTAATTCATTATGAGTGAATTTTTATTTTATTTTACCCTACTCTTCTCCATTTTGTTACTGTAATTAATCTTATCTAATTTTGCGTTATATCCAAATTCTCAATCTACTTAAGATTAAAAATTACATATCAGCTTACTGGTCTAGCGTTTTTCCTTACTCCTCTCCCTGACAGGTCCTCAATTCGGTTTCTATTCTGTGTGGCTTTTTTCCCACTTCCATGGACCTGTGTCCAGGGCCCCTTGCCCGCCAGAGTCCTTCAACTATTTATTCTCCAGCAGAAAATTTTTTCACCAGTGAAAATATTTTCATTCAGGAATTGGCTAAAAGCTGTTTGCATAAGGACTTCCCTATATGAATTGAGCCTATGTTTATCTTGCCCTTCTTAGGATTTCTGCAGAGCTTATGCACACCTAAAGCATGCCAATTTACACTTGGTTCTGGGATCTATAGTGGAGTCACAGGAATATGACTCCTCTCATGAATACAAGCAAGGATGTGCTCCCTAAAGCAGGGGATGTGTCTCGAATGCCTCTTCAATCCTCCTACAGTGTGTAATACAGTGCTGCTTCCGCATCATTGAGCAGCAGTCCTTAAGAGGGTGGAGTCTGGAATTCGATCTTTGCAGACTTGAGTTTTAATGCTGGCTCTATAACCTATAAGCACTGTAAGAAAGGTATTCAAGCTGTCTATCTCATGTGTCCAGTGGGGATACTACCCATTTTACAGCATGTGATGGTTAATTTCAGGTGTCAACATGGCTGCCTTAAGGAATACATCAGGAATTGGTAAAGCATTGTTTCTGAGTGAGCCTGCAGGATTCCCAGGAAGATTGGTGTGAGCTGATGGACAGAGTGAGGAAGATGCCTTTAGTAGAGACAGGCCCTATCCAACTCTCTGAGGGCCGGATAGAAGAAACAGAGCAGAGGAAAGGCACTTTCCTCCATATCTCTCCTGGAGCTGGGACCCTTCTTTTCCTGCCCTTGGACACCAGAACTTCAGGCTCTTTTTATACTGAGAGTTACACCATCCACTTCCCTGCTTCTGAGGCTTTTGGATGTGGACTGAGTCACACTCATGGCATCCCAGGGGGTCCAGCTTACAGACAGCCTTTCCTGAGACTTTTCACTCTCCAGTTCCCCTAGTAAGTCTCCTCTCATCCATCTTTGCTGATACCCTGTTGGTGGCGTTTCTCGAGAGCCCCGATTAATCCATAGGGGTGATGTGAGGGAACAATGAGGTCATACATGGGGAGCATTTCACAGCCTGCCTGACACATGCCCACATCCTATAGGCTGCAGCTGCAGTTATTCTAGAGCTTAGTATCAGTGTTCAAAACTGTGGAAGGCCTTCCCTCTGGCACCCAGCCATCGAGTTGAGCTTCTCCTGTCATTTATCAATTCCAGGGTGTTTTTTGAGAGCAATTCTGTGTCCCGCCTGGCATACACATGGGGCTAAAATCAATCCGTACACATGGGAATCTGAGGCTGTGAATGAGCAAAGGTGAGAAAGTTCTCAGGAGTCAGGAGCAGAGGAAGCTGCATGGTCAAGGGGAATCAACATGAGCCTTCCTCCGTGTGTCCTCTTTCCTGCGGTCTAATGAGAAAGAGACATATGTATGTATACATCATCTCATGCTTAGCTCTTTAATATGTACAAGGTGTTCCCAAATTTTCCCACCAACTATCCTTGACAGCTGAGAACATCAAGATTAAATGTTATTCATGACTGTCATCAAGGGGATCCTCCGTTTAGGGACACAGGAGGATTTGCCTATAAATGTCATGAAGCTTTGATATCTACTATTTTATTATAAAAGTCAACTGTAGCTTTGCTGTTTTACTATTTGGGATCTTTACTAATTCCACTGTTTATTTTAAGCCTGAGCTTGTGGCTAGTTCGAGAAGGACGGAAAATATTTAAAACTCTTATTAACTAATTTAACTGTGTATATAACATGTAGAATAAAGGAAAACTTAAATGAAGATATATTCATGAACGCTCCAACAAATTAAAAGATTATGACATAAATTGTTGATTTCTAAGTAAACCACTTATTATCGATAATGAATTAAAACATCCTGTGAAAATAAATTCAGTGACATTTTATATCCATAATTTCAAAATTGTACTAACTTCCCAAAGCTGAAAATGCCTGAAACATAAGTCAGCTAATCATCAAAATAAAACATGAAGCCCCAGTGAAAGAGCTAGTCAGGATGAGTTTCCAGCAAATAGCAGTTGAAGCTCCAGCTGCCATCAGATGATGAAAAAAACACGGTGTAAGACCCATAGATAATTTTTTAAATGCCAAAATAATGATCACAGATTGTTTTGCTTGCAGAGTTGAATGGCAATATGGCATTAAAATAAGGTGCACAAAATTAATTCTTGAATGTAATTTTGAAGCACACTGCTAAAGTGCTCACTAATATACACCAAACCCAAAAGTGACCACTGACAAGACTCTATTTCAGTTTTTATGCTTTCATTATGGAAAAACTATAGCAGAAAGTTCACCAACTTCCCTTTGGAAAGAGACATACAACCACGGCCAATAGGCTTTCCTAAAAGACATCAGGAGCTTTTCATTCGGACTTGTTTCCCATCCATAACATACAAATGGTTATTGTTCAGGGTCAATACAGACTTGCAAATACAGGCTTTGAGTTATACCAAGCATGCTCATCCTTATATGGTATGTCCATGTACGAAATATAAAAGAAATATACCACAAAATGATGGTATATCAGGACATGTGCAAGGCTCTGTTTCTGTGGTATAGTGTCCTAGGTTTCATAGGATTCCACAGGAGGCAGCTACAAGTTCAACATGCAAAGCTCTGAAATCCTTTCCTAAGCTAATGAAGTGAAGCCCTGACCGCACCAGGGAAAGGGATGAAACAGGATTCATTTATTGTTTCTCAAAATATGCTACCAGCTCTTCAAAGCCACCATTAATTTTAGCATATTGAAAGCTATAAGAACAATCTATGTAACAAATGAACACTGCCTATAAAGTCAGTGCTTTATATCTCAAACCCTTATTATATGAAAATTCATATTTTCATAATCACATAAAAGTTTAACGTGCTATTCATTATAAGATTAAAGGGCATAAGTTATTCTGCTCTTGTAATTATTAACAACTGGAAATTAAATGATGATAATTTTGTGCTTTATTCTCCATGAAATGATAATTTCCTTCTCCTTTTGCCTGAGAACCATGCTTCAAGAATACACCTTACCTTCTAAAATAAATGATCACCTACAGAATATTTATTTTATATAAAATACATATGTATATTTATATATTCTATATATGTATATATTTATATAGAATATATTTATATATAAAATCTATATATGAAATCTACCTATATAAATATAAATATATAAATACATATATAAATGTAAACATATATAGATGTTATATATGCAAATATATAGGGATAAATATAAATTATATATATACACATTAAAAATACACAGGTCTTTTCTATATAAAGACCTCTGTGTTTATTTAAAAACTTGTGTATTTATATGAATATAAACATAGATTTTATATATATGTGTGTGTATATATATATATATATATATACACACACATATATATACACACACACATTGGGAATACAGTAGTAAATTCTACTATATATAGAAAAGACCTGTGCATTTATATAACTATAATATAGATTACATATATACAAATTAGAAATGCACAGGTCTTTTCTATGTATCGCAAGTTCTGTATTACTCTCTCATTGAAATTATTGACAACTGGGTATTATATCGTGACAATTTTGCTCTTTATTCTTCTTGAAGTAATCATTTCCTTTCTATTTTTGCCTGTGAATCATGCTTCAACAATCATAACAACTTGCTTTCTAAAATAAATTATTAAATACCATATAAATGTAAATATATATTTATATATAGATATTTCTGTAGGTAATCTATATATAAATATAAAAATACTTATATTAATATATAAATATATAGTAGGTTCTAGTATATATAGAAAATACATGTGTATTTCTAACATGAGTATATATAATCTATATTTGTATATATTTATATTTATATATTTTATATATAAATATGTAACCCATATTTGTGTATTTATATATCTTATATATAAATATGTATAATTTATGTTTGTATATAGTAAATATAATTGTATATTATAATATAATTACATATATATTTACATATCTATATAGTAAATTCTATATGTAGAAAAGACCTGTGTATTTCCAGTGTATGGGAATATAAAATGTACCTTTTGTCTCCTCAGTTGCAAACATAAAAAGGCTTTTTTCAAGTAGATAGATTTTGCTCTACTTTGAATTTTTCTTTTAATTGTGTTAGATTGTAGGGAGGGACACTGAAAGGAAAGACAATGGAAACGATTCTTCCATCCCTTTCTATAAACGAAAAGGTATTTTAACAATGAAACCTAAGTAGGGAGAATACAGTTCTTGGTAGTTGGTGTACGAGCTAGCAAGATTGCATGAAGAAAGAAATCTTACAGGAAGTGAAGTCATCCTGTGAAGGGGAAATTTGTCTCCAGTGCTCAGCCATGACACAATCCTTATCCTCCTGTCTGTGTGTGACCTGTCCCTCTGACCTCAACCCCGCAGGACCCCACACCACTTCCTTCCCACATAC
>NW_022436957.1:4003713-4065638 GCF_009761245.1 Sapajus apella
GGGGGGGGGGGGGGCGGTGGCATTTGATGAGGAAGGCAGGATGCTGTGCTTGGAGAAAGGGAGATAATGGTTACCACTCCTAAACATAGTTCCCAAACTGACATGTCACCCCTCTTAACCTCCCCATGTTCAATTTTGGCAGATCACGTGGCACGGGAGGATGTTTCCCCCAGATGTTTCCCCAGGACCCCCCATTCAGTAGTACATTCTGTTCACTCACACCTTCCGTCATTACCCAGTTTTTGTATGACCTACCTAAAACCCCTCCTGGGACAGGTGTAAGGCTATGTGAAGATGTCAATCATCCCTCTCTCCTACAAATTCCTCTGCTGCACCTTGAGGACCATTCACTTCTTGGATGCCATGAAAGAACTTATCCATCTCCTTTCCTTCTCCCAGCATCCACATAGTGTCACTCAATGCTTCATTCTCATGGTTCAAAGCACTGGCTTCAGGTGATCAAGATCATCAAACACACTCTCTCAGCTGTGTATCTGTATCAGGCTGGGTTCCTCAGAGAAGGAGAAACTAAACCAACTGAATTTGTATGTGTGTGTGTGTGTGTGTGTGTGTGTCTAATATATGTCATAAACTTCTATTTACTATCATATAATATTTGTTTTTGAATAATATGATGTATATGATACGGTTTACTCTAAGGAATTGTCTCACACATTCCCACAATGTGGGGGTCTAGAAGGCTGAAATATGTAGCGCAGGTGAGCAGGCTGGAAACTAAAAGCTTCTGCACAGTTGACAGTCAACAAAATGAAAAGGCAGCCTATGATTTGGGAGGTTTGTGTGCTCCCGCTGGGTTTATTTGGCAGCAGGTGGGACATGCATGTGTGGTGGCCTGTAGACCTTGGACTATCCCCGTGCTGATGAATAGCGACTTTGTTAGATCATGGAAGGCCTTAGTCCCTAGATGAGTTGATTGTTATACACTATTTAGAACATTGTGAGGCTTCTGAGAGCAACAGTTTGCTACCAGGACTTTTTAGCCAGCCTCCTGAGGTATGAGAGAAACCTCTTTCTAGAGCTTTTTGGCATTCCTCCTGTGTATCCTGTAGAGACAGGGGAGTTAGGCTGGGAAAAAGACAGCCTGAAGGGGTGACCTGGCAGCCACTTTTACTTATTTCTCAGCCCTGTTGTTCCCGATAGAGATTTCATCATTGCTTCTCTGATAAGCTTTGCAGTGAATGATAGCTACCTGTGTAGGAAGCATAACTGTCTCCAATAAGGCCATGATTTCAGGAATGTTTAATTGAAGTATTTCAGGCCATTAAAAGTCCTCTTTCCTGCCACATGGCTAAATGGGCATGTACTGCATGAAACATATTGGCCGAGTCTGTGTAAATATTAAGCCTCATTCCTGCCCCTAATTGTAAGGCAGGGGTAAGAGCAATGAGCTCAGTGTTTTGGCTGAGGTGGTATTTCCTGGCAGAGGTCCAGATTCTTTGACTTCACTTAGGCTAACAGTAGCATACCCTGACAGTTGGGTTCCACCTATCATAAAGCTACTGCCTTCTGTGTATCATGTGGCCTCTGGATCTATAAGGGGAGTATCCTGGAGATCTGGTCTAACATTACGGGTTAGACCTATGGTTTCCAAGCAAGAATATTTAAGTGGTCCCTCCACATTTGGGTCTGGTAACAGAGTGGGAGGATTAAGGGTTGGCAGGGCCTAATACACAATTCTGGTGCCAGAAGGAGTGTTGGAAATTTCCTCATATGGCTATCTGAGATCCAGTGAAAGGCCTTTGAGTTTAGGACATTCGTTACTTGATGCGGGGCATAGACAGTTATTCCTTGGCCCAGAGTTAGCTCAGAGGCCTCCACAAGCAGGAGAGCCACAGATACTAGCACTTAGAGGCATGGCAGCCACCCCCATGCCACTGGGTCAAGGGTTTTTGACAAGTAACTAATTGGCCATTGGAAGGGTCCCAGTGGCTGAGTGAGGACTCCAAGGGCTATACCCCTCCTCTAAAGTACAAACAAATAAAGAGGCTTTCTAAGATCTGGCAAGGCCAGGGTGGAGGTGGTGGTGAGTGCTTGCTTGAGGGTTTTTAGAACATTGTCCATTTCAAGGTTCTAACTTAAGATTCCTCCACCTGGCCCTTGTAGTGCCTCACAAAGAGGTTTTTCTATAAGTCCAAACTGGGTTATCCAAATGTGACAGAAACCTACCATTTCCAGAAAAGACTACAACTGATGTTTAGTGGATGGAATGCCCATGTTTAGGATAAGATTCTTGCAGTCTTCTCAGACACCCTTGGACCCTAGGATTAATGTTAGCCCCAAGAATCGAACCTCCTGAGAGAAGATTTGAGCTTTGGAAAGAGAGACTTTATAACCACAAAGGGCCAATGTCTGAAGAGTTGTGATAGTATTTACGTCTGAGGCATTTTTGGTTAAACTTCAAATAAGCAGGTCATCAACATATTGAAGGACTGCTTGAAGCTAGGAGTGTGAGACCAGCCTGGACAACATAGTGAGACTCCTTCTCTACAAAACAAAAAAAAAAAAAGAAAAAAAAAAAATTACAACCTTCGGGTGAATGCATACATCTTTGGTCCCAGCTTCTTGGCAGGCTAAGGCTGGAATGTCGGTGCAGTGAGCTATTGCCATGCCATTGCACTCCAGCCTGGATGGCAGAGTGAGACCATGTGTGAACATTAAAAAAAAAAAACAAAAAACACCTGCAATCTCAGTGCTACCCATTATATGGATATATAAATGTATATACATAGGGTAGATAATCTTCGAAGGGAATAGGTTGGAATTATTTTTTTATATTTCAAATAAAGAATAATCTCCTTTAACATAAAGATACTTAAATTTCAGGAGCTTAAAGAACTTGCTGAAAGTTACAAATTAATTATGTGACAAGGTTGGAAATTGAACTTATCTTTCACCACTAATATTGCTTCCCAGGTTTGTAATAGTAATTAAATAAAAGAGGGAAATAAGTAAAATTGGCCAATGAAAGGGAAGCAGCACAGATATAAATAAACTTACCTGTCGTAAAGACCTCCTTCTTATCATGCAATGCCCTCCTTAATATATTGATATAAATAAGATCTATATCCATTATTAGCTCAGCTAGTAAAATAATTCATTTTATTTTCCTTTGAGGGTTTTTCTTAAAAGGAAAAAACATGGGCTAGCACAGAATGTGTTCTAATCATAAGTATAGAATAGGAGATTCTTTGTAAATGAATATATGTGTTTAAGACATATGTTCATATGGTTATGTTGAGGCAGGCGTCATATATCCACACAAACCACATTAGCATCTGCAGTTTTCAAATTACAGAAATAATTTTAATGTATGCATGTGAAAATATAAAAGCATTCATGAACACATTACATATTTCAGTCATACATATTTTAATACATAAGTGATTTAGTTTATCAATAAATTAATTTGAGTGTGATAAAGAACAGAGGACACAAGAATTTATGCAGCATTGAAAGTCTTTGGCCACTGGGTGTCATGATTTTCCCCTGTAATGATTACCCTTCAGCAATAAAAGATGCTGAATTTTTGGAGCCAAACACTTCAGTGTTAATGGATTAGCATTGTAAATAGAAAGTTTTATTAAAATATGCTACAGTTTTTTCTCAGATCGTTATGTCATATTTAAAACACATTATTAGTATAGTTTTTTTTACCTGAAACTGACCAAGAAATATTACACGTTCAGATATTTGAATAACAAAGGAATACATAATTCTGTTGGTCATCTTCAAATTTTATTATATCCAGGTTAAATGTGAAGAATTTGTACAGTGTATTTATGCCTGTGCCTGGGTACATTTTTGGAAGAACTCTTTGTTATACAGAATTTCCACTGTATAGAAGTTAGCCCTAGATATAATTATTGTGTCTTATTGTATAACTGCTTTTATCCATGCCTTGTGTGTGCATATATGATGGCAGATGTATTCTAAAACTGCACCATTAATCAGAACCAGACACCTATGTTTTTTCTCTATGAATATGCTCCACTCTGCTAAGTTTGATGGAAGTGAGTGGTTGTGACAATTCAATAAGTTGTGCCTTTTCTACAACAGAAATGCTACTGAACTTATAGAAAAGACCTGTGCAGACAGAATGAGAAGACTTAGTTGCTCCAAGAACATCATTGGAAACTTTATTTTATTTATATTTATTTTGAAGACTAGTTATTGCCTAAGTTGTAAAGGTAAATCTGATAAAGTGGCTGACTAGTATAGAGGTCAATATTTAAGCCATGTGATTGAATCTGTAGAGGACAAGAGTTGGAAAAAATGAAAATGGGTTCATATGATAGTTATATTTTTTGTTGTTGTTTTTGAAACCAAATCTGGAAACTTTCCAAGTTATGTTTCAATATATAACAGTAAATCTTTAAATGACAATTTTTTGCATATATTGTTATGGCTGTTTTATAAATTGCTTTTTATTACATTGGTGCAAAAGTCAGCGTGGTTTTTGCCATTTCTCTCAAACGTCAATTACTTTTGCACCAACCTCTTACTAGTCATAAGAACATCCTTGCTTTTCATAAAGGGATTGGTGATGCTACCATGATTCTCACTTAAGAATTACTGAGAAAAATGCAGCAGTAGGAGTTAGCAAAAACTGTGAGTTAACTGACCTGTGTGAAAGGATTTTTCATTTAAATAATAAAAACAGAGCAATTGTCCAATTATATCAAATCCATGTTCAATTTCATTCACAGAGATGGTGACAAAAGAAGAGTAAATGAACAATATCAGAATCAAAAGATACTCTCCTTGGTAGCAACTTGCAATGGAATTTTTAAAACATGAGATTAAAAGAAATAAAAATATGTTTAAAACTCATTAAATATTTTTAAAGTACTTGCTGTTTGAATGAAACTGAACAACAAAGACCCTACCCTTAATGAGCCTCCAAGATAGTGGGGGACTCTGATACTAATCAGACCATCACAAAAATCTGCCTGCCTTTAAAACACATCACATTCTGTGAGATGACCTGCTAGGTCTTGGGGTTCAGAAAAGGTTTCTCTGATGAATTGACGTTTGGCAATCAGGCCAGTGGGAATGAGGCTTGGGGCGAGAATGATGTCAGTTGTCCAGGTAGTACTCTTGAGTGGAAGGTGCGTAGATGGTTGAGCGACTGAGAGAATGTTACTGTACTCCGAACTCAGAGGATGAGGATGGGGTTCTGGGCATTGCAAGATGGAGACATAACATCATGATGCATCTGGAGAGAAAAGGAAGGAAGTGGTGTCTTGCACAGTTTTTTTTTTAAGATACACTGAGAACCTTGGCCACTCCTTAGGAGCTCACACTAGAGAGAATAAGAGCGGTTAGAAGACTGTCACAGTAATCCAGAGTAGAGATTATGATAGCTTGCATAACAGTGGTGTTGGTAAAGATGAAAAAAATTTGATAAAATGAGAGATGTATGTGTGTGTGTGCATATATATGTATATATGTGTATATATGTTTGTATGTACAACATATGTATATATACATATATTACTATATATACAAATAACATGTATATACACTTATATATGTATATTACTATATATACAAGTATATATCTACATACAAATACTATATAATATACATATGTATATATGTATTCTAATACTCAAGCTGGTTCTGTTTCTCTGAAGAACGCTGACTAGTACAGATGGTAATTGATTGATTAATGTCATGGGTATAATTAAGTTGCTTAGGTAGAGTATACAGTGAGAAGACAGGAGGTCAAGGAAGGACCTTTAAGAAATTCCAGCACTTAGAAGCTCATATAGCAAAGGTTTAGTATTGGGTTTACTCAGCACTCCTACTCCTCTCCCTTCATTGCAGAAAATTACCCCTGCACACACAAGTCTGCTTGAAAATGAACTTACACATGTAGTTTTCTTGTCATCTTCTGTATTCTCTCTGTACTCCACCATTCCAATCATGTTTGATGGGTTCAGCTGTCCGATATGATCCAAGTAGATGATGTAATTTTCTTCCTGGAAAGGACAAAATATACAACCTGTTACTGAGGGTCTCTCAAGTGATTAAAATGTCTTCAGAATTATTTGAGTTCAGCAAGAACATTTTATTGAACCTTGAATTGAAATAATTTTCTGCTTAATGGGAACAAACTCAGGCTAAATATAGACTATGTACAAACCTAGAACGCATGTGGAATCATCAGTTATTGAAAGATAAGGCTGGGCATGGTGGCCCAGGCCTGTAATCCCAGCACTTTGGGAGGCTGAGGTGGGTGGATCACCTGAGGCCAGGAGTTCGAGAGCAGCCTGATCAACATAATGAAACCCCGTCTCTACTAAAAATTAGCCGAGTGTGGTTGTGCATGCCTGTAATCCCAGCTACTTGGGAAGCTGAGGCAGGAGAATCGCTTGAACCCCGGAGGCGGAGGTTGCAGTGAGGCAAGAACGTGCCATTGCACTCCAGCCTGGGCGACAAGAGTGAAATTTCGTCCCCCTCCTCACCAAAAAAAAAGAAAGATCAGTATAAGTCATTACTTTAATGACTGTGGCAAGGTTCACATCTCATTTACCCTCACCCATTCTCACCAGCAGGGTAGGTGGGTATGAAGGCCGATACCAATTTATAAATATATTATCTTTACTTATCCAATTTCCTGGTTGTGTGTTTTCACCCCCAAAATAATTATAACATTACTATGTAATTTGTCACATAAAATTTGTTTTCAAGAAATGTCTTTAGGTAAAATTTTGTATGCATGTGGTAAAAACTGTTGTCCCTGCCTAGTGGTCTTTAAAAAATTATTGTGTATATTTGAGGTTTACAGAATAATATTATGGGATATGTGTATCTCACTCGTGGTCCTGAAAGCAAATATACCAAGTATTTTCTTCTTTTGGAATTCGAAGTGTCCAGCCACAATGGAGTCGTCCACTGAGGAGTGAAATAGTTTCATTTCACTGAGATATTGTAAATGTGTTTGGGGCTTCCAACTGAGAAGTAACCTCATCGGACAGTTTCTACAGACTCCTATTCTATATTTCATTGCTACACAATGAATTAAAAGTAAAGACCCCAAGAATGTCTCTCCTTTCTTAGGTCATAACACCACAGGGGCAATTGCACTATTTCAAAAGGCAGACTGTGCTAGTGTCTGTTCTCAGGGTTTGTTTCCCTTGAAGCAGAGCTAAGACATTTTACAGCTCAGAAATAAATTCTAATAACGAATTAATTCATGTATTTCTTTACAACAGTGTCTCTGTGAATTGAAATAAAAACCCATTGGCACAGTAGGAAGGATGATCTTTAACAGGGAGGGTCACACTAGTGACTGACTGTTACTTCTGCTGCGTATGCCTTTGAAAACCAGAAGTGCAAAGTTGTTTAGATTACACCTAAGTCAATTCCGCAGAGGGTATGTGTAGAGAAATTAGGATCACCTGTGTGACAGGCTGTTTATCACTATACGTACACATTTATGAAATGCGGGTTTTAGAACTGTCGGCTTTCTTTTTATATTGTCATCATCAACTTTTTAAGGAGTGAAATAAAATTTATAGAAATGCACATGACAATGATCAAGGCACAGCATAAAGCCTGAAGAGCTGCAGTGAGCCTGGGTTTTTGAAATGCTGTACTAAGCAGCCATACCGATTGACTTGTGTTTTAGTCCTGTGAGATTTTCCTGTTGTATTTCCCAAATTTCCCAGAATTTTACCCTGAAAGGCTCTGGCTGCTTGTGAATTCATATTTGGGTGTACCTTGAGTCTTTCTTCCATGTCATCTAAAGTCTAGCCTCTGGAACGCAGCTACAAAGTGCTCAGTCTGCCTAGCCCAGGCAAAGCCTGGAAGCAGATCTCAGGGAGGGCCAAACTACCCCTGGATGGCCAGGAGAAATTGGGCTGTATGGGGCCATGCTGTGAGGGTGTACTGCTTTTCTGGCAGAGAGCAGACCAGGACAGGCCTTCAGAGTCCAGGCATTCAACCATGTAGAAGGGAATTAGAGAAAAAAAATAGGAAGACAGTGAAGCATACAGAGCAGGCCGCTTGAGTGAACTGTGATGAAAATTACAATGATTTGCTGAGGAGAGTAAAATATAACAAGGACAACGGTGCAAGAGAAAATGAGGGGGAAGCAGAGAGAAGATGCAACTACGCACACATACAAAGGTAGAGAAACAAAAATATACACTTGTGTATGTGTGTGTAAGGAGAGAGAAATAGACAGAGACAGAGACAGAAAGAAGGAGTTTATATATCAGCCAGGCACCAAAATATTCTTGATCCCATCACGGGAGGCTTTACTGGGAGATATTAAAAAGTGGAAAGTCCTACAGTGATACTATCCATCATATCAACACTGAATGGTATCTGATTATAAAGTTATAATAGCAATCATTTTTTAACTTTGAATTTTTCTTCTGTGATATTATCCTATAGCAATTGTAAAAATGCATAAAGTTAATAGTTTTTTGTTATGTTATTAATTTAAAATTAAAATGTATTTCCAAGAGTTATTTTGGTGCTTAAATGGAATGTAACTCCAAATGCATTCATTGAATGCCTGAAATGTGCTGGGCACAGAGAGATGCTGAAGTGTAAGGCCTAGGGTGATCTATGAGCTTCTAAGGTAATTGAACCTAGAAGGCAGGTTAACTAATCATTGAAATGCAAAGGAAAATAAGCCTTTACCTAAAGGAAAATAAGCCTTTACCCAATTTGAATCCCTCACTCATTGAATGAATCCATTTAGGCACATAAGTGGGTACCTAAATGGATTAGGTACATAAGCATGTACCTAAATGGATTCATTCAATGAGTCAGGGGTTCAAATTGGGAAAATCACACTTGACTCTAAAGAAACAGGTACATACTCTGTTAAGAAGAGAAAGCTGTTCATATCCTTTGCCCACTTTTGAATGGGCTTGTTTGTTTTTTTCTTGTAAATATGTTTTAGTTCTTTGTAAATTCTGGATATCAGCCGTTTGTCAGATGGGTAAACTGCAAAAATTTTTTCCCATTCTGTTGGTTGCCGATTCACTCTAATGACAGTTTCTTTTGCCGTGCAGAAGCTGTGGAGTTTGATTAGGTCCCATTTGTCTATTTTGGCTTTTGTTGCCAATGCTTTTGGTGAAGTCCTTGCCTGCACCTATGTCCTGATTGGTCTTGCCTAGATTTTCTTCTAGGGTTTTTATGGTGTTAGGTCTTATGTTTAAGTCTTGAATCCATCTGGAGTTAATTTTAGTGTAAGGTGTCAGGAAGGGGTCCAGTTTCTGCTTTCTGCACATGGCTAGCCAGTTTTCCCAACACCATTTATTAAACAGGGAATCCTTTCCCCATTGCTTGTTTTTGTCAGGTTTGTCAAAGATCAGATGGTTGTAGATATGTTGAGTTGCCTCCAAGGACTCTGTTCTGTTCCATTGGTCTGTATCTCTGTTTTGGTACCAATACCATGCTGTTTTGATTACTGTAGCCTTGTAGTATAGTTTGAAGCCCATTCAAAAGTGGGCAAAGGATATGAACAGACACTTTACAAAAGAAGACATACATGAGGCCAACAAACATATGAAAAAATGCTCATCATCACTGGTCATTAGAGAAATGCAAATCAAAACTACATTGAGATACCATCTCATGCCAGTTAGAATGGCGACCATTAAAAAATCTGGAGACAGATGCTGGAGAGGATGTGGAGAAATAGGAACACTTTTACACTGTTGGTGGGAGTGTAAATTAGTTCAACCATTGTGGAAGACAGTGTGGCGATTCCTCAAGGACCTAGAAATAGAAATTCCATTTGACCCAGCAATCCCATTACTGGGTATATATCCAAAGGATTATAAATCGTTCTACTATAAGGACAAGTGCACACGAATGTTCATTGCAGTACAATTTACAATAGCAAAGACCTTGAACCAACCCAAATGCCCATCGATGATAGACTGGATAGGGAAAATGTGGCACATATACACCATGGAATATTATGCAGCCATCAAAAACGATGAGTTTGTGTCCTTTGTAGGGACATGGATGAACCTGGAAACCATCATTCTCAGCACACTGACACAGGAGCAGAAATTCAAACACCGCATGTTCTCACTCATAGGTGGGTGTTGAGCAATGAGAACACATGGACACAGGGAGGGGAGCACTACACAGTAAGGTCAGTTGGAGGGAAATAGGGGAGGGACAGTGGGGGGTGGGGAGTTGAGGGGGATGGCATGGGGAGAAATGCCAGATATAGGTGAGGGGGAGGAAGGCAGCAAATCACACTGCCATGTGTGTACCTATGCAACAATCTTGCATGTTCTTCACATGTACCCCAAAACCTAAAATGCAATTAAAAAAAAAGAGAGAGAGAAGAGAAAGCTGAGGGAGAGCAGAAAGGTAGCAAAATTTCTATTGGCCTAGTAGGAGCAAGGAATAAAAGCCAGGAAGACATGGGCCCTGTCTGGAAAAGAGTGAACAATCCTATGTGGCTACGGCAAGGGTGTGTGCAGGATGAGGATGGAAGACTAATGCTGGAGGTGAGGACTCCAAACATCTGAGGAAGACTCACAGTGCCACTTGGAGGAATGTTCCGGTATTAAGTGGGTCAGGGGAGCTGCTGAATGGTTATAACTGAAGAAGAATGTTGCAATGCATTGCAGAAGTGTGTTTGCATTCACATTACAGAGATTGTTACTAACTTGATAGAAGGTGATTAAAGGCTCACCCTACGCAGCAGTCACCCAGGTTTTGAGACTTATCGTCAGGTATGATTCTATCCTATGTAACAGGACTTCCCAACCGAACTTTCTGTGATGATCAAGAATTTTTGTACCTGTACTGTCCAATCTGGTGGCCATATGGGGTTACTGACCACTTCACATGGGGCCGGGGGACTGAGAAATTAATCTTTAATTTTATGTAATTTTAAAGTATTTAAATATAAACATAAATAGCCTTAGTTTGCTGCTTCTGATTACTGTATTAGAAAATACAGCTATATAAGGATGTAGCATGAAAAGGAAAAGAAAACTTATAAAACATGTTAAATAATATAAGATTTTGGTCCATTGTGGTCCAGAAGTTTCTCCTATTTTCATTTCCAATACACTATCAGGTTAATTATCAGAAAATTTCTGCCTCATTATTAAACTCGATGTTTAGAACATTGTCAAGGATACCCTAAAGGGTATTATGGACCGAGATTCTAAGGTCTAATCTAATTTAACAAATCCCCAGTTTCTGTTTTCCTATCTGTTACAGTCACTTGACCAATTTTAATTGAATGCTCTCGTGTAGTGCTTATCAAATACCTTCAACCTTTTAAAATGCTTTGCTCAGTGGCAGCTCAGTTTTGAGGGTGGATTTCTTTTGGTGGCTGAGAGGAAAGCAACTCCAAAAAGTCATTTCATGCTCGGAGATTCGTGCAGCTATAATTGATTTAGGTGTTGGGCAAAACAGTCAAGGTGAGAAAACACATGCACAAAGAAAAGTCATTACTGTAGATGAGAGGAAATGTGTTTTTTGAAATACCATAGACGAAAACAGAAAAAAACAGAAGAGGTACTTTTCAAGGAAGATTGGATCAGATCAAGAAATTCCCAATAGCTAAATGAAATCTTTCAAAATTATGCTCATAGTAATGAACTGAACTATTATTAATAGTCTTTGAGATGAGAGTGAAAGTGATGACTAATGGATCCAGAGATGGATTTGACTCCTTCTGTCTCCAAATTCCACTCTTTGTTGGCTTTGAGGCACCTTAATGAAGCCCGAATGGAGTTGAAAAAAAAACTGTGCCTTAAATTAGACTAAATGACCTCAATGCTTTGGTGGAATAATGCAACAATTCCTATTCTCATCACAGTTACCCAAAATGGAGAAGGAACTGACAAAAGCCACTTGAATGTGGTAAAACAAACAAACATGCAACAACAAAAACCCAGCAACGTGGTTTGTGGATGAAAATCCAAAATTATCCAATTGCAGTTTGATATGCTTATGGGTTAGGTTGGCATTTGATTGGAAAACGATTTATATATTTATGTATACTGTATTTCAAGTTGAAAAAAATAAAAGGAATTAAGCTTTTATAGATCAAATAAGTATGAGAATTTTTTTTGTCAAAACTGCTTTGCTATATCAACAAAAATTTAAATATCTCCCTAACAGAGAACACTACAAACAAAGAACAACCCACCCATTTCTAATTCAAATTTAATTCTATCACAAATGTTAACTGAACTCTGATATATGGGGTTTATATTTGGGATGTGTGTTTAATCTAATGGAAGAGCTTTGACAGGAACAAATTGTGAATTCAGTTCTATATTAATCTTAGAGCTTCAGTTCATTATATAACAGCTCCTTCTCACAGAAGCATATTAAGAAAAAGGAACACTCAGAATGTTTGAGTGTACTTTAAATGAAAATGTAATTTTGCTATTTCTACTCATTTAGTCTTGATGCTTTGTGGTACTCAGAAAGAAGATTATTATTTTTTCCTTTGGAAAATGTTTTAAAATGTTGACTTTTGTTGAAGAAATTCTAAGATTGTAGTCATCAGTTGCATGCCTGCTAGAGACATAACAGGAGCATTTCAAGACTTAATGCACACACAGAGTCAGAAAAAAGGAAGGCTGTCTCATTGTGTGGTTCTGCTTAAGCAGCTAAGACGCTTTCCTTAGAATACCTCATGCAATGTCTTATTCTCATTGGCCTGAATGGGTCTCATGACATTCTGGAACCAATTGCTTTCAAAGGCAGTAGACCCAGACCTCTTTGGTTGCTTTTTAGACTTTTTAGATGTCTGCTGCACATGGAGAATGACATCTGTGTGGCCCTCTGTGGCGATCTCCAGAGATTGTTCCCAACCTCTAGCCAAATAACCTGGAGCGTCTGGCTACCCTTTTCCCCTCCCAGCTGAAATCCTGGCCCACAGCAGTCCTTTTTCTAATTAGTCTCATGGGTAAGCCCGGGACCTTATGCACTTCCCCTAAAGTCCAGGGCTGAGTGGAGCGAGGTTAGATATCACTGAGCATACAGAAGAAATGAGGTCAAGGGGAGAACAGCAGGGAAGTCAAGGGTAAGTGGACAGAGTATCCATTAAATTATTTTCCTTGGGGAACTCCCTTATTTCTTTTTTCTCCCACAGTCCGAATATTATCTTTATTTGCACAAAATATAATTATGCAAATATACTTTCCTTTGCAATATTAGCTACTGTCTATCTCTTATTAAAATGCGTTGAGCTGGAAACATCATTTTGTATATAATGTCGCTGGCATCCATAAAGAAGGGAGTGAAGAAGGAGAAAGAGTGGGAAGATGGCAAGTGAAGGTGCTGCCATCTTTGGGAATTTCGTTGGCAAACATCCACTAACATTATCTATGAAACATAGGACATTTAATATTTCAAGACATATTGGAAAGGATAGTGCATGTGAGTTGCTATCCTGTAAGACACTTTCAGTCATTTGAGTCATTTATGACTGCAAAACGGTTGAGGATTTCTACTTTGTTCAAATGCATTATTGTCCTACTGTGAAAGTGCCTGGTGACCACAATGTCTTGGAATTAAGAATGTTTTGCTTCTTTAGGAAGCCTGATACCTAACTCTGCTTGAAATCTAACAGAATTTTTAGTTTATAAGGAAATATAATACCCCAACGTTCTTAAGTAATATCATCATTAACATGTGTATTAAAACATACTGCATGTTTTCTTATGCAACATTAGATAACAACATAATTGTTCTACCTGGATACTGGATTATATCAGCACATGTTATAAACAGATCATTTTCTAGAAACACAAAAAGAGCTGAGATGAACTTCAGTGCCCCTACTTTAATCACCAGGGACCAAAATTGCCTTACTTCAAACTCTTGAAATCTAGTAAAAATGGCTACTCATGTGCTTAGAGAATTATTTGTTCTAGATTTAATCTTACAGCTACTTAGGGGAAAAAAAGTTGAACTTAAAGGTAAAATGTCACTAGATGTATTTTCTAATCATTTTCAAAGCATGACTATCCTGCTTATGTTTAGTTATCTTGAGAATAAAGTTTTAATGCTTACCTCATGTTCCCTGAAAATTCCCCATATATTTTTCTCAGATGACCATTCTGGGTGAAAAGGCATATTTCTGTTTGTCTTGCAGCTGGAAAATCAGAAATAAGCAATGGAACAGTTGCTCCTCCAGACATCACTTTATGATATATAAGCCACAAAATATTAAGGTTAATCCATCAGGTGTCTACACTACAATGCATGTCCCAGGCATAACTAAGAAGCCCTATAAATGTGAAAATTTGGCATACATCATAAACAACTGCACAAACACCATCAGTGTCCTTTACAGCAAAGAATGTAGTTACAACACAGGATGTTCAAAATCCTGTGCGGTATTAGCTGGGGGAGTTCAAGTGTTCCTCCATGAGTGTTTCAAATAAATTTAATGGCACAGTCTTCTCAGTAACCTCTAAACATGCATCTTACAATAGATGATATGAATTATTTTTCCTTTTGAGTTGAATTGGGCACATTCCTGTACATAGTCCTGTGCAGGGATGATAAAATATGAATAAAACACATTCTATGCTCTTAAGGAGAATGCAAGTGAGGACAGAGAGAAAATATCCATATGAAAATCAGGTGGCATGTAATACTTGCCAGATTGGGGATTCCCTAAGAATCATGTAATTCAGAGCAAGCAGGCACAAGTTGGAGCGGGTAGCTAAGACTTCCTGGGAGCTGAAGGGGAAGTAAGAACTCCAAAGACCCCAAAGGCAGGTGGAGAAATTAGTGAGTCATGGCCTGGGGGGAAAATTTCATGATATTTTATTTTGGGATAGAAATTGGAGGAGAGAAAATCAATACCTTTTTTTTTTTTTAAATGAGTGGTTTCCATGATAATTAAACTAACATTTTACCAAAGTAGATTTTATACCCTGACTTCTAAATAAGTAAAGATGTAAAGCAAGGGTTTGACAGGTGTTTTAAGTGGCATTCTCTACTCTTGGAAAAATGGTCTTTTGCATACTAGTTCACCTTTGCACACTAGAACGAGTGGCTCTGTGGAATCTTTGAGATAGTTTCCTAAACTGATAATATCTCTGGGTTTCCAGACAATTCAAGGGCTAGATGGGGAGGAGAGTAATTATGAACAAAACTGAATTGGTTTTAAATATATTTGTAATAGATTTTCAGATGAAGATGCTTACTCAAATTACCAATAAGAGTATTGGATCACGAGGTCAAGAGATCGAGACCATCCTGGTCAACATGGTGAAACCCCGTCTCTACTAAAAATACAAAAAAATAGCTGGGCATGGTGTTGCGTTCCTGTAATCCCAGCTACTCAGGAGGCTGAGGCAGGAGAATTGCCTGAACCCGGGAGGCGGAGGTTGCGGTGAGCCGAAATCACGCCATTGCACTCCAGCCTGGGTAACATGAGTGAAACTCCGTCTCAAAAAAAAAAAAAAAAAAAGAGTATTGGGATTTCGGAAATGTTGAGATTCCGTAGTTGACCATTTGACCCAGTAAGTTATAATAAGACTTTGCTTTATGGAGCTGCTTCCTGCAACAGGGTGTGCCTTAATACTGCTGATTAAAATGGCAAGAACAGAAGGAAAATAGGATTGGTTGCAGGGATACCTGGGACCGACAATGAAATATGCCCTTTGTCTACAGAGTATGCTAATAGGATGTGGGGGCCATATTCAAAATGAGGGTTTTTGCATTGTGACTTTTTTGACATCTATAAAAGTAATCTTTTAACCCCTCTTTTATCAGGTGTTCATCTGTCTTCACAATTAAGACTCTGAGGCATACCTTGAGGTCAGTCAGTTGAAGCAGACACCCTAGTTCATTTGATAAAATGGTGCACCGAGGCATGAATCAGCCCCAGTCTGCCCACAGTTCCTCATCCCCGCAAGGGAAAAGAAGGTCATTTCATGACACTGTATTTATACAGGTATTTCCAAAATATGAACTCAGTGTGACCTTGGCACTTACCAGATAATTTGAACCATTATAGAAATGAGAGCATGTTGTAAAAACATACAGAACACAGACAAGTCATAACTTCTGCAAAAGCCAATTGCTTCATCATAGCAGCATTTTTCTCATTATTTGCTAGAATAAATAAATACTGAAGCCAGGAATAACTCACTTATTTAAAATTGGTAAAATGCACAAGTGCCATAACTAATAAGTCTTACGATTAGGAGCTAGGTTGAAAGCTCTACATCATGAGTTGAAGTTAAGAAATAGAAAGCTGGAGTAACCTTTAGGTAAAAAATATTACTCCTAATACTAATATTATAACATGTCTCATATTTGTCATAGCTCTACCATTTTTTCCCATGGAGACCGCATGTTTGTGAGCAGACGGCTGTTAGGTGTTTTTGTCTCTCTCTTGTAGACATTTGAGTTCTTTGCAGACACACTGGAGCATGGGGAGGCTGAAGACCAGGGAATGCCTGTGGGAAGTGAGTCAAAGAGCAAACAGGTGGTGCATCTGCAGGGTGGGGGCCAGGGTGCGGTAGAAATACTCATCCAACGGCAGGACAGTTTTGTACAGAGTCCTAGAATGTTTCAGAGACTGCACAGAAACTCACTATTCTTGCCTGCAAGAAAGCTAGAATGCCTTGTCTGAGCCAGACCTCAAGTCCATGCATGCTCTTAGCTTCTGCACCTATGCTATGCTCCTTGGGAAGGCTTAGGGGCTACTGTGGGTGTTAGGTTATTGGTCAGCAAAGTCTAGTCCTTTGCAAGGCAGACTGATACTCGTTTGAATATAAAGACAAGACACTCCCTTGAAAGAGAATGCATGTGTATTTTTTTCCAGCCAGCTGTAAAAATGGAGACTCCTAGAAAAAATGGAATTCAAACAAATTTGTGTTTCTTTTAAATGCCACCTTCCTTTTAAATGAGCAGTGGTTTTGCTTGTCACCCCCTTCCCTGAATTAACATGTCAGGATATTTAGAATATTATGTAAATATCAGCTAAAGTATCCTAATGTTTGTATAGGAATACCAAGAATCCTAATACATTTCCTGTATTGTATCTAAAAGTTTTCTATGAAAACTTGAACCAATACTTGAAATGGTACTTAAAATTTTGCTATGGTTCTTGTAAATCATCTTTGTTTAATAGAATTACAATATAAGCCAAAATTTGAGGTATCTATGTAATGTTTAAAGATCTAGTAGCCACACTGAAACAGGAAAAAGAAACTGGTGAAATTATTTTATAGTATATTTTATTGAACCCAATATATCCCCAATATTATAATTTCAACATAAACTCAGTACAAAAATATTAATGAGATACTTTACATTCCACTTTTTAAATGTTCCATCTTTGAGATCAGTGTGCATTTTACACTTGCAGCACATCTCAATTTGGAAGTGCCACACTTGAAATGTTGAATAGCCACATGTGGCTACCGGCTACTATGTATGGAAAATGTGGCTCTAATTATAGTTGCTGTGGTTAAGCAATGTTGACAGAATGAGATTTCCTGGGCCTCTGCATCCACCCAATATCACCATTAATAGAATTGATTCTCTCTAAAATCTTAGGATTTTATACCACAAATATAATGCTGGTATGGAATAGCAGGTACTTAACCTAAAGTAACCTTAACTAGAGACCAGAAGATCTTCACCCCAAATCCCCAGTCACATTGATCATTTCTCAGAACCACTTGGAGAGTCAAAGTTTTCAATAAACACATGTGTACATTGAATGAATTTAACCTCAAAGACAAAGGCTATGATTTAGGATGAGTTGACTTGAAGTCAGTCTACTTCAGCATGACTTCAAGTCACCTAAGGACAAACCACAGTGAAGCTTCTAATCCAAACTTTGGTGTCAACCTCCCTGGAAGTAGAGTTGGCAGGGACCTAGTATATTATGTAACAAATCTTCATCTTCTTATAGATGAAAAATCCAAGGTTTGGGAAGTATACTCAAGTCACCTAGGACTTTGATAAAGACATATTTTTAAATAAAGCAAGACATTCTCATCATTAGAAATATTCATTGTGATAAGATGAGGCAAAATGCATAAAGTAAGGACTTCAAAGTTTACGGCTATCATGTTTTCACCTATCTTTTCAGATCTCCTTAGATTTGTATGAGACATTCCAAAATTAATTAAGACTTTTCACTTCATGACTATAAACAGATTGATTACAAATTTGGGATAGGACCAAAATACATGTAGTCATGCTGTTTTCTCAGGTACACAATTCATATATGATCACTTTGTCCCTCTAAAATATCCAAATACTGCAGAAACATACAGAGTGAAATGGATGAATTTTCTCTCACCCTCCATCCTTCTTGATTCAGGTCCTATTTCCCTTTTCAGAGACAAACATTGCCAGTTTGATCTATAACCTATGATGCTTTTCATAAATTCATATACACATAACACTTGTTTTAAATGAGTATTTTATATTAGGAGAGTTTTAGATTTACAGGGCAGATGTGAAGATAACACAGAGATTTCTCACCTATTTCCTACCCCATTTCCACTATTCTTTTTTTTTTTTTAACTTTTATTTTAGGTTTGAGGTGCATGTGCAGGTTTGTTACATAGGTAAACTTGTGTCATGGGGGTTTGTTGTACAGATTATTTTGTCTCCTAGGTATTAAGCCCAGTGCCCATTAGCTATTTTTCCTGATCCTCTGCCTCCTCCCACCCTCCACCCTGTAGTAGGTCCCAGTGTGTATTATTCTCCTCTATATGTCCTAGTGTTCTCATCATTTAGCTCCCACTAATAAGTGAGCATATGCGACATTTGGTTTTCTGTTCTTGAATTCATTTGCTAAGGATAATGGCCTCCAGATACATTCATGTCCCTACAAAGGACATGATACTGTTCTTTTTTATGGCTGCATAGTATTCAATGGTATGTATGCACCACATTTTCTTTATCCATTCTATCATTGATGGGCACTTAGGTTGAGTCTGTGTCTTTGCTATTTTGAATTTCACTATTCTTAATCTCTTACATTAATGTAGTATATTTGCTACCAGTAATAATCCACTACGGATACATTCTTATTTATTGAAGTATAAGCTTGTTTTAGATTTTCCTACTTGTTTTCTAATGTCTTTTTTCTGGTCCAGGATAACATCCAGGACCAGATAGCATCCAGATGTAAGCATCATGTCTTCTTTGGATTCTCTAGACTTGTAATTGTCTCTGAGATTTTCCTTCTTTTGGATGACTCTGACAGTTTTGAGAAGTACTGCATGGGTATTTTACAGAGTTGATGTTTTTCTCATGACTAGGCTGGGGTTATGAGTTTTAGGGAGACAGACCTCAGACGTGAAGTGCCATTTTTAATATGTGACTCTTAATTGTTTAGCAGCAACTCATAAGTTTGCTCTAATGGAAAACCAACATAAACATCACTGCATAAAAACAAAGTTTTTCCTTTGATGTGGTCTTTTTCTTCAAATATTTTTAGTCATAAAAGTGGAACAGTTATCTCAAAGAAATGGGAGTTAAGTTAAACTCCTTGGTGATGCTTCCAGGAATTTCTCAACCATTTTCTTTCCATGCATAAGTGATGGTTGTCACCCTAGCTGATGTCCAGGCAGGTTTATTATGTGTTAAGCATGATTTGGTTTTAAGCTGTTCCTGAAAAATGAACCTGTCGCCCAGCAGAATGGCATTTTCACTTTCCTTTCAGTGTCCTGTGTGATTGGCATCCCAACCAATGATAATGCTGACATCTACTGTTTGTTCACACACCATTGATACGGACTCACTAAATAGCCTGAGGCACCTCTTCTCAATGCCACAAGCACTTACCCTCTGAGTTAATTAAATGGGTAAAGGAGAAAAGAAAGATGGTAATGCAGAATATATGGTTAATGAAATTTATAGTAAAGAAATCTAAGAGTACAAAAGTAAATATCATAGAAAAAGTATCAGGAAGAGGGAAATTAGAAACCTCACCTTCTTACAATCATGAATCATTGGAACGTGTTTATGGAATATCTTAGCTCTGTGCTTCCCCTGGTGAGAGGTAAAAACTCAGTTTGGTCCACTCTACATCTCCAGAGTGATGTCTTCTGGAGATGCCATTCCATTCTAAGATAGAGCAGGCCCAGCGAAGTTTTTCTGTGAAAGGCCATGGAGTAAACATTTGCAGCTTTGTGAACCACATGGCCTCTGTTTCAGCCACTCAACTCTAAGGATGTAGTGTGAAAGCAGCCTGGGCAATATGCAAATTAGGGGGTGTGTGTGTGTGCATTCTAATAAAACTTTATTTTACAAAAAAGGCAGTGGGCCCATAAGCCAACCTCTGATATAGAGACAAGAATGGTAAACAAGAGTATGCCTTTCTGATTCAAATAGGGAAAGACAGAAAAAAATGACAGATTGAAAAAGAAATTCAAAGAGAAAAACACAATTATTGCTGGCATCTCATTTTCCTAATGTGGCAGTCCGTTCTTGTGTCACTATAAATAAATACCTAAGGCTGGGCAATTTATGAAGAAAAGAGGATTAATTGACTCAAGGTGCTGCAGGCTGTACAAGCATGGCTCCAGCTTCTGCTGCTGGTGAGGCCTCAGGACACTTATAGTCATGGTGGAAGGCAAAGGAGAGCAGGTAATGTCACATGGCAAGAATGGGAGTGGGAGGGGTGGGGAGGTGCCGCTCTTAAACCACCAGATCTTGCATGAACTCAGAGCAACAACTCACTCATTATCTTCAGGACGGCACCAAGGCATTCATGAGGTATCCGCCTCCATGACACAAACACCTCCCACCAGGTCCCATCTCCAACATTGGAGATTACATTTCAACACCAAATTTAGAGGGGAGAACATCCAAACTATATCACCTGATTTCTATGGTATTCATTTTTTGTTGCTGCTTAATGGATCGCTACAGAGGTAGCAGCTTGAAACAATACCCATCTAACAGGTCACATAGTTCAGTAGGTCAGAAATCAGGTGGGCTCATCTGGTTGTTCTAGGTAGGGTCTCAAGGGTGAAATCAAGATGCTGGCTAGCTGGCCTCTTATCTGAAGGCTCCTAGAAAAATTCCACTTCTAGGCTCATTCAGGTTGTTGGTAGATTCCATTTCCTTGTAGTTGCAGGGCTCAGGTTCTTGTTTCTTTGCTGGCTGTCATTCCAGGGCCTTTCTCAACACATTAAGGATGTTACATTTCTTCTCCTCATATGGTTTCTTACATGTTCAAGCTACCAACAAAGAGCTGAATCCTTCTCAGTCTGCAAATCTCCCTGACTTCTTACGTCACTTGCCAGAGAAAGTTCTCTTCTCATAAGGGCTTATGTGATTAGGTCAGTCCATTCAGGTAATCTCCTTATTTCTGAATCAGCTATACATATAACACAACACAGTCAGGGGAGTGGTATCACATCACATTCACAGACTCCAGAGATTTCAGTGAAAGCTTTAGGGGCCAGCTTTAGAATCTGCCTACCACATGTACCTTACAACTTTGTCCTTAGAATTAAATAAAATAAACCAAATAAAATGCCCTAGAATTGAGTCTGGAAGCAGAAGTTTGGCCAAAAATATCAAATTGAAGGTGTCTCAAAATTTGCAACATTTAGAATTTTGTTTTGTATCCCTTGCCTGTATTTTTAAATTCTTGCTTAGGTAAAATGTTATGTCCCCAAGTAATAGAGGAACTGTGAATGTCATCAGCACTAAACCATTGGCCATTCTTGATTTCATTTTCCTCAGTAGTAACGACTCAAAAATTCCATGCAGACCAAAAAAATTATGCCATCCCTTTATAAACGAGTTTAAGACACATTATATCTATTACACAAGGCCTCCTGTGGAGTCTGACATGCGGCTTGTTGAAGTCCAAATATATTCATTTACTCCTTGGTCCCAGGTCTTTGACACATTTTACAAATGTTGGCTCCAGTGGACTAGCACTCACTGGCTCTCACATGCTGGCATCCTAGGAGCCCGTGGCAGAGAGCACTGGGCATTTGTCAATCATATCACAGCATTCTCGGCGGGTGGCCAGCCCAACACTCCATCAACCAGACATCTGTGGGCTGAAATCTCTTTCTGCTTGCTTTATGATAAACAGAGATCCTTTTATGAGCTTAGCCTGTAAGCTCTTCCTTTTACCAAGCTGGTGTTTAATAATATAATAGAACCGAAATGATAACATGTTGGGCCTCATTATGGCAATATCGATCCTGGATGTAGTTTTGTGATGTGAGTTCTTGAGTCTGCCTGGTAACTCCGTGGGAGGCTGTGGGTCTCTGTCAATGCGGTTGTAGAATCCTCTATCAGAGGGATGATGGAGTATGTTTTTCCCAGCAGAGGTCAGGGATTCTGGGGTGACAACATGTCGGCTGTGTAGGATTCCCATCTTGGGGACTTGTACTGCCTATCCAAATTAGTCAAAGTATATGAATAAGAGGTTTCCCAGGCTTGTTCTGAGAAAGAGGTTGAATAAACAGGTAGCAGCAAACTAAGGTGGTATTTTCTCCGATTCCATGTGTCTGTTAACTCACCACCCAGAAGTTGGGTAGCATACAAGATAAATCGCCAGAATTTTTGAAAGGACAGTGGATACTCTAGGACATATAAATTATATAGCCTGCTGTTCACTAATATGGACACAGTGGGTATTAATATCTTCATAGAAATGCCTGTGCATGAGGAATGGCTACACTGCAAGTTTTTTTTGTTGTTGTTGTTTGTTTTGTTTTCTTGTTTTTTGAGACAGAGTCTCACTCTGTCACACAGGCTGGAGTGCAGTGGCACGATCTTGGCTCACTGCAACCTCCACCTCCCAGGTTCAAGCGATTCTCCTGCCTCAGCCGCCAGAGTAGCTAGGATTACAGGTGTGTGCCACCACACCCGGCTAATTTCTTGTATGTTTAGTAGAGATGGGGTTTCATCATGTTGGCCAGGATGATCTCGATCTGCTGACCTCATGATCTGTGCGTCTTGGCCTCCCAAGCTGCTGGGATTACAGGTGTGAACCCCGGCGCCTGGCTGCAAGTTTCTTTAAGATTATTGAACTCTGGGCCTGGCGCCGTGGCTCACGCCTGTAATTCCAGCACTTTGGTAGGCTAAGGCGAGTGGATCACGAGGTCAGGAGTTCAAGACCAGCCTGGCCAACATGGTGAAACCCGTTTCTACTAAAGATACAAAAAATTAGCTGGATGTGGTGGCACGGGCCTGTAATCCCAGCTATTCGGGAGGCTGAGGCAGCAGAATCACTTGAATCTGGGAGGCAGAGGTTGTGGTGAGCTGATATCATGCTACTGTACCCAGTCTGGGTGACAGGGTGAGACTCTGTCTCAAAAAAAAAGAAAAGAAAAGATTATTTAACTTTCTCTCTGAAATACTCCCTTCCCACCACCATTGACTCAACCTTCAGCCTCCTGTAGAAATAAAAAAATCCTATTTAGTCATAACTGGGACACTATCACCTCCAGGCCTGTGCCAGGGTCCAATGGCTTTACCCAGCATCAACATATGGATGGCTCTTAATGCCATGAGTCACACTGGTGGCAATGGAGGGGTCCCCTATTCCCCTGTCCTACGCAATATGGCTTCTTCGATCCAGGTGTTGGCTCCTTTTAGGTAGCATTGATCCCTGCTACACTGGGATTCTCTGATCTCTTGCCTGTCCATTCCTCATCTTAGGGTGACCTTCAGAGGTCCTCTTGACACACTCAACACTCCTTTCTTCCCACAACTTGGAGCTATTCAGATTGTCTTCTCTTGGAGCTCACACTTTGACACTGGACAGACTCACTCTCCCACCTCAAGCGACACCTGGTTTCTCCTCTGCAAAATTTCTGAGTCAAAAAAAGATCCAGCAACCTCCTGAGAATGGCAGGAGGCAGGCAGGAAATAGAGAGGGCTTACATATTAACATCTCGATAGAGTATCTTGTCACATAGATAAGTGAAGGTGTTTTCCTTATTAATAGTCCTGGGAAAATATAGGTCACATTCCTGGATCATAAAATGGCAGTGATTTGGTGTCAACTAAGAAAGCAGAAAAAATATGAGGCATTGTAGAAACATTAGCAAGCAGTTTGCACATATATTAATACTAATTTTTGTTTCTTTTTTATGATAGCATAAAACATTTATTTAATAGCCTAATTTAAAAATTGGATTGTTTATGTGTAAAATGATGGAGACAATTTATGATGGGAAAGAGATTGGGCCACTGTAACGAATGAGAAAATAGCACTCAGGAAGGCTCAGATTGTTAGAAATTTCCAAATTCTCAAGTCTACTGATACTCCACTTAATTTTTCTCACTCTAAAATCTCCAAATGCTTGGATCGTTCATACTAAAGGGATTCCTAATAACCACATGGAACTTATTCTTCCCAAGTTATTACATTATTAGCCATTTGCATATCATTTCCTGCAGTTAAGATGAAGGAAGGGCTATAGTCCTCATGTCTTTGTGCCTCTCTTTTCCCAAACAGTGCCTCTCAGAGAAAACTACAGTTGACTATGGACAGACACATTTCTTATTGTTCTAGCTCTCCCATGAAGCATAAGAGAGCAAGATGGGAAGTTATGTGTTCGAAGACTTGTTGAGAAAATAGATTTTATCTGGAAGACAAGAAATCCTGCCCCAGCTCAGGAGGCTCAGGGAAAGCTTTCTTGGGTAATTAAGTTTTGAACCAAGACCTGGAGATGGGAAGAACTGGAACACATTCTGGTCACTGGAAAGGAAACACTCACTGTTAGGAAGTGAGTCCTAAACTGGCAATGCCTGCCAGAAGAACAGCATGGACAGAGTGAGAACTGAGCAAGGAAAGCTTGGCAGAACCCAATAAAAGTGTCCATGGGGATGGCAGGGAAGGCCTTGTGCTATCAAAATTCAAGACTATTTCTCAGGTAAGGTTTTTGTTTTTGGGTTTTTTTTTTTTTTTTTTTTTTTTTTTTTAGAGATAATATCTGGCTCTGTCACCCAGGCTGGCGTGGAGTACAGTGGCGCAATTATAGCTTAATGCAGCTTCCTTGACTTCCCAGGCTCCAGCTATCCTCCCACCTCAGCCGTCTGAAATAGCTGAGACTTCAGGTGTGCACCACCATGCCCAGCTAATGTTTTCATTTTTTGTAGAGAGAAGGTCTCACTATGTTGCCCAGGCTGGACTTGAACTCCTGGGCTGAAGCAATCCTCCGGCCTCGGCCTCCCAAAGTGCTGGGATTACAAGCGTGAAGGCACTGCACCTGGCCAATTTTTTCTTTAACCTACCCAATAAAGCAAATAGTGGGCTCACTTGAGATACATCTTTAACAACTAATAAAATATGCAAGACATATTAGAGCAGATATTTAATTCTTTGTTGACTTTAAGGACAGAGGACATTGGAATGTTGTGATTGTGAAGTTTTGTATACTCTAGTTTTGTTTGTTTTTCCTATTTGAATTGAATTTTACATCTACGCATCTTATACTGTGGAAACTTACCAAAGAGACACAATTCTAAGAATATAGAAATGGGCAGTATTTTAAACTATTTGAATAATATATTTTCTTTAATTCAAAACATGAAAACATTATTTCAATGTGTAATGAATGTGGATATAATAACATTAAATGAGATATTTTTACATTTTTATTACTAAGTCTTCAAATTGAACTAGCTATATTTCTTGTTTATTTTTTCTTCAACTTTCTGGGATATGTGTACAGGATGTGTAGGTTTGTTACATAGATAAACATGTGCCATGGTGGTTTCCTGCACCTATCAACCCATCACTTAGGTATTAAGTCCAGCATCCATTAGTTATTCTTCCTGATGCTCTTCCTCCCTTCATTGCCCCCCACACCCCAGTGTGTATTGTTCCTCACTATGTGGCCATGTGTTGTCATCATTCAACTCTCACTTGTGAGAACATGCAGTGTCTGGTTTTCTGTTCCTGCATCAGTTTGCTGAGGATAACAGCTTCCACTTCCATCCATGTCCCTGCAAAGGACATGGTCTCATTCCTTTTTATAGCTGCATAGTATTCCATGGTGTATATGTACCACATTTTCGTTATCCTGTCTATCATTGATGGGCATTTGGATTGATTCCATGTCTTTGCTATTGTGAATAGTGCTGCAATGAACATATGCATGCATGTATCTTATAATAGAATGATTTATATTCCTTTGGGTTTATACCCAGTAATAGCATTGCTGGGTCAAATGGTATTTCTGCCTCTAGATCTTTGAGGAATTGCCACACTGTCTTTCACAATAGTTAACCTAATTTACACTCCCACCAACAGTGTAAAAGTGTTCCTTTCCCCACACCCACCCCCGGCAACATCGCCAACATCTGTTGTTTTTTGACTTATAATTAATCACCATTCTGATTGACATGAGATTCTGTCTCCTTGAAAGTGACCTGCATAGGTGTTTATTCTATTATTTTTCTGGACTTTTCTATAATGGAAGTATTTTGTGATAGCGTTTAGGGCCAAATTTCATGGAAGAATCATTCAGGAATAAGTTGATAACTCTTTTGAGAAGCATTACTATGAATTGGTTAGGGAGATGCTGTGTAAGTTTGAGGGGGATGTGGGGTGATGTGGGTGCAGGGTGTGTGTGTGTGTCTCTGTGTGTGTGTGTTGTGACTTAATATGGGCGATAAAGGAGTTTATTTGTAATATTAGGGGGATGTTCTAGAAGCGAGGAGAACCATGGTATGTATGAGCGAAAATGGAGAGCTTAGGCTCAAATCCAGCAGGTACGTTTAGGGTTACAAATAGAGCATTCAGGATTGCATCGGGATACACATCATGTTAATGATGCTTATAGTAGGAACATGAAGGAGTCCCAGGCTGATGGCTTCATATGTTCCAACCGAAGTAAGAGGCAAGGACTTCATTTGAAAATAGGTTTTAAGGAGCATTAAAGACAAATCATTCAAAAGGATTACAAGAATCTCAGAAAGGGATAGGATACAGGGACAAAACAGATTGGGGCAACTGGAAAAGAAAAGTTCAGGGGATATCCACTAAATCCCTTCAGGAAATACACATGTCTGAGGAATTGTGGAGACATCTGCAAGTAGCTGCAGGCTTAACTCAAGGATAGCCAGGAAACCTGTTCCCATTTTAATAAAACCAGTGAGACAACTGTTCCAATTCTGTGAATGGATTTCAGCCCAGGAGAAAGATAACTCTAAGTTATTTTTCTTTTCTTTTTCCTATTTGGTTTTTATTTAAAGACATGGCTGTGTATTTTTATCGTTAAACCAACCCAGAGTGCTTTGCAGCCATCTGCACTTACTTGCCTGGATGATAGCGCTATTTTCTTCGGTTTGGTTGGAGTCACTGGCCTTGGCTAATGCCTGCATTTCAAGCTCTTCTTCATTTGCCAGCCTTCCCTGACTACTTGGTCCCACAGTGAATTGTTTCAGCGCCAGTCCCATTAATCAGGCTTTTGCTAAATCTTTACAGCTTGGGAAGAATTTTTACTCAAAACATTCAAAACCAGCATTTCACGGAATTCAGCTGTGGCTAACAATAGGCAGCCTTGTTGGTGGGGACCACATTCAAAGTTAATGGGCTTGAAGGAGCATTTCGGAGCCTGTTTGAAGGCCTGGGAGCCAAACCCAGCCTGCCCAGTTATCAGCAGCTCCTGGTATAATTAGGATGCTCGGGGCTGACTCAAGAGCCTTGCAGACATCGCTGCCAGCTCTGAAATGGGGAAAAGTTCATGCATCTTCATACAGACTATTCTGAACCCTCCCCTGTAAGAGGCACAGATTGGCCATGAAAATAAAATCAGGGATTGTGTAGCAGGGGCTTTGTACTGCCCTCAAACTGGGGTCATACTGGCCAGATTTTCCCCCTTGCCACAGAACAAAAGCACACCAATAAATTTATTAAGTCTAAGTTATTTGCAAGTCATGTGCTCTTTGCAAATCAAGAGTAGATTATGAGGATGATGCCTTCTTTACACAAAGGATTTGAAGCTTAAGGGGGAACCCAGACAGCAATTGAGGACAAGGTGCCCTTCCAAATAAAAAGCACTTCTGGGAGGTGTTTATGCAAACCATGTATAACACCCACTTTGCCTTCACATTTTAAAAAACTACATATTTTTGAACCTTTTGATTGTTAAACTCAAAGTTATATTTTACACACCATGAAATATTCGGTCACTAATCAGCAATCTGCTGATTAAGGCATAAATTACATTTTTCTAACATCATGAGCATGTCATTTTCTGAATTCTACAGACTGAATATTTTAAATTAGTAGAGTTTATTTCTTAGAGAGGTTTTCAGTTTACAGAAAAATTGAACAGGAAGTACATAGTTCCTATATATTCTCTATCTCCATTACCCCTCCCCAACACCAATTTCCGCCATTATTAACATCTTGCAGAAGATGATCCAATTTTGATGCATTAATTAAAGTTTACAGTTTATATGAAGATTCACTTTTTTTTGTTGTCATTTTCTATGAGTATTTCTAAATACATATTTTGAGTCAATGATTATAATGTCTTACAGAATTGTTTCCCTGCCCTAAAAATCCTCTGAGATCCGTCTATGCTCCTCATCTTTCCCCAATCTCTGGAGACCAGTGATTTTTAGTTTTTAAATTTTTAAATCTTGTACAATTGACCCTTGAACAACATGGGTTTGAACTGTGCATATCCAGTTACACACGGATGTTTTTCAACCAAATTCAGAATGAAAATACAGTATTTTTAGATGTGAAACCTGGTAAATGTACATAGAGGGATGAATCTACATGGATATATAGGCAGGGCACCTGAAACCAACCCCCTGCTAATACCGAGGGACTACTGCACATTTTGCTTCTAAATATCTTCTTTTATCAAACCTCTGTTTTTCTCCTGAAATTGGCCAATACCAAGAGATTGTGACAGTAGTTTTAGATTCAAATATTGTCCTATCAAACTTTTTTTAAAAATTCAGTTTCATCAAATGTTAATGAACTCCTTTGCTTTTGTATTAATAACAAAAATTATTCAATATCCCCAGACAAAATGAAAAGAAATATATAATGAGTATACTAGAAATAAAATATATATTATAGGGTTATTTGTGATTTAAATTTAAAGAAATATATTTCAAAGCACTTAGATGAAGTATGGTTTGAAATTATCTGCATAAACTGTCATATAAGTGTAAAACACACAATTCTAATCTACCTGAAATTTTTTAAAAAATTATATTTGGGCACTCACAATTGACTCACAACATGTATTGTTACTTTTTGCTTGTTTGTTTGTTTTTGAGATGGAGTTTGGCTCTTTGTTGCCGAGGCTGGATTGCAGTGGTGTGATTTCGGCTCACTGCAACCTCCACTTCCTGGGTTCAAGTGATTCTCCTGTCTTAGCCTCCTGAGTAGCTGGGATTACAGGCACCCACCACTATGCCTGGCTAATTTTTGTATTTTTAGTAGAGACAGGGTTTTACCATGTTGGCCAGACTGGTCTCGAATTCCTGACCTCAAGTGATCCACTTGCCTTGGCCTCCCAAATATCATTACTTTTAAAAGTAAATATTGGTCAGGCCTGGTGGCTGACATCTGTAATCCCAACACTTTGGTAGGCTGAAGCAGGAGAATTACCTGAGCCCAGGAATTTGAAACCAGCCTGGGAAACATGGTGAGATGCCATTTCTGCAGAAAATTTTAAAAATTATCCGAGCATAGTGGTGCATGTCTGAGGCGGAAAGATCACTTGAGTCCAGGAGGTCAAGGCTACAGTGAGCTATGATCACACCATGGCACTCCAGCATGGGTGAAAGAGCGAGGCTCTGCCTCAAAGAAAAAAAAGAAGAAATAATTTAAAAATAAAATTTTAGAAGTAAAAGTATATTCTTGCCTTTCCTGAGGCCATAGGTGTGGGCTGAAGGCAGGTGACTAAGTCTGATAGTCATCTCGCTGGGAGTGAAGTCTTCTTTTTCCCCAGACATCCTTATCACAATCTTCCAATCTTGTTCTTTTGAAGAACGTGGGCAGCCAGTCAAAGCAGCAGGCACTTCCCATGGGCCACTGATGGTCCATGCCTCAGGCCATCTTTCCTTCAAAGCAAAAGGGACAACTGAATGTATTGCTTCAAGTTCTGCTCACTTAGAAGTTGCCCTTCACCTTCATATTTCACCATTCTCATTTCATAGGGAAACCTTGCTGTGCATGTCCAATGTCAAGATTTCTGGGATGGCGTGTTTTAAAATACAGGTTTGATCATTATTCAGGTATGGTGAGGGTAACAAGTCTCAGGAGATGATTGCCACGAGAAAGATAGCTTGTTACTCACAGTTTCCAGAGGGCAGAGCAAGCCCTGCCTTGCAAAGCCACACAGGGAAGCACTGGGGACAATCAGGAGGAAGAGGGAGCCAGAGGAAAATGTGGATAAGAGTCATTACTATGGTTTTCCTGGGAAGGAATGGACAAGGGAAAGTAGGCTAGGCAGATTTACAATGGATTAGTTGGAATAATTTCAGCGAGCCCTGGGGAGTATAGAATTCCCCCAGTTTTCTGATTCCTGGCTCTGGGGTGATTAATGGGGAGAGGGGGAAATAATGGCACAGAGTCTAAGAGCCCAATATGGGAGGCATTGGATGGTATGGGCTGTGAACTGGTGACTTTGCCTAGGAAAGAAATGCTCCCTGGGAGCCATATGCTATCTCCAGGAATTGGCTAGTCCTGGGAGGAGCAGTTTCACAAAGATCAGTAAGGTCCTAGATGTCAAGGCCTCACAATACAGAATTGAAAGGCATGATTAACATATGGGAGTCAGTTGGCTCACAGTTCATGATGAACCATTTGTGTTTTATACTCACTTGCTGCAGCGAGCCAGGGGATGGTTCTCAAATGGAAAACTTAGAGTTGAAGAGGGCATGAGTTGGCTCTGGAACACCATTGGGCTTCTCCAGAAACTTCATTCTGCATCCTTATCTACTGAATTGCAGAGAAGGGTGGAATACATTCTGCAGAGGAGGAGGAGTGGTGCAACCAGAGAATGCCATGAGAGGCATTCATGCAGCCACGGCGCCTTTCAGGCTTAGTGTTCCTCCACGCCAGTCTGATATTATCTGGAGAAGGAGTGTGAACTACTCCATCTGGGTCACTTACCGCCTCCTGTACCTATTAAGTGTGGCCATGAGGTCGTGACGATGGAACACAAAGTGCTGGCCCAGATTGGGAAGCATTTTATTTTTATCACTGATTCAAGACAGTGTATATAATTGTGTGTGTGTGTGAGAGAGAGAGAGAGAGAGAGAGAGAGAGAGAGAGAGTGTGTGTGTGTGTGTGTGTGTGTGTGTATACAATGCATATTGTATATCATGGGAACTAGCCTTTCCTTGTATGTTAGATTTTTAAGCCCATAGCAATGTCAGTATTTCCACTCAGCAGGCTTCCCTTCCCATCCTCCAATATAGCACCCATGGGTGGACCCCTCTGATCACTTCCAGTTTGGCATGGAGCACCTATTTCTAGTTTGGAAAAGGGCTGTGCACAGTGTCCACCACACCACTTCTGACTCCAGGGCACAGATTCCTCATCCTCCCTTTGCTGTTACATCAGAGCACATGGCTGTGTTCTGATCCATGGAATAGAGAAAAGGACATAGCTGCTTCCAGGCCTGCCCCTGAACCTTGTCCCACAGAATGCATTAGGTCTCTTATACCCTGCTGGGTGATGTGGGAGGTCAGCGTGTTCTAGACCCTACAGCTGGTGGAGATAGGAAGACACCCCGACTATGGTATAGGTGAGAAATTAATCTTTCTTAGGTTAAGTCATCGAAATGTATAAGCGTGTTGGTAGCCATATCACAGTCTATTCTGTCCTGGCTAGTCATAATATAGTTGATACATTTTGAGGGGATTGTTGTTGTTGTTGTTGTTATTGTTTGCTGTTCTACTGCGAATAACTTGAGGTTAGGTTTTTGGGTCCCAAGAACTTCTGAAGTGCTTTTCTGCTTTTCACATAGTAAGGTTTCAGCAATTAATTAATTAATAAAGCTAACAAGAGAAAGATGATGATTACGTATGTGATGTAAATGTAGATATATACAGATATTTCAATAAATGTGTGTGTGTATGTGAGATAAATATCTCACAAAGTAGGAAATATGTATATCACAAAGTAGAATATATGTGTTTCTTACATATATATAATTAAAATGGATAGAAGTAGTGGATTATTTCGTGTTTTAATTCATTGATTTGCTTTTCCTTCTTCTGAGTTTTTCAATTATTTATTTCTAGCTCTTAGAAAAAGTTTAAATTAAATTGAACTAAATTTTAGATTACATGCCTGCTTTTATAGAAACAATTTTAACCGTAATACATTCTTATGAAGGTAATAAACAGCAAATTGAAAATATATTGCCATGTGCATTGAAACTCAGTCTGTGGCCTTGATGTCTAATGCAACCCATATGGGTTATCAAATTGTGGTAAGGAGATGCAGAATAAAACAACTTATTCATGGGGGAAACATGGAAATGTAACAAGCATACTGTAATCTTTATAAGGCATTTATTTTTTGCATCACATCTGTGATGAGACACTTTTTAGCAGCAGTAGGATCATCGACAATTGTCTTTTCTGGGGACAGTGGCAGAAGAGGAAGCCCTGCTGGTGAAAAGAAACCTCATCACTAAAGAGCAAGACTGACCGTGTCCACTTTTTCTTTACCTTAATTCTATCACAAAAGTAAGGCTCATCTTATTTGGGAAGAACATCCCCTTGATAAGATAGAAAATGTCACTAACTTGACAAGGAGAAGAACAAGTTAATGAGATTTCACCTATTCACACTCTATATCTCTGGGTAAAAGACCATATGAAAATCAGATATTATAAAATGTAGCCTCCCATCAACTTTATTGGGTAGATATGATTAGACCAATTTACAAGTCAGAAAACAGCCTGCCCTGAGAGCCGAAGAATTGTCCTGAACTTACACTGCTAAAAAACCTTACTGAATACTCTCCTAATTACTAAGGAAACAAAATTCAGAAGGGAAAACACAGACATACACCAAACTCTACAAAACAAAACAACTCACAACATACAGAATGGTACAATTTAATCTCACTACCTCATGACTGTAAATGTAAATAGGTGCAGAGGAAAGAGGAGGAGCCAATGGACCTGAATCCTAACCTCTCACTCTTAATCCCAATGCTGGCCACCCTCCTTATCCTGGGATTCTATTTGGCATGAGTGAGCCTGACGATGAGTGCAGATGTGATGTTTTCTCTTGGATTGTAGCTGGACACTCACTTCAGACCCATATTCATGGAAATTCTGAGAGCAGTCAGGTCTCAAATCATCATCTAAACAAGCTGAAACATGTTGCAGGAGCCTGCATTCTGCAAAGAGCTCCCTGTTTGCTTGTTTGTTTTCTTGGTTCTTTCCATTAGGTATGGGAAGTTGCTTCTCCCTGGCTTATTCCTTGATGAAGTTGCCGCATTAGATTTAGTGATTGTTTCACGTTGGTTCCAATAAATTTACAATAAAACAAGGATCAACAGGCAGTAAAGATTTATTTTGGCTGTCTTGGAACTGAAAACAAACTTAGTGCTTACTCTGAGGCTCTTATTTTCCTTAGCCAGGAAAAGTTCTTATCTTAGAAATTAGAGAAAGTTCTGTGTACACTAGTCTAAGTGAGGGGAAATGACAGGGGGAATGGGAGAACATGGGAGAAGGGAGGAAGGGAGACAGAGACAGTAAATTTATATTTGATAAGCATAAGCGGGAATGTAAAATTTCCATAGATAGGAGAAACAACAGAATATTTATGAGTGAGTGTGAGGTACATCTTTTCCTCAGTAAAATTTTAAGAAACTATAAATAGACTGATAGTCATCTTCTCAATTAAAAAAAAAAAATTGCCGGCCAGACACAGTGGTTCACGCCTGTAATCCCAACACTTTGGGAGGCCAAGGTGGGCGGATCACCTTAGGTCAGGAGTTCAAGACCAGCCTGGCCAACATGGCGAAACCCCGTCTCTACTAAAAATTCAAAAAGTTAGCTCTGCATGGTGGAGGGCGCCTGTAATCCCAGCTGCTGGGGAAGCTGAGGCAGAAGACTCACTTGAACCCTGGAGGCAGAGGTGGCAGTGAGCCAAGATCACATCACTGCACTCTAGCCTGGGCAACAGGAGCAAAACTCCATCTCAAAAAAAAAAAAAAATTGCCAAAGACTCTCTCCCCACTCCCTGACTATCCACAAAGTGAAAGATGAAAGTTATTTCTAGGTGATTTTTTCTACCATTTAAGGAAAATGAAATCTCTATGCTATTGAACTTTAAAGGAACTATTAATCTCAATGGTATTAAACTGACTAAGGCAATATAAAAAGAAGGAATACTTGTATTAAATATTATAAAGTAGATTAACTCTGATATTAAAATCTGAGAGAGATCAGGAAGTAAAAAGTTATATGCATACATAGGTGTCATCTCAACTATATAAATATTGATGCAAAGTCTTTATTGAAGTGAACATTTAATCCAAGAGTGTATTAAAAACTAATACCCCATGATGAAATGGTATTTATTTCAGGAACACCAGAATGTTTCCATACTAGGAAATATATTAATGTAATTCATGACATGATTAGGTTAAATTAAAAAGAAACTACTATTTCAATAAGTTTCAAAAAAGAATTTTATAAAATTCAACCCTTATTTCTGAAAAAACTTCTAAGTAACAAGGAAATAAAAGTAATTAAAATCATTTCAGCCAAATGACTAAATATGTCTTGAGAATAATGCCATCAAGAGATGTTCTGATGACATCAATAAGAAGAAAGGGGTGGCTGCTATCATTTTTTTCTTACAAATATCAATGTGGAAGTGCTATCCAATACAATTATTTAAAATTTTAAAGTGACTCAAACTTTGAAAGGCAAAATTAACATTTTGTAAGATGGTAAAGCCAAAAGAATTAGTAATAACCATAAACTAGTAGAAAACATAGGCACATTTAATAAGGTAGCCGGTTACAAAATCAGCATACACATGCATTTCTCCAAGAGTCAAACCACATTGAATTTATAACAGAATTTAAAAGTTCATTCATAATAGCACAAACTGTTAGCAACATTCAAGAACTCAAGCAACATCGTTCCCATCAGTCTTTCCTAAGCAATGTACTAGTGAACAACCTTCGGATGACACAAATTACAAAATATGTCAACTTGAGAATAATGCTATTAATACATTAAGTACCAAGTAAATTGTAGAACTAAGACAAAATATGAGTTTAAAATTGAGAGAATAGATGTAATTGTCATATAATCTTAACACCATATATGTAGTATAGTGATTAAAATGCAAGAGAATGGCAATAGTTTATGCCAAAAAAATTAACTTTTTTTTTGCTATGGTAATCGGTCTTAGGACTGTTTTACTGATATTGTTTTGTTTGTAATGTAGGATAAAGTATTTGAGTAATTATGAGACATTTAAATTCTCTCATCCCCTGTATCCTTGACTTTTAATGTAGATTTTCAATGTGGAGCAAAGATGTGATTCAAGAGGTTAAATAAAAACCTTGCACTCGTAAATTTGCATTGGAAACATTAGTATGAACTCTCAATGTTTAACATGTATTTTTCAGCTACACCAAAAGCTCTTGAAACAACAACCAGTATAGTAGAAATGACATTCCTAGCTCCCAGATTTTGATCTTGATACACATTTCCTACTTAAAAAAAAAAAAAAAAGGTTTCTCAGAAAAATGACTGATTTTTGGTCAGGAGCAGGGATGTACAAGATGGGACTAATACAACTGGACAAATTGAAACAAGAAAAATATCAGACTTCTAGAGTAAAGAAGCCAGCTTGAAGGAATTCACACTGGTCAAAGCTGCGCCAATTTGAACTTCAGTATGGATAAGATTTGAAATGAATTTGAACCATCAAATATGTTAAGATCTATGAATTACAAAGATATTTTGAAATAACACAAATTGTTTCCGTTGTGAAGATGAGAGGTAATCAATGTATTACGTTGAGAACCTATACTTTATTTTTCTGTATAAGCCACAGAATACTAGATGACAGTTATAAAGTTATTAAAGTTAAATAAATGAGTAAACAAAATGATCAAATTAGAACATTACCATTTTACAGCCCTCAATCACTTAAAAAATACAGTCATTGAGCACCAGAGACTGATGACATAAACAAGAGTGAGAGCGAAAGCCAGAAAATATGTGTCTCTTGATGGGAAATTTCAACTCCAGCTATGGTTGTGCCAAATGAATCATATCTGATTTTGATCAGACCAATGAATTCAGATGTGATTATCAGGAAATGCAGAAAACAGAGCAACCTATTTAACCACAATATAAATGTGCAATAAGTAATTTGCAGACTGTGGAAAACACTACAATTTAAACAACTTAGGTTCTTCAACAGATACATTGTAATTGAAAAAGGGAATAGAATATGTAAGATTGAAATTAAAAAACACACAAACCAAATACTAATCATCTGACTCCTGAACACCAGCAACATTCAAACAAAGAAAAAGATTTATTATCACCATGTTATCTAGCCTGACATTTTCAAGTGTTTGCAGAGCTTAGCTTGGTGCAATTCCCTGTAGCTTGTTATTCCTTTCTCCTTGGAATCTCTATGAGAGTAATTAGTATATCTAGACATGTTTAATGGTCAGCAGTTACCCAAAACTCTTAAGAGTCACCTTGGGATAGACAATGGATTTGGCCCATGATGGAGTGAGAAAAATTTTTCAAGAAGGCAAGCCCCTTTCTGAAGATCCAGGTGATAGGGAAGCCATGAAAAATGACCAGAAGAGTACACAGGAAGAGAGGAAGATAGGAGAGGAATATAACTGCATTTCTTTCGTTTTCCTTTCTTTTCTAAATATGGTAAATTTAGGGGAAAGATAGAATAAAGAGAAATCAGATCCTTCAATATCTTCCATGAGAGCCCACATGAAGTGTACTGCCCCATCCTTGGAAACTTAAAGCTGGGACCAGATAGCAATTATCACGCACCTTTTCATTTTCTGCTAAAGTGTGTGGTAATGGCTCAGGTGAAGCACTTGAGCCTCCCCCCAGAAGCCAAGCTGGTTCTGTGATGCAAGTAAAGCTGCTAAGGTTTTCATCTGAATTCTGCGAACAACCAGATGCCTCAGAGTAGCATTGCTGTGGGGTAGAAAACATATGTGGAAAGAGGGAAGAACAGAATTCTGCTACCCTCCAAAATGACATGCTCTGGAGAGCACGAACCAACCTTTCTCAAATTCAAAAGCTCAAGAAAATTTGGTGTTTCAGCCACATCCATAGCAAATCCAAGGGGAAAGATGTCTGGAAAAATTTGTAGATGCCATATCAGTGAAAGTAAAATCTCCAGACAAGGCTCTCTGGAGGTTTTACTTTCACTGAATCATAGAACAGTAAACCTGGAATCTGTGAAAATGTAGGAGGCTACATGAAAGAGTAATAAGGAAACTTCTCTGAGGCTGAAAGAAAACTTGTGACCCATGTTATGTAGTCACAACATATTTGGTAAAACTGTGGCCTGTGGTAACTCTGGAAAATAGAAAAGGTCCCTAGCAAATTGCTGCACTAGGACAAAGAGATATTCATGCAGAATGCTTCAGGTGTTGTCCCACTCATACCAGATGTATACGAGAAGGCACTCAATAAGGCCGGGTGTGGCGTGGGGTTCACGCCTGTAATCCCAGCACTTCGGGAGGCCGAGATGGAAGGATCACTTGAGGTCAGGAGTTCGAGACCATCCTGGCCAACATGGTGAAATCTCATCTCTACTAAAAGCATAAAAATTAGCCGGGTGTGGTGGCAGGCACCTGTAGTCCTAGCTACTCAGGAGGCTGAGGCAGGAGAATCCCTTGAACCTGGGAGGCGGAGGTTGCAGTGAGCCAAGATTGGGCTACTGCACTCCAGCCTAGGCTACAGAACAAGATTCTGTCTCAAAACAAAAACCAAAAGAGAGAGAGAGAAAGAGAGAGAGAGAGAGAGGAGAGAGCACACTGCAATAAAAGGAATGAATGCAGGAAGAGTCCCCAGGCTCTCTAAAGATGATTTGCAAAATAAGTTAAAACCTTTGGGAAAAGATCAGATCTAGTTCACTACCAGAAATATATGGGTAAAGATGATCATCAAGGTTGCAGTAATGCCCTATATTAAGACTTCTGAAATAGTTAAGATAGGGCCTCATAGGGCTGAGGGCAGTGGCTCATGCCTGTAATCCCAGCACTTTGGGAGCCCAATGTGGGCGGATAACCTGAGGTCCAGAGTTCAAGACCAGCCTGACCAACATGGAGAAACACCGTCTCTACTAAAAATACAAAAATTAGCTGGCTGTGGTGTCACGCACCTGTAATCCCAGCTATTCAGGAGGCTGAGGCAGGAGAATCGCTTCAACCCTGGAGGCGGAGGCTTCAGTGAGCTGAGATCGTGCCATTGCACTCCAGCCTGTGCAACAAGAGTGAAACTCAGTCTCAAAAAAAATCAAAGAAAGAAAAGATAGGGCCTGGTAGAACCTCTCTGCTGAATGTTAAAGCATTGTTCTAGCACTCCTTACACACCCAATGAAGCAGTGACGGAATCTACAAATAAAGCATGTCTCAAAAAGAAGTGCTGTTAATAATTTGATTTCAGGACTAACATAGAATCAAATTCATAGAAAACTCTTGAAAATTTTGAGACAGTTATATGACAAAAGTGTTAGTTCAAAATGGAAATGCTATCGTCTTGACTTTCCAATTAAGTGTGGACAAGAAGCAGACTGAGAAATCTGCTTGAAGGGCATGTTTTCTTCTTAACTGAGCAGCTAAAGACCATGGTGGAAAGAGATGATAGCTTGTAAAATGGAGCAAAGACCCTTCAAGAACAATAGACTAGGAAGTCACTCCCAGGAAACTGACTTAATCTAGGATTAGCTTCCACCCCTAGAGTGGGGCTTTCAATACTCACGGCCATCTAAGTAATGAGTTGGATTTTCATATGCTCATATGGCCAACTCTTCAATTTGTGTAGTTTGTGAGATGGAAAAGAAGACAGTTATTATTTGTTATTTTGTATTTTCTAGTGCTTTATGAATTTTGTAAATACATATCTTTTTCAAGTATCAATGTTATCTGGATCGGGATATTCCTTTTTTATTTTCTTTATTGTGCTTCTGCATCTTAAAAAATAAATTCAAGTTATTATTGATATAGGAGCTAAAAAGGAATGTTTTAGGCAGATAGTGAGCATAACAGAGCCCTCAGTAAGGTTTTCCTCTTAATAAAAAGCAGCCCCAAATCATTGCTTTTCCAAAAAAAAAAAAAAAAAAGCAGTCTGAAAAATCAAGCTGCAAGCATAGATAAGCAAGCTGGAAGCTTGTGTAGGTGAATGCCGGCAGCTGTGCCAATACAAAAGGGGTAGCTGGAAGCCAGGTATACTCAACATAGACGATCCCTCTTCCCTTTGCTTTTTGTGCCACATGTGCTGTAAAAGAAGTGGGCAACATGGTTTCCATCAGGTAGAGACCCAATTTGCAAATTAAAAGATTAGGGTGGGATGGCCAACTTCTTCGAACACTGTGTAAATGGCACACCTGGTCCAATCAATCCTCTGCCCTATGTAAATCAGTCACTGCATTTTCAAGCTTATCTATAAAACCAATCGCATTTTGGAGCATGAGGGAAGATCCCCTCAGAACCCATTCCCTCTGCACAAAAGAGCTTTTCTATTAAACTCCCACTCTTAAATTCACTCCTTGTGGCCCACATCCTCGATTTCCTTGGTGTGAAGCAACGAACCTCAGATATTACCCTTGAAAAATGATGCCACTTCATTATTAAAAAGCATAACTAATGTACAAGAAATTCTAGTTGTAGGATCTTCTATTGAAACATTTCAGAGAAGTGGGTAAATTAAAGGAAAAATATCTGACATAACATTTTAGCAAAACAATATTTATTTGCCTCAAAGTTGAGGACCAGAACTTTTAACTTTAAAGACTAGATACACAAACTACTCTGTAGTCATTACAGTGTTCTCAATGCATTTTACTATCATGAGTATATGTTTCCGATATCATACTAAGTAGTAAAAGGAAGTTTATCCATTAGCGTATGTGACTATGATCCAGTTTTTGAATTGTACATATTTATAGTTATGTAACTACCCAGGCAATAGTTTGGCTTCACAGAAAAGTGTGTAAAATCTTAAGAAGTGGTTCACTCTCAAATAAGAAACCGAGGTCATTTACATGTTTTCACTTTTGGTTTTGCATATCTGCGCTTTCTGATTTTGCTACAAAACACGTAGAAACAAATGAGAAATATTTTGTAAAACCTCTACATATACTTCTAAGTTAATTATATTTTATAAAAATAAATTGATGAGATAAAATGTGTTATGATGTTAGACACCTTGAGCAAAAGTAAAACATATCTAATTAAACTAACTTTCAATCCTGAACTCTGTATATAATTAGAAACCATTATAAATATTTAATAGTAAATAATTTGAAAAAGGGGCTGGACACGATGGCTCATGCCTGTAATCCCAGCACTTTGGGAGGCCAAGGTGGGTGGATCACCCGATGTTAGGCGTTTGAGACCAGCCTGGCCAACATGGCAAAAACCTATCTCTACTAAAGATACAAACAATTAGCCAGGCATGGTGGCAAGTGGCTGTAATCCCAGCTACTTGGGAGGCTGAGGGAGGAAAATCGCTTGAACTCGGGAGGTGGAGGTTTCAGTGAGCTGAGATTGCAGCACTGCACTATAGCCTCGGCCACAGAGTGAGACTCACTCCATCTCAAAAAATAAGAAATAATTTACATATTAATTCTATAGATGAAAATGAAAAAGAGCTTTATTTGAAAATGTCAAATTTAGTGTTAGACAAATATAATGAGTTATTAAGTAAAGGATTTGTTGTATCTGAGCATTTATTAAAATGATTAAAGTTGCAATCTAAAATAAGTGAATATTCATCAGACAGTAACTAATGGGTTGGGATTTTATTTGCTGCAATGTAGACTCCCCATACATAAAGATACATGGAAACAAATTTACCTATGTGGGAGTATATAGCTACACATGAAAGCATATCTAACTTTATCAAGACACAAGGAAATATATCTCCATACATGAAAATACATCTCCATAGAGATACATTACAGCTATATCGCTGCACATTGAGACATGCCTCCATATATAAATATACATACAGATTTATATTCATTCATAAACATACATGCATATACATTTCCATATATATGAAGATATGGTTCCATAAATATGCATGAAGATATAGCTTAATGCATGAAGACTTAACTTGCTGGAGAGAACAACAGCTCCATCTATTAGCTCCCATCTTAAAGTTATTGAAAGATCCTTGGAACCAAAGTTAATCAAGAGGTTTCTTATTTAGAGTCTCAAAGGTGAAGCAAAACCAAATCCATCATCTTAGTGTAGTGCCATCTCCCTCTAGGATAAAGGATTCGGAGAAAGAGAGAGAAAGAAAAGTGCAGATTGACATGGCCTTTAATAACCAGGATTCAGAGTGATGCTGATATCCTGACCTCCCTGTCTGGCAGGGATGTGGTTTCATAACTTTGCCTGATAACAAAGCGTTGTTGCGTCTATAGGCACAGAAAGCAGGCTTTGAGGACCCTGGATGAGGTTGGCATAAAGCAGTCATTTTCACTTGAGGAGATCCAATGACCTGCAATTTAGTGAACTGTGGTGAGTTGTCTGAATTTTAAGTATTTGTGTTTCTGAGCATCAGTTCATTCTTGAAACTAACTGGGCAAACCTGTGACCAAGCAGGATTCTCTAACAGGGCATAAAAATAGCTTGACACTCTTAGGGTATGGCAAGCAATGTCTGCTGCAATGATTATTATTCACCTTTAACCTAATCATGAGTAAGAAACGTCCATAAATGTCCACAATTGCACTGCTCTCTCTCTTCTCCTCAGCAAGTCCTACATCTTCACTATCACCTCTTCCTCCTCCCCTCAGCATCCACTTGCTTCTCCTTCTTACAGCCATATGATTATCATCACAATTAGTGCCTACCTACTATGTAGATGTAGTTGTAGAAGTGTGCTGTAACCTGGAAACTTCTGTTACAAAACTGACCTTAATTCTTAGCCCAACTTAAGGCTCTGTTTGCACGAATGGAATCCTTTGAGCTCTCCAGTGACCACAGGAGTGATGAATCGTTTGGTTTCTGCCAAGATTATTCCAAGAGAACAGAATAGAACCCAGAATGATGTCTGGTATAGTTTCACGATTCTGTCCCTTGACCCCCACCATTTCCCATTCTCCTCCAAAAAGAAATTCATTTTTATGATGACGTTGGCTTTTCTTTACTTTTTAACTTTTTTTAATATATTTTTTTTTCTTGAGACAGGGTCTTGCTGTCTCCCAGGCTGGAGTGCAGTGGTGCAATTGTGGCTCACTGCAGCCTCAACCTCTGGGGCTCAAGCAATTCTCCTGCACCAGCCCCCTGAGTACCTGGGACTATAGGTGTACACCACCACACCTAGCTAATTTTTGTTTATTTTTCATAGAGAGGAGGTCTCACTATGTTTCACATGTTCGTCTAGAACTTCCTGGACTCAATCCTCCTGACTTAGCCTCCCAGAGTGCTGGGATTACATGTGCGAGCCACTGTTCACAGCTCTTTTTTACTTTCTTGTCTTAAATTTACAGGACAAAGCTTTCTGTGCTGAAATCTTCTTCACTTCCTACTTCTCTAATTAAATATTTTTGATATCACAATTTTATTATTGTTACCAGTAACACCAATTTAGTTATTCATTTATACTTGTAAATTAATGATATCATGACAAAGTCCTGGGCATAATTTATTTCTTTATGATTATGGATAACAAGAAATAATATCCTTTTATAAAAATGAGCATCGTTTTTTTTGGTTTTTGTCACGGATGAGAGAAATCAGCTTTGCCCCTTTGCATGTGATGTTCTTTACCTGGTGCATATTTTCTCATATGTAAGAACTAAGTAAAAAAAAACACATGACCACATTCCTTAGCTACAAAGATTTCTAAGTCAAATAAGGCTATAAGTGAGTCACATAGACCACCACATGCAAAGAATTGCAGAAGAAGCAACTGTGCTTCATGGATACGAGGGTGAAGTCCATCCACTGTATTGATCCTTATTATCTCAAACATAAGCAACGATTCACTTCTTAGTTTTCAAAGAATCGTCAACGTGTCATTATAATTCATCAAATAAAATAGCACTGTTTCTATTGGTGTAGCAGATACCTAAAAGTCAGATAAACATGTCTTCTTAGTATCAAATGCATCCATTTATGTCTCTACACCGAACTGTGAAAACAAGACGTTTTTTCAGAACAAACAGGAAGTATTGATTGTCTTAAGGATCTCTATTGATAAGCTGGCATAGTCAAAGCAGACCAACAAGAAAGATTAAATAAATAACTGTTAAAGTGTTTTTTGGAGAACGAAAGGGCAGAATGAAAGCTTGGGTTTGTAAAGAGCTGTGTCAAGAGATGCAGACCACCAGATCGGCCAAATAGAAGGCAGCACTGCATGCTGCACGTGGCTTCCCACGCAAGTGTTACCTGACAGCCAGGCTAGCTCAGAATGGTGCTGTCAACAGTACGATGCTTATGTGATCATCCATTATTAAGTACCAGGCTTCTGAGGCAGGATAGATAGTCAAGGAAATGTCCATGTTCTCAGGACACAGCAACTGTGGTGACCATGCAGTCAACACAATAAACTTCAGCATTTGCATTGTCATTGAGCTCATTCAAGCAAAGCTATCTTCAATAGGGACTTTCCCTTCTAGAGAGCATGTGCATTTTGATTTTATCTGTCCTCAAACTGATCCTTTGCTCATTTTAATAGTAAAAAGCACACCCGTGGGTGGAGATTTAAGATGCTAATGAGACATGCAATGTTTGAACAAGCATGCACAGCTACTGCGCATGTGCATCCAGAGGTCCACCCAGACCATGCTTATTTGTAACACCTCTCCCAACTCCTGATGAATAATCATGGAAGTCTTCCCTACAGGGAGTCACACTAGTGCCAGTCTTTGCTGTCTCATCCTACCAAGCAGCCTGCCCTGAATCCTCTGCCTCTCTCAGGGTGCATTGTCCATTTTGCACCTAACTTTCAACATACTATTTTTCTTCTGCAATAAATTACTCTACGCTACACTTCCTTTGTTGTGTGTCTCTTCTTTAAATTCTTTTAAACTGGGAAGAACCGAAGTGTCACATCAGCATCAACACCTCCTTTCCTGAGATACAGGATTCTTTTAGGGGCTTTAGTATCCATCACCCTACCCATCACATTACAAAAGGATGTTTGGTGATGCTTTTGCTTTCCTACTGATGAATCTTACTCCATGGTTTCCCAAGCATCAATATATAGTAGAGCCACAGCACATAACACAAAGGTAAGCATATTTGCTTATTTGGCCTTTCTTGGCAAAGATAGCCGCTCGCTTAGTAAAACCTTTTTAGCTTTATCCCCTGATGTTCCTCATACCGATATTCTTGGCCATGGCAATCTGTTGATGTGCTTCACACATGAATGCATTTCACTGGCTTCTGACATGTGAAGGTTATACAGTGCTGACTTGGACAAGCCTACCTGGCTTCACTAAACACAAAGAAAGCCTGGACCTTCCAGGTAGCCCTCATGAAGAGAAGTTAATGAAGGAGCACAGTCAAGGCCCATTTTCCCTTTTCCATTGAAAATCATCTTCAGAGAAATTTATATGTGCCATTGATGTAGTCAGTACATACTGCTGTAACAAACTGCCATGGACTGGGTAGCTCAAATGCTAGATATTTCTTTCTCACGGTTCTGGAGCTGGAAAGTCCAAGATCAAGGCCCCACCAGATGCAGTGCCTGGTGAGGACCCAGTTTGTTCACACGCAGTGTTCTTACTGTGTTCTCAAGTGGCAGAGAGTAGAGATGGAAAGTAAACCATTTCATATTATTGTTTAGGGCACACATTCCATTCATGGGGCTCCAACCTGATGAACTCATCACCTCCCAAAGGCCCCACATTCTAACACTATCACCTTGGAAGTTAGTATTTCTACATTTGGATTTGGTGGGGGACACAGACATTCAGACCAGAGCAGCCATTCAGGGCCATCTCCAAACTCTGCCTCGGGTTTCCAGAACTTATTGACTTATGTTGTCTCTGACCTATACATGGGCTCTTCTGATCTTCACTCAACTCGGACTAAAATGAAAGCAATCTTCTACTCAGATGACAGGAGAAAGAGCAATCCATTTCTTCTGGCAGGTGAAAACAGACACACTCCTAAATTGTGGAACTTTGAGACACTCATCATTAAAGTTCGGTTGCCGTGCTCCAAACTCCTGGTTCCTTCCATCAACCCATTTTCCTAATATTCTAGAAATATAATTCTACATGAGTTGAGCCTGAATATTTTAGTGGTTTCAGCCTAGTGATATTTTTCAAATATTTTTATCTCAGTTATGTAAACCTATATTTAAGGATTATGCATAATAGTTCTCTTAATGAAAATTATTTCTTTTTCTAGTTTTATTCCATTCCTTTTAAAAAAGCACATTGAAGCACAGTAGCCGTCTACTCTTTTTGTTATTGTTGTTGTTGTTTTGTTTTGTTTTGTTTTTGAGACAGAATCTGTCTCCTAGGCTGGAGTGCAGTGTTACCATCTTGGCTCACTGTAACCTCCCCATCTTGGGCTCAAGCAATTCTCCTGCCTCGGCCTCCCAGGTACCTGGGACTACAGGTGCACACGAGCATGCCCAGATAATTTTTATATTTTTAGTTGAGATGGGGCTTCACCATGTTGGCCAGGCTAGTCTCGAACTCTTGACCTCAAGTTATCCACCTGCCTCAGCCTCCCAAAGTGCTGCGATTACAGGTATGAGGCACTATGCCTGGCTATCCTCTACTATTTAATCAAGCAGAATAGTCTGAACATTGGGTAGGTAGAACCAGAAATGTATGCTCTACATTTTATATACAAAAAAGAGAGAGTATATTGTTTTTGAGCTTACAAAATAAAGAACTAATGAGAAAAACCTATATTTAAAAATTTATCTCTGGAGTCAATTTTGTTTTAATTTTCTCTCCTAGCAAATTTAATCCAATCTAGCCCTTACCACTAGCTGCGACTTTAGCCAATACCACACAAGAACTACCTAGTTAAGCCCAGTTAACCCATAAAATCATGAAATAATATAATTAGTTTTAATAAAATGCCACTATAGTTAATGAAAATGCATCATATTATTAAAAAATGCTAAGAGAGTGGATTTGAAATGTTTTCACCACAAGGACATGATAGGTATGTGAGATAACTTATGTTAATTGGCTCAATTTAGCCATCCTACAATGTACACACATTTCAAAGCAACATGTTGTATGCCACAAATATATACAATGTTTATTTGTCGGTTAGAGCAAATTATTTTTTTAAAAAGAAGAAAGAAACTTAGGAAAAATAAATACCAAGTATTGGTCTGGGTTACAACACCATAGTTAACAAGCAAAACTTATCTTGGTTGTCATCACGACCAAGTTAGTCATGCCTAACCTCAAGCAAGACAGTATCTAAGTAGCTTTGCAGATGCTGTTTCCTCTGCCGGAAATATACTTTCATCTTTATCTGGATGGAAAAAGCCTGTTTATCACTAGCATGCTGAAGCCTAACCTGATTCCTTCTAGATAGAAGTGACTCCCCTCTGTCCCTTTACAATCTTGATATATATATAGGTAGCTAGACAGATAGGTAGGTGGGTAAGTAGATAGCTGTGGATGGATGGATTGATAGATAAGATGGATGGATAGGTGATTAGAGAGATAGACAAAGAAGGATGGACACATACTAGATAGATGGTAGATTAGATGGATAGATAGATGATAGATTAGACAGATGATACATTGGATAGATAGATGATAGATAGATAGCATAGATAGATAATATATTAGATAGATAATTAGATAGGTAGAAGATAGATAGATGGGATAGGTAACTGTTCCTACCATATTACTAAGGGGCCAGTATTTTAGGTCTACATTGAGATTTCTTTGAAACTTGCTATTTTTTGTTTATTTATTTGGGCTTCCTATATATTATTGACCATTGAAACTCACTTGTTTCTCCAAAGATGTTTGGATTTTCTAGAATATGAGAAACCCCACATTTTCTTAACTCATGCTCTGAAGCACAGTGCTGACTACTAATTTGTTATCCTCTTCCTACACACTGGCTAGCTGTAATTTATTGCATAAGAGAAAGTTATTCTTAAGAAATTCATAAGAAAAATTTGTAAGAACTAACAAAGTTACTCTACTACATAACATTGAAATATTTCAGTAACAAATCTCAAGAAATAACAAAGAGAGTACTAAATATCATCTGCTTGCCTTTGGCCTCTTTGTACAAACAAAATTCCTACATTTTCCACATAAGCAGGATCATTGTTGAAAACAAACAAATAATTAAATGGAAAATTATCAGCCCTTTAAATAAATCTGTTTGTACAGATGTGCACTAACTGTGCAGAAGGTAATTCTATCAGTAAAATATCATCAATAAAATCTCTAAGTCCTTAGTTTTGTATTTCTTGGATCCCTAAAGATGAAGGGGAGACCTTTTGTTCTCAGGGAAGACTCACAACATAAACCAAACAAATTCTTAGACTCACAGAACTTTAGAACATATGAACGCTTGAAGAAAAGTTAAAGGTTTTCTAAACTAAATCCATGCCCTTATTTGGAAATTTCCTGTTACATCCCTGTTACATGTGTATTCAACTTTGAACAGTTCTAAGAATGAGGACCTTCAAAGTCCTGGAAAGTTATAACTTTAAGTGGCTAAAGAATAAAATTACTTTCCAACATACAAATAACTGGTATTTGAAAAACAGCATCTTATCTCACAGTTTTCAGACACAAATATGTCAGAGAATAAATTATACAAAGTTTGTATAAATCAGTGCAAATTATTTTTTCATAATCATTTTTTTGAAATTCATAATGGCTACCATAAGACAGTCAATATTAATCCAACATTAATAGTGAAATTTTTATGATATTTGAAAAAGTTCAAGAAACCACTCAGACTCCAGCAGTGGAATGATTGATAACTTGAACAATAAATCCTTTGTAGACTTGTCAGTTGAAAACTGCACTGAGAATAGTCTCTAAAGATGAAAGTAGGAAAAACTAAAGTTATATCAAAGATAAAGTCATGAGGCCATCAGTTACAAAGAGAATGGAACATAAATTCTTGCATAAAACTATGTAATAGAAGGCTATTAGAGATGGCCATTAAGGAAGATTTGGAACTCTTGAATGCATATACTTCAAGCATGTTCTTGTCTGAAAACTTGAGCATATATTAAACCTTTACAGTTATTTTCATTTAAAAAAACTTTGTATGCCTCTGTCACCACCATAATACACTTATCTTAGCTCAGAGACTGATACATACTGTACGCTTTAGAGAATATTGAAATGAGAGAAATGGAGATTTACATGGCGGCAACCTCATGGTCGATAAAATGAAGATAATATAATAAATATTCGACTGAAATGAGCGGGTTAAGTGTCATGGTTTGATGTTTTAAAAGTGGTCTTTGTTGGAAGACCTACATGCAATATAATCAGTGTCCCTAAGAGGGCAAAATGAGGTAAGAGTTTGTAATTGATAGTATCTGCTATCAGAGAGTTTGAGGCTACTAATATAGAAGACCTATTTAGTTTTCAAATATAATTGAGCATATTAAAAATCATACTGTACTCTTCAAACTGCTAATGTGAAACTTATGTCAGTTACCATGTTATAAATTTCTTTCTCAGCCTCTTAGTTATTTCCTGTTATTTAAGTCTTCAGACAAGATGAAATTCAATCACTTAAAAATAAATGTACATTTAGGCCACTATACAAACTCAAAATTCTGAAATGACTTTTCAGAATGCTGAAAACACTTATTCTTGGCTTCTGTTGAAAATATGTCAAGATAATTCTTTCATGTAGGGCAATATATTAGAATTTAATTCTCATTCAATACCAAAAAGAGTGGATTAATTTAGTGGGATACATGTGGATTGTCCACTAAAATGTTACCCTTAGAAGCTGTAATGTTAGCTAGCATCAGGCACAGCCTTTGGCTACACAGAATCATATTAGATGTCTTTTAGGTATCTATATAAGCTGTGGTTGTAATGGATGAACATAAAAAATATTCAGAAGAGAAGATGCTGCCTTTAGATAAGTTAAATCTATCACTTGGTGTTTCTGCTTGGCATGAATATCATGAAGTTGACTTGCATATTTAGTTAATGTACAGCTCGAACACAGGTGCATAGGCTATGGATTGTTCCCTTTTTAGTGTTTGCTTATATAACAACCAACTACAAAAAAAGAGGTTTAACACAACAAACAGGGTTTGAAAAAATTCATCCTGGATGGTACATCTCCATCCTCAATGTCTTGCCACACTTTTCTGGTCACTGTGTGTGCATGTGCATACACCTATATGTTGCATTTATTAAATTTGCAAGAATAGTTTAAGTGACTGAGAAAGTATGTTTAGTAATCAAAAATTGAAGGAAACTTAACATATTAAGTGAGGCTTAAAACATTTAATGCATGCTAAATAATTACACTTGTTTATGTAGACATAATTGAAAACCTCCTTTAAGGGTGATCATAAAATTTCCTAGATTTATATTTAAAATAATATTTAAGATCCAAATTAAAGGCATAAGGGTGCTTAAGGCAAGCTAATGTTTTGAATTTATAACCATAATAGATTGAATATTAATATTTAAAATCAAAGTAACTTTTGTATAATCTATGTACAAAATTCACCCCCTGGGGCATCAAAAACCTCATTATCATCTTTTCCTTTCAGTGCCTGATTTTTAGTTGCAAAAGGACAGAGAACCTACCTGCTGATAAAAGTTTCTATTGAAATAGATTAAGATGATTTTGCAATAGTTGTGGAAATTAGTTGTTGACGTGCAATTGACGCATCCATTGGGAAATTTTCATATGTGTAGGGATTTATAGTGCTTAAAGATATTTATCTTCTGGAATATAAAATGAATTTTGTGATTGTCATTTTAAATGGGGAGCTAAGTAATTTTACATGCTTATAATTTCAAGTGAATTATTACTGTAGTTATAATGGAATTATAAGAGAATTTGAACAGAATCAACAGTATCAAATACTGCTAAATAAGTAAGTGAAGACTGAGAAGTGACCAAAAGTTTCATGATGTGGAAGTTGTCAGTGACCTGGAAAAAGACAGTTTTGATGGAGTGTTTGTTGGAAAGCCTGAAAAAAAAATAGGTTTAAAAAAGAGTGGGAAGAAAGAATAAAACTGGTGAGTCCACACAAGTTTTTAATTATTTTCTGAAAAAGAGTAAAAATAAGGAATGCTGGTTGGTAGGGATGTGTGAATAAATTAAAAATTAACAGTCGTGAGCTTTAAGTAGAATCTAGCAGATGAGCAATCATATTGGAAAGTAAATAATTCAATTTTATAATTAAGAAAACGGGATAAATATCTGAAATGACTTTTGTATGAGACCTAACTGGTGCCTTTCTGATATCTTCAAGGTAAATATTTTCTCGTCTTTGATCTTTGACCTTTATAGAAAAGGCCTCATTAATTCATAAACATTCTAAAATGACTCTTAACAATTTTTAGGAATTAAAAATGCTATTTTTGAATCTCTGTTGATTTGTTTTATTTGCTTTTGCTTTCCTTGGAAACCAAGTAGGATTTTCTTTTCTTTTCTTTTCTTTTTAATTTCCTTAGGTTTTTGTAAGACAGGTGGTATTTGGTTACATGAATAAGTTCTTTAGTGGTGATTTGTAAGATTTTGGTGCATCCATCTTCTGAACCCAATTAGTAGTCTTTTATCCCTCATCCCCTTCCCACCCTTTCCCCTGAATCCCCAAAGTCCATTTTTTTTTTTTTTTTTTTGAGACAGAGTCTCACTCTGTCACCAGGCTAGAGTACAGTGGCACGATCTCAGCTCACTGCAACTTCCCCCTACTGGGTTCAATTGATTCTCCTGCCTCAGCCTCCTGAGTAGTGAGCACCTGGGACTACACGTGTGTACCATCATGCCCAGCTAATTTTGTATTTTTAGTAGAGATGGGCTTTCACCATGTTGGTCAGAATGGTCTCCATCTCTTGACCTCGTGATCCGCCTGCCTCAGCTCCCAAAGTGGTAGGATTACAGGTGTGAGCCACTCCATTCAGCCCCATTGTAACAAAGGCATACTTTGGCAGCTTTGTAACTTAGCTCCCACTTATGAGTGAGAACCTACGATGTTTGGTTTTCCATTTCTGAGTTACTTTGCTTAGAATAATAGTATCCAATCCCATCCAGGTTGCTGTGAATGCTGTTTATCCATTCCTTTTTATGGCTGAGTGGTATTCCGTCGTATATATATTTATCAGGTAAAATTTTTCTTTACCCATTCATTGATTGATGTGCTCTGGGCTGGGTCCACATTTTTGCAATTGCAAATGATGCTGCTATAAACATGCTTGTGCAAGCATCTTTTTTTCAATGCTACTTTCTTCCTCTCTTCCTTCCTTCTGCCCCTTCCACCCTCCTCTCCTTCATTCCTTTCCCCCTTACCCTGCTCGCCCTTCCTTCCTTCTTTCCTTCCTCCCCCCCTTCCTTCCTTCCTTCCTTCTGTTCTTCCTTCCTTCTTCCCTTCTTCCCTTCCTTTCTTCCTCCCTCTTCCTCTCTCTCTCCCCCTCTCCCTCTCCTTCTCTCTCTTCCTCTCTCTCTCCCTTTCCCTCTATCTCTTTTCATAATAGCTTAGGTCAAACACCCTGACTCAAGATAAACCTCAGCAAAAGGTCACTTGAAACATGAAGATAGGGCTTATATGTTTCAATCAGACAGCAGGAATCTCCTGACTAAATACATTCTGAGGACTAACTTATGGAGGGCAAAACTTATGTGGGTAAAGGAAAAAGTTGAGCACCTGGAGTCCTAAATGGGATATTATAATGAGTGGATCCTACAGAAGGGAGAGGAGAGATGGGTAAGTGAAGGGCAATAGAAGGAGGCATTGGAAGAGCACTGAAAAGACAACCACTGAGAGCATTCTTAATTTCTTTGGCCACATGTTGAGATGTTAGCAGTGCCTCATGGGAGTTATCTGCACATCATCTTTTCCACACATACCAGGCCACCTGCAAGCCCCATCTCTTTTTTGTGGATGTGAGTGTTCATAGTGTCCATAAGAGTTCCCCTTGGAAGCAAGCTGTGCCATTAATCCATTACTTATGGGCTGAAAATTTAGTCCTAATAATCACCTGTTTAAAATGCTGCATATATCACAAAATTGACAGTTTGACTACTTTATTTTACTATATAAATCTATAGAGAGATAATCTATCTGCAGCTGAAATTTCCAATTTCAATGTTTTTGATGATGTCAATTACCATTCTGAAACTATCCTCATATTATCACCCATAGTGCCATGCCAATAAATTTGCCTCTTATTTTCTGTTTTCTTTCTAGCACTTACAAATTCAAGACTATTACCACTGAAGACAAGGTAAGAGATTGTGTCCTCAAAACTCATCATTTTTCAGGTAAGAAAACTTATGTTCAGAGATGTTACCCTGACAGTTCCAAGAATGTAAAGGTTAGTTATAGCAGAAGATAGCTCACATTTTCTCTAGGCCTTGTCAATTGGAAAAATCATATATTAATGATGTTATTTTTTTCCATTATATGATTGCAGACTGAATGGATCTCTATTTTTTTTAAAATCACATCTAAATTATACTCTTTGAGGAATTTCATTAAGTTCAATATGTGCACAAGTCACAGTAGTAAGTTCAATGTCAAAGTTAGAATATTTAAATTTAAAAACATCATTGTTCTCACATCCTAACATCACTTTTAATGTTTTTTAAGTATTAACTTTGAATTATGTTTTATATAACAGAAATTATATTCTTTATGAAATATTTTTGCCTGCATCTTCATTTAACATTATATTGGCATCATTTTCCATAATGACAAATAGGCTTCAGAATGATAAATTATAAATTAATCCTTGTATTTTGATCAACCTTCCAGAACCTTTACTATGAATCTCTTTTGTATGCACTTTGGAATTTTTACTGTCACAAATATATCCATACACATATCTTCTGGTTAGTTGAAATGATTTCTTTTTAAGAAAGGTTTAGGAAGGAGATTTCTGTGATGAATGTTTCAAAACCATGCATGGCTAGAACAGCAGAGTTCAGTACAGAGGAGCTCATCAATAAGCAAAGGCCCTCCTTTCAGCTTCATCTTATCCCTCCATCAACGTGTGACCTCAACTAATTATTTAGCCTTGTCAACTTTGGTGTTCTTATTAAAATGGGTACAGACACACCTCTGTAATACAAATGTTATTAGAACAGTTTATAAATAATATATTCTGTTTAGTGTCAGTATATGGTAAGTGCCCAATTAATGCTGTTCAGTGTTTTCTTTATGGTTCTTAAAATATTTCTTTCCAAAACTGTTATGGCATTTTCCTCTCCCACTATCCCCCTGAAATATATCTATTTTTAAAGTATTGGGACCATTTATTGGATCCAAAATGGAACTTTAATTTTGCTTTGATTTTTGATTTCTCTAATTTTCTTTGAATCTTTTTAAAATAAATTGACCAGCTGTCATGTTATTTCTAAAAAAATGTAATGCATAAGATTGATCATTATATTAATTAATCAAAACACCAGAATAATGTTTGTATGCTTATTTATGAAACTTAAATGGTCCGTTATAATCCCTAGCTGATATTTCTGTAAGAATATGTAGTATACATATATAATATTGGATCTGTAATTAAATTTCTGTAAGAATATGAAGTTTACACATATAATATTGGATAATGTAGACATTTGGAATTCAGTAAAACAAAAACCTTCATTGAAAAACCCAGAGAATCTGAAGACATCATTGAACTTTCTCCCCTTGCATTTGGAAAAAGTTGGAGATACTGTCAAATAATGGGTCAATCATATACTGTATCCATACAGGGATATTTAGATCACCTATGTATAAGGGCAATTTCAAGAATCATGACTCAATTTTGTGAACTAGACAATTCTGGTAATTATAAGAGCAGTAGATTAAGCTGACATTTAACCTGCTGAACATATGCTACTTAAACACATAGTCATCATTCCTGGTGTTTTCTACAAAAATATTTCATCTCATTAAAAGTGACCCCTGGGCGGGCGTAGTGGCTCACACTGGTAATTCCTGGATTTTGGGAAGCTGAGGTGGTCAGATCACCTGAGGCCGAGAATTTGAGACCAGCCTGGTCCAAATGGTGAAACCCCATATCTACTAAAAATACAAAAATTAGCCAAGGGCAGTGGTAGGCACCTGTAATCCCAGCTACTCCGGACGCTCAAGTGGGAGAATCGCATGAACCCAGGAAGCGGAGGTTGCAATGAGCTGAAATTGTGTCATGGCACTCCAGCCTGGGTGACAGAGTGAGACTCTGTCTCAAAAAATAAAAAATAAAAATAATAAAAATTAAAAGTGACCCGTGATAGTTAAATAAAGGTAAGGAGAGGAATTAGCAAATCACCCAGGCCCTGCCACCATTAAGGTTTATGAACATTTAGATACCTTTCTCTTCTATTTTAAAATATGGATAGGTTTTACCAAATGGATTCCTGTTTTACATTGTGTGGTCATAATTATTTGTACCTCCTGGAACAGTAAAAGATGGGCGTTTGTAGGAACCACCAGTGAGGCAAATAATGTCTGATGTGGAGAAAATATGATGTCAAATATTGTAATTGTTTTTATTTTTGTTATTTTTTAATATTTTTTCTTATAAGAATATAAGGCAAAATGTATCTCTATATTTAGTTGGAGATGTGTCTACAACAGTAAGACACCTACATAGTTACTGATTCTATTCTTCAAATACCTGAGTGTAACTTGTAATTCTTCCCATGGTCTACTAAGAGTGCTTTATACTTTAATATATTTAATGCAATGTCGCCGTTACACAGATTTATTTTATTTTAAAAAGATACACAGACTTCGGTACATTGTAGTAAACAAAAGTAGAAAAATTAAGTCAGCAATCAAAGAAATAATTACATGTCCTTTCCCTGGGATATAAACTTGTGAAAGTACATAAAGATATATTCTTTTCATTTGAAATAAGAAAAATAAAAGGTTCTGCCTCATATGGTCATGAAAACAATCATTTTTTTTCTTTTTGGCAATGGCTGTGGAGTGTAAGCACATTACTGTTATCTCCTGAAAGAATTAAATATAAAGTAGAAACCAAGTGAAGAGGAAGAAAATGCCACATAAATTTCAAATGAAGATTTTAAACTGGATTATGATGAGCAATGTTGCTAAACCTTATGGTCTCTACCTTCTTTAGTCCTTCCTTGGGAAGGGCACGACAGTGGACCCAGCCATCTAAGATTATTTGAAGTAACTTTGGGTGGTAAATTTCAGAAGAATCAACCCTAGAGAGCCTTAAATAACAATACTTGAATGGGACATATTGCCATTAAATCTGTCCCTAACTTAAAAATGTTTAAATGCTACAAGCAAATAAGTAATACTTTGCTAATGCTTTCCAGAAAGAAGAATGGAGGGAAGAAAATACATACACACACAAAAAAAGACTCCTTTGATCTTTTCTGCTAATGTGGAATGCTCACTTTAATGTAACCATGATTCAAACTGCACCTATAAGAACGAGGATCAAGATCTACATTTTCAAATGTTTCTAAATTTTCTGAAAACATCTAATTAGGTCTTGAAAATTTTCAAACGTATGATTAGCGCTTGGTCCCAATTCTTATAGGTACAGTTTAGTTATAGTACCATTAAGTATATGAAACTTCAGCTAGGAGGAATAAGTTCAAGAGAGCCATTGTACAACAGGGTGACTATAGTTAATAACAGGGTATTGCATTCTTGAAAGTTGTTAACAGAGATTTTAAATGTTCTCACCACAAATAATAAGTTATATTTTATATAATAAAGTATATATTCATAGTAATACATATGTTAATTACCTCAAACCATTCCATGATGTATACATATTTCAAAATACGTTGTATGCAATATTAACACATTTTGTTTCATTGGTGCAAAAGTAATTGTGGTTTTTGCCATTAAAAGTAATGGCAAATATTACTTTTTTGTAATAAAGTAATATTTAATTAAAGGATAAAGGATAGTTTTTTACAGTTTAAATAATCTAAAACTATGCCACTGCTGAGAGAGATTAGAAAGACATGAGGAAGTCACCCAATTAAATAAGAAACCCACAGTGAAATGTCTGTAAAATACAGCACTGTTGAGATGATTTTATCATTGAGAAGAATATTCCAAAATTCAGGAAGTAATTAAGTATTTGGAAAAGATGGACGAAAATGGAAAAATATTAGGTTGAAACACATTTTTACAAGTCCCTATAATTTAAAATAAACTTTACGTCTCTGTAATACTTGTTCAATTCTGTTGATTCAAGAGAAGGCCCAATTGATTTGGAAAATGAGATTTAAAAAGAATTCAGATAGTTTCATGAGTTTTTAACTGAACAGAATATTTTAAAACCCTTTTACTACAAAGAAATTTTAACAACATTGATGTTTGTGCCTGATATTAGCCTTGCTGTGATCTTAGGGTGGTCAGATTTTACAGTTCTAAATAGGCCCAGAGATATTCATTATATGATTGTGATTCACTTCCAAGGGTAAATTTTAGAGTAGGATTTAGTCATATCTATAACAATACTAATGCAGCATGTGTCAAGTTAAAGGCAAAATATTAAAAATAAGGGACAGTTCTCAGCTGACAGGAGTGAGGTGAACAGCAGCATTACAGATATGATGAACCATGTGTCCAGATAGTCCAGTATTTATTGAATAACACATCACATATGTAGAATCTCAATAGCTTAGGTGCCTGAGGACAATTTTTCTTTAGCTGGACTCCCCATTGGAATCAACTAAAAGGAGTTGTTTTCACAAATGCTATTGGTGGAGTACCATCCCCAGAGGTTCTAATTCAATGCAGGCAGCAGGTGGAAGAGTTGAGGGAAAATGACGTCTCCATTTCTTAAAGCTTCCCCAGTTGATTTCGATATGAATCTACAGCTAAAAATACCCTGTTGGGTCATAACTAGAATTGTATTTTATACTTGTGTCTTTTTCTATTTCAGTTTCTATGAGACTAGCAACACCCAGTTTGAACTATAAGGTAGAATCTGCAACTACTATACAATATATTTGAAAAACTTCTTTGAATATTGAAGTTTAACATCACAGTATATATGTTGCATTCTAAATGAACATCTTCCGTGAGAAGTGACCCACAGTCATGGTCTTAAAATGTTTCAGTCACCCCCATTTTAAATTAATAAAAGGTAGCTGTGGAACCTCCAAAAAAACTGGTATTGGCTTTCAACTAGAGATGTCAACTAGCCGACTCTTGTTTCTTGTAAAGTGGCCAATATGTGGTTTGGAGCTCTGATTAGGGGAAATTCTGATAATATTAAGAAACCATTCTCCTGCTATGTAATGGGCCAGGAATGTATATAAACTCAAAATCCAAAAATCATTTAATAAAATATTTTAAAACAAATACCAAGAAAAGAATCTTCTCTTTGTTGCCTTCAGCTAGTTTAAATGAATTTATAGGCATTCCTCAGAAAGACATTGCAAGTTCAGTTCCAGACCACAACAATAAAGTGACTATTGCAATAAAGCAAGTCACACTGATTTTTTGGTTTCTCAGTACATATAAAATGTATATACCATAGCCTGTTAATTGTACAATAGCATTAGATCTAAATAACAATGTAAATACCTTACTTAAGTATACTTTATTGCCCAAAATGCTAATTATCTGAGCCTTCAGCAAGTCACATAATCTTTTGCAGGAAAGATTTCTCTGTAGCATTCGATGTTGTTTGATATTATTTTACCCAAAGTAAAACTTCTTTAAGAGTTGGAGTCAGTTCTCTCAAATTCTCCCTCTGTTTTATCAACTAAGTTCCTGTCATATTCTAAATCCTTTGTTGTTTCAACAATGTTCATGGCATGTTCACCAGGAATAGATCCCATCTGAAGAGATCACTTTCTTTGCTTATCCATAAGAAGCAATTCATACTCCAGTCAAGTTTTATCATAAGATTGCAGCAATTCAGTCCCATTTTCAGGAACCACTTCTAATTCTAGTTCTCTTGCTATTTCCACCACATCTACCAATACTTCCTCCACTGAAGCTTTGAACCCCTCAAACTCACCCATGAGGGTTGGAATCAACTTTTTCCTAATTTCTGTTGATGTTGGTATGCTGACCTCTTCCTATGAATCACAAATGTTCTTAATGGCATCTAGAATGGTAAATCTTTTCCAGAAGGTGTTCAATTTACTTTGACCAGATCCAACAGATGAATCATTGTCTACAGCAGCTATAGCCTTATAAGATATATTTCTTAAATAATATGAATTAAAAGCCAAAATTACTCCATAAGCTATGGATTGCAGAGTAGATGCTGTTTTAGTAGGCATGAAAACGACATGGATGTCCATGTGTATCTCCATCAGAGCTCTTGGGTTACCAAGTGAATTGTCATTGACAGAAATATTTTGAAAGGGATCCTTTTTTTAATGAGTGGTGTGTCTCAACAGAGGGCTTAAAATATTCAGTGAATCATGCTATAAAAAAGTGTACTGTTGTCCAGGCTTTGTTCTCCCATTTATAGAGCACAGGTAGATGATTTAGCATCATTCTGAAGGACTCCAATATTTTCAAAATGGTAAATGAGCATTGGCTTCAACTTAAAGTCACCAGCTGCCTATCAAGAGAGTCACCCTGTCCTTTGAAACTTTGAAGCCATGCATTGACTTCTCTGTAGCTATGAAAGTCTAGGTGGCATCTTCTTCCAGTAGAAGGCTGTGGCTCCTACATTGAAAATCTGTTGTTTAGTGTAGCCGCCTTTGTGAGTGATTTTAGCCAGGTCTTCTGGATAACGTGCTGCAGCCTCTCCATCAGCACTTGCTACTCCACCGTGTACTTTTATGTTGTAGAGACAGCTTCTTTTTTTAAACCTCATGAACCCATATCTTCTATCTTCACACTTTTCTTTTGCAGCTTTCTCACCTCTCTCAGCCTTCATGGAATTGGAGAGAATTAGGGCTTTGCCCTGGACTAGGCTTGGTTTAAGGGAATGTACAGGTTTGATCTATCCTTACCTCTTGAACTATCTTCATTTCTATAATAAGGCTGTTTCACTTTCTTATCATTCATGTGTTCACTGGAGTAGCACTTTTAAATTACTTCAATAATTTTTTATTTGCATTAACAACTTGGATAACTGTGTTTCTCAAGAGGCCTAGCTTTTGGCCTGTCTTGGCTTTCAATGTGCTTTAATCACTAAGCTTAATCATGTCTAGCTTTTGATTTAAAGTGAGAAACATGAGACTCTTCTTTTTTACTTGAACACTCAGAGGCCATTACAGGGTTATTAATTGGCCTGATTTCAGCATTGATGTATCTCAGGGAATAGGAAAGACTGAGGATAAAGGGAGACAGGGTAATAGCTGGTAGGTGGATCAGTCAGAACACACACAACATTTATTGATTAAGTTTGCCATCTTATATGAACATTTTTCATGGTGCCCCAATACAATCATAATAGTAACATAAAAGATCATTTATCACAGATCACCATAATAGATAGAATAATAATGAAAAAGTTTGAAATATTCCAAGAATTACCTAAATATGACATAGAGACACGAAGTGAGCCCATGCTGTTGGAAAAATGGTACCTATAGACTTGCTGGACTCTGGGTTGCCACAAACCTTCAATGTTTAAAAAAGGCAGTGTCTATAAAGCACAGTAAAGGAAAACATAATAAAATGAGGTACACTTATACACAGTGATGATTAAAGTACATTAACATGCAGAAAAAGAGGGGAAGAAGCAAGTTATCAATTGAACAAAATAATAGATGCATAAAACACGTCATTACAGAAACCTGGCAACTAGGTGGTACTAGTCCTTGTTTATGTACATGCCCTTCATATCAGCTCTATGTAGGCATCCACTCATCATTCATTTATTCAGCCATCCATTAATTCATGCATATATTTTTTATTATTCTTCTATTCCTACTGTGACAAATAACCATATACTTAGTGGATTAAAACAACACAAATGTATTATCTTACTGTTCTACTGGTCTGAAGTTTGGAATAAATCTCACTGGGCTAAAACGCAGTTGTCAAAGCTGCATTCCTTCTGAAGGTTCTCTTTCTATTCCTTTTCAGTTTCTAGACATCACCTGCATTCCTTTCTTCCTAGCACCTTCCTCCACCTTCAAAACACACCACTCCAAACTAAGCTTCCTTCTTCATGTCACTTTTTCCCCTTGAACCTCCTGCCTCCCTCATAGCGACCCGTAGGATGATAGTTCCACCTCAAAATCTTTGACTTATTGACAGCTTCGAAGTCCCTTTTGCCATGGAAGCTGATATAGTCAAAATGTTGGAGGAATTCGGACATGGACATACTCAGAGGGGGATTGTTTTATCTATTGCAATATTCTAAAGGTACTTATTAAGCTTTACTGGCTAACTTTTTAACTAAAAATAATATATTTTTACATTTGAAAATCTTTTTATGGTCCACTAAGGTGACTTTTAGCACCCCTGTAATTTTGCCAAATCTCATCTCACCTTCAACCTCTTCACTATATGTATATATATCTATATTTGTTTTAGATTTATCAAATTAACATATTTAATAAAATTATAGCATTATGTATTTCTCTATATTTGTATAACTATATGATATATAATATATGCTTATATTAATTATATAATATAATTAGTATATAATATACTAATGATACATAAGTATATAATATAATTATACATAATATAATATATTAATTACATGTAATTATATATATGCTATATATTACATTATATAACAATATTTGTGATATATTATATTATATATGATATATAATTTTATATTGTGTAATATATACACAATATATAATATATATAATATATACATTATATATTATGATAGTATAATATATAACATTTATCATAAATTAATATATAATAAATCTTACATATATAATAAACAATATATAATTATATATATCAGATGACAAGTATATATTATATAATATGGAATTATATGTTACATTATATTATATATTTCATTATATATAATTATGCTAGATGACATAATATCATATATAATATATGTATCATATATAATATATGATAACTATTATATGCTTCCTTCCTCACATCACTTTTTCCATTTTATCTTTTCTCTTTGAATATATGATAAATATCTATTATATTTCATAATTATATAATGAAATATATATTTATGAATATTATCTATGATGTCATAATTACATATAATTGATATAATTCATAGCAATATAATGTATAATAATTATATATAATATATTCCTAATATCAATTGTTCTATAATCATACAATAGCTATACATTACAATAATTATGTATAAACATATATAATCATGTTATATATTTTATTATATAATATATAGTCAATTGTAATATATAATATACAGTTGTATAATGTATATCATGCAATATATAATATATGAAATATATAATATATATATTGCATATAATTATATATAATGTACAGTTGTGTATTATATATAACATATAAGATAATATACATTATTCTATATTATATATAGTATATGATACAATATACAACTGTATATTATAATTACATGCAGTATATAAATATATAATATATATTATGTGTATATATTTTTATATATTTATATATACATAATATATATTATATATATATACT